>NC_045446.1:92217307-92347758 GCF_002776525.5 Piliocolobus tephrosceles
AGCAATTCCCGTGCCTCCCTCCCTTAGCTGGGACTACAGGCACCTGCCATCATGCCTGTATTTTCAGTAGAGACGGGGTTTCTCCATGTTGGCCACACTGGTCTGGAACTCCTGACCTCAAGTGATCCACCCGCCTCGGCCTCCCAAAGTGCTGGGATTACAGGCATGAGCCACCGTCTGGCTGGACAATTATTAATTTTAACGTTAACATAAAAGCATATCTTAGCCTGTGACTATACATTAATGCACAAACTACTATTAAGTCCCCTACCTGCCCACACAAGAACTGAGTCTTTCAGAGCATCCTTCGATTATTTAGGCAAGTCCTAGGATACTGTTTCACAATTTCTTAGGACAAGTTGCTCATGTCCTTCCATACTAAACTTATCCACTACTATGTTCTCTATTGCCCTTCACAAAAACTCTTCTGGGCACATTCATTCTCATCTGGCTGTTTTGACTGCTGTTATCACTCTGTCCTAGACAAAAAGAGATGCTGATCTCTCCTTTCCCAAGCATGGACCAGACCTATAAGTCCCTTCAACACAGCTAAAAACAGACACAACTTTTAACAAGCTCTTATTGGAGACTTAAGGATAACAGAAGGGAATTATATCACAAATGTCGATTTACAGCTGCAACTAGATGTGGCCCCTCTTAGTGCCCCCAGGCTCATCCTTATAAATCTTTCTGCCTAGCTTCTGGTTCATCTCTGTGTAGCTTTGGCAAGTTTACACAAATCACTAGGAATGTCCCAGTAATGTTTTCCTTTATCAAAACTCAAGCCCTCAAATATTCATAAAGTTCAGAAGGAGAACAAAGATTTCTCCTTATCCTTGTCCAATGCCATCCAGGATCTATTTCTTCATAGGATTATTGACAGTCAGATCGTCCATTTCATTTAGGGATAAATCCAACCCTGCCCATGAAGACGGATTTGTTTTCTGACCCAACCCAGACAAACCTATCAGATCATAGTGACATAGCATCATACATTCACCCAAGTGTGAATTACTCAGTCTATAAACCACTAGTGTAGCAGCAATACAGTCACAGTTAACCTTTGCCCAGCCTCATCAAGTTCTCTTTTCTCTGTGAAGAAAAAATCTTCTTCACAAAGAATCTCTCTGTGAAGATTAAGAAGTGTGCCTTCTTAGTGGTAGCCATTTGTCACCAGCCAACAACTGCTCAAAGAAAAGAACACTTATCTCCACAACCATTGAGAGACCCCATAAAATCTAAAACTATCCACTTATAAAATATTTATATTTCTTTCAAAGACAATCAGAAAAGTCTCCAGAAATGACTTCAAGTCAACAATATATAATAATTTACATTGTCAAAAAGAGCCCTTAGTGTTTCTGCCTAACTGTTATATATATATCTCTACTACCTAGTATGGCGCCTGCATATAGTCTGTGTTCTGAGTGAGTGAATGAAAACACATTTAGGTTAATGATTACTTTATAGTTTCCCAAGAACAGCAGGGATATAAATAAAGAGGCAATTCAAGATATTTTTTCCCAGAATAAAATAATAATATGGCTGGGTGTGGTGGCTCACGCCTGTAATCACAGCACTTTGGGAGGCTGAGGCAGGCAGATCGCTTAAGCCCAGGAGTTTGAGACCAGCCTGGGCAACGTAGCAAAACCCTGTCTGTATAAAAAAATACAAAAATTAGCAGGGTGTGGTGGCATGTGTCTGTAGTCCCAGCTATTCAGGAGGCTGAGGTGGGAGGACCACTTGAGCCCAGGGAGGTTGAGGCTGCAACGAGCTATGATCATATGCCACTGTACTCCAGCCAGGGTGACAGAGTTAGTCTGTCTCAAAAAAGAAAGAGAGAAAGGAAGGAAAGAAAGGAAGGAAGGGAGGGAGGGAGGGAGGGAAATAATATGCTTCAAAGGTATACTCAAGTATTCCGAACTTACAAACCAGAATATAGTCTACAACTTTGAAATGAGACTTTTTCTCAGTTACTAGCAATTAAATTTTAGAAATCTTAAGAATTTCAGAGAATGTATTATATTACGTTAGGTATAATTACAAAAATAAATCTTAGATTGAAAAATCAGTATACTTCAACACCAAGTTTATATTATATTTTTATTTTCTGATATATCCCTATTTTACTAATATAGATAATTTTAGAAAATATATTAAGTTCTAAGTCTTCTACCCCCTCACTGTTACTTTTCTATTCCTACTCTTTAAATTATAGAACTAAGGCTTGGTTGTTCATTTGTTCAGCAGATATTTATGGAGCATTAACTTTGTGCCAGACACTATTCTAGCTCCTGACCCTTTTCTCATTTATTCTCAGAGCTTCAATTATTTTCAAAATATGTCTTTAGCCTTGTCTTTTTGACAAAGCACCATTTTAATTCTTTATTTTCTGGTTGTTGTTTTTGATTTTTGATGTTTTCTTTTTTCCATTTTTTATTCTTTCTTAAATGGTTCTTTTTATGAGTCCTATCACTTGACAAAGTCAGTGTATCTAAAATCTAACCATCCTCTCTCCCAAAACAATTCTTCAGATAGCTCAGCCTCTGTCATTAGTTATTTTTAGAAATAGCTTTATGGATTTATGGTAAGCTATATGAAAATTAATAAACTTAGATTCATAAGTTATATTCCAAAGAGATAATAAAATCTCAGTTTTACAATATAAAATGTTTTACTAATGGATACAAATCTAGGTCTTGAAGGAGAATTAGATGTTACCTTGTAGGACAAGAAGGTAGTCATTGACAAATAGGGTTTAGTATTCAAAATGCTGTCATTGCCTTTCCCTGCTTACTATACAATAGTCAGGTAATGGCAATATGTCTAATTTCTGGAAATAATTAAAATTTCAACTTGGAATTTTAAAGAAATTTTATGGGCCAGACATAATGGCTCACACCTGTAATCCCAGCACCTTTGGAGGCTGAGGTGGGCAGATCACTTGAGGCCAGGAGTTCAAGACCAGGTTGGCCAACATGGTGAAACCTTGTCTCTACTAAAACTACAAAAAATTAGCTGGGTGTAGCGGCACATGCCTGTAATCCCAACTACTCAGGAGGCTGAGGCACAAGAATAGCATGAACCTGGGAGGTAGAGGTTGCAGTGAGCTGAGATCGCACCACTGCACTCCAGCCTGGGTGACAGAGTAAGACTCTGTTTTAAAAATGAGTAAATAAATAATAAAAGAAATTTTATGGAAGAATAAGAAAAAATTGTTTTAATTCTCTTGATTCTATTTTTCCCCAATTTGCCTAGATTGAATTGAAACGTCAATTTTAATAGGTTCTAAGTTTCATTTGGTTAAAGGCTTAGCAGTATTGCAAAATGATTGAAAGCACAGTACATGACACCAGACTGCCTCAGTTTGATTTTTGCTAGTTGTGGTGTCCTTTGGCAACTTAGTTGCCTCACTGTGGCTTCGTTTTCTCATTTGTTAAATGAGGCTATTTGGACCTACCTCAAAGAGCTGTTGTGAAGATGAAATGAATCAATGCGTATAAAGTTCTTAACACACTGCTCACTAAATGTTAGTCCTTACTATAATTATTATTATTATTATTATTATTATTATTATTATTATTATTATTATTATTACAGTTTTTTGAGACAAGGTATTGCTATGTTGCCCAGTCTGGTCTCTGACTCCAGGGCTCAAGTGATCCTCCTACCTCAGCCTCCTGAGTAGCTGGTGCTACAGGCATGTGCCACTGCACCCTGAATTATAATTATAATAACATTATTATTAAGCACAGGAGATGAGATACCCCTAAACCTAGCAATCAATATCAATGCCTTACTGATTACGAACTAAAGACAGTTTTTATTCTGTTACATATGTAGGACTGGAAGGAAGTTTGTGAGCAGTGTTTGAACATGTTTATGTTTGTCTTCTTTTTTATAAAGATGATTTATTATTAATCCGGAAGAATAGAATGGCACTTTTTCAACATTTGACTTGTGTAATTCCAATCCTGGATAGTCTCCTAACTGCCAGAATTATTAATGAACAAGAACATGATGTTATTAAACAGAAGACACAGACATCCTTACAAGCAAGAGAACTGATTGATACTATTTTAGTAAAAGGAAATATTGCAGCCACTGTATTCAGAAACTCTCTGCAAGAAGCTGACGCTGTGTTATATCAGCATTTATTTGGTGAGTGTAGAAAATTATTTTTTAAAATTTTCTAAGTCAATTGAAAAATGATCTTATTAATAACTTATGATTATTGAAAATAATTCAGGCTGAATGTGGTGATGCATGCCTGTAATCCTAACACCTTGGGAGGCTAAGGCAAGTGGATTGCTTGAGCCTAGGAGTTTGAGAGCAGACTAGACAACATGGCGAGACCCCAATTACTACAAAAATTTTTTTAAAAAATTAGTTGTGATGGCGTACACCTGGTAATCCCAGCTACTCAGGAGGATGAGGTGGGAGGATGGCTTGAGCCTGAGAGGTAGAGGCTGCCATGAGCTGTGATTGTGCCACTGCATTCCAGCCTGGGTGACAGAGTGAGACTCTGTCTTGAAAAAAAACTCAATCAAATTTATAGATATTAATTGCATAAAAAGATTAAAGACTTTTGTTGCCTTGACATGAGTATTTGGCCAAAGTCTAAAGAGTTCATTTTTACAATATATTCTGTAGCTAAATATTAACCTTATTTGTCATAGTAATGCTTTTTCTTTTTCTCCCTTAGTGCAACAGGACATAAAGTATATTGCCACAGAAGATGTTTCAGGTTATAGTATTAATATTTTAAACCAATAGAAAACATTGTCTTTATTTTCTTGATTTTTTCATTGGAGAAGCAAATTGCCTTTTATTAAAAATTCTTTCCTCTTTCTAGATCTGCCAGTGGAAGAACAGTTGCGGAGGTTACAAGAAGAACGAACATGTAAAGTGTGTATGGACAAAGAAGTGTCCATAGTGTTTATTCCTTGTGGTCATCTAGTAGTATGCAAAGATTGTGCTCCTTCTTTAAGAAAGTGTCCTATTTGCAGGAGTACAATCAAGGGTACAGTTCGTACATTTCTTTCATGAAGAAGAATCAAAACTTTGTCTAAACTTTAGAATTAATTTATTAAATGTATTATAACTTTAACTTTTATCCTGATTTGGTTCCTTAAAATTTTTTACTTATTTACAACTCAAAAAAATATTGTTTTGTGTAACATATTTATATAACTATATGTATCTAAACCATATGAACATACATTTTAGAAACCAAGAGAATGATAGGCTGTTGTTCTTATGAACAAAAAAGAGATAGCACTACAAACACAATATTCAATCAACATTTCAGCATTATTGAAATTGTAAGTGAAGTAAAATTTAAGATATTTGAGTTTGCCTTTCAGAATTTTAAATATTTTGGCATTGCATTAATACTGGGAACATGAAGCCAGGTGTGGTGGTGTGTGCCTGTAGTCCCAGGCTGAGGCAAGAGGATTACTTGAGCCCAGGAGTTTGAATCCATCCTGGGCAGCATACTGAGACCCTGCCTTTAAAAACAAACAGAACAAAAACAAAACACCAGGGAGACACATTTCTCTTTTTTGATCAGTGTCCTATATATTGAAGATGTGCATATATGTTGAATGACATTTTAGGGACATGGTGTTTTTATAAAGAATTCTGTGAGAAAAAATTTAATAAAGCAACAAAAATTACTCTTATTCTTAATAGCTTTATTTCTATGACGTTGGATAGTTTAGTCACTCCCAGACTCTTTCCATACTTCCTTAAAGCCTCTTAAATATTGAACTACAGTTTATATTCTTTCCTATAAGATGCTTCTTCATTGACACAGAGCACGGGGTCAAGACACTATAAAGTCTATAGGATTTTATGGAATGCCTGAGACAAGAATCAAACAGTCCCTTTAGTAAGTTTGTTTATTCATTTGTCTATTGATTCATTCAAGAAGTCTTATGCCAGCCCCGCCTATTGGAAGAAGGTCTGAGTTTTATTCTTACCTCTTTGGTATTAATTCTGAAACTTACAAAGTACACTGGTTAGCAATGCTTGGGACCAACAGGTTGTTCTGGTAAATAAATCTGTTCTATATTGTCAGTGCAACAAAATGTCCCCCTCTGCATTACGTTTTTGGTACTCAACATGTCCAAGTCATAACTCTCTCCTTTGTTTCTTATAGAGGTATTAGGTCTTTAAGACTAGAAGTAAGACTGTAATAGGGAAAATCAGGGGAAGACAGGCAAAGGCCAGTCATCTAAACCAGTTCTAGATGTCTGTGTAGGGGCAGATGGCTCTGTAAGGGCAGAAGGGAAAGACCCCTTCATAAGGGTCACAGCTGACAATCCTATAACAAAAGACAGGTTAACAAGAGAAAAACTTAACAAATGTGTTTAACCAAAGTTTTACATGACCAGGGAGCCTTCAGAATGAAAACCCAAAATTACAGGGGAAACTATGCATTATTATGCTTAGGTTTGATAAAGAATGGACAGCCCTGAAGAACAGTGATTGGAAAAAAAGATATGATCTAATGGGAATAGACTCAGGTTGGGGACCCAGCAAGGCCTGTCTGTTCAGAGTCTTCTTGGTCTCTGTGCAGCATGCCTTCCTCCTGGATATAGAGCAGGGCCTATATGGAATGGGGATCTTATAACCTACTATCAAACAAGGTGGGTCAGAGAATTTATTTATGGCCAGCTCTTACATAGTTAGGTGAGGGAAGATTAGAGTACTATCTTTATGATGTAAGTCTGGCATTGTGGAAAGATGGTTCCAGTTTCTATGACCTACCTTGGGGAAGAGGAATTCAAGTTTCTATGTCTTGCCTTCGGGGAGAATGAGGCTGAAACAGGAGGGCAGGATAACATCAGAAAAACTTTGCTTCTGAGGCCTTCACTTCGGGTTTTCTGAGCCCCAACATCTGCTAGAGTTATAAAAAGAAAAATCAGGGACCAAGCGAGGGGAAGAAAGAATCCATCTCTTCATTCTGATGCTGGGAGACTATTTCCTTGAGATGCAATTGATTTTGCCTCTGCTAAGAGGCTCTGCTGGCTAGCCACATGCTAGCCAGTGTCCTGCATGGGTGCTAGGCTGAATTATTTGTAATTGTGCTTAGGTGATTTGTAACTCAGGTATAGGATATTTAAATAGTAGGCACCCTTTTTGCAACATTTTTTTTTTATCTAGTTCTTGTATACTACAGATAATATTTGAACTTGTCATCTCACTGTAAAACTTTTGTTCATTTCTCATTTTGGTAATAAATAGCTATTATAACCAACTCACTTATTCAAATATGTTATTTCCCTAAGTGTTATTTCGAATTTTTTTTCAGAAAAAATAAATTACCATAGATAATAATGGTAGCTCCATTTGTTGAACAAATGTCAGATGTTTTCAGGTGCTTGACATGCATTAATCCATTTGATTGCCTCCAACCCCACCTACCAGCCAACCTGGTCTTCAGTCATAGGTTTTAAACCTCAATATATAAGGGTGATCATACAGGACTTTGTAGCAAGCTTAATTTCATACTTCAGCCATGCTCATTATAGCTTCCATCCAAACTTTCTCTTAATTTCCTTATGTCACTTGATACCATTAGCCATTAAGTTCCTTTGTGGTCACAGGCAATGTTATTTAACCATCTTCAGCTCGTACTGGTGAAGGTCACCTACTTTTGTTGTCTTGCGCATCATAGTAGACACTACGTATGTTACTAAGAAAATTCAAGACCAGATGCAATGGTTCACACCTGTAATCCCAGCACTTTGGGAGGCCAAAGCAGGTGGATCATTTGAGTCCTGGAGCTCGAGACCAATCCGGGCAACATAGTAAGACCATGTCATAATAAGAAAGACAGAAAATTCCAGGCAAAAGAGATGTGATGTTTAAGAGATTCACTATTTTAAAAGTAACACAAGTACCCTTGAAACAAAAAGGATCAGTGGGTCAGTATTACTTAATCTCTTAAAAATTATGCCCACTCCTGGCCTGACGTGGTGGCTCACACCTGTAATCCCAGCACTTTGGGAGGCCAAGGTGGGCGGATCACCTGAGGTCGGGTGTTCAAGACCAGCCTGACCAACACGGAGAGACCCCATCTCTACTAAAAGTACAAAAATTAGACAGGCGTGGTGGCACATGCCTGTAATCCCAGGTACTTGGGAGGCTGAGGCAGGAGAAGTGCTTGAACCCAGGAGGTGGAGGTTATGGTGAGCTGAGATCATGCCATTGCACTCCAGCTTGGGCAACAAGAGTGAAACTCCAGCTCAAAAAAAAAAAAAAAAAAAAAAAAAAGGAGAAACCACAACAAAACAAAACCATGCCCACTTCTAAATCTTGAGTCAAGATTTAGGCAAGGTCTCACTTGCAGCGTTTGTACTGTGCAAATAACAGGTATTTTTTTTCAAGTTGCACAATATTTCTGCTCCTCCTCAGGTCAACATGGCCCTTAATAGTCTTCAACTTTATTTTCTGCCACTCTACCCATTGCTCACTATCTCTCAGCCACCTTGGTTTTCCTCAGTTTCTAAATATGTCACACTCTCTCTTTTTTTTTTGCTTCAGCGTCTTTGACTGGAATCTTTCATTCATTCTTTCCCTGGCAAATTCCTACTCATTCTTCAGGTGTCAGCCTCCATGTTACTTTCTCAGACTGTCTTTCTCTGACTTCTCCCATCTAAATTATATACCTTTGATAGTCTCTTTAGTAGACCCTTTGTTCTTTTTCTTCATAACACTTAACACAATTTATATTTGCAGTTTTTAATACCATAGTCTGTTGTCAAATTTTCCATGAGGACAATAATCATGTGTTTTGTTCACCACTATATGTGCAGCACTGAGCACAGGGCCTGACAGAACAGACCCTTATTGAGTAAATGAATGAATGAATGAATGGCTTCCTGTGAGTTAACATGGAATGTGAGAGGAGATTTCTTCCTCTTTAAATACCGCTGCTGATAAAGCACTAAGGCAGAATCATTGATAAAGTAGATCATGGGCCAAATTCTGCCTTTAGCTATCAAAAGGAATCTTTAGAAAGATCAACCTAGTTAAAAAGGATTTGTGTAGGAGACGGGAATTGGAACTGATTTCGGATGAGGAGGCATGGCATTTCAATTCTGGGAAGAGCACAAGGTACAGATATAGGCATTAGAACCTTAATAACAACAATTAACTAACATTTATTTGTTTTTGGTATGTTGTTATGTTTTTGTTTTTGAGACAGAGTCTAACTCTGCAACCGCAAGCTCCCAGGCTCAAGTAATTCTCATGCCTCAGCCTCCCAAGTAGCTGGGATTACAGGTGTGCGTCACCACACCCGGTTTTTGTATTTTTAGTAGAGATGGGGTTTCGCCATGTTGCCCAGGCTGGTCTTGAAATCCTGGCTTCAAGTGATCCACCCACCTCAGCCTCCCAAAGTGCTGGGATTACGGGCATGAGCCACTGCGCCCAGCTTGACATTTATGGAACTCAGATGTACTAAGTGTCTATATTCATTATCTGATTTGAGACACTGTAATTTAGAAGAGGCAGTAGCACAGGAATTGCAAGTTCAGACTTTGGATTCCAATCACAGCAGAGTAAGCTTGGGCAATAATTTAACATCTCTGTGCCTCTGTGCGCTTAGTCCCTTGCATGATTGCCTTATGGAAATCCATAGGAAAGGCTTTTCCTGGACTTCCATCGGCTTTTGGGATCCTAGAATTCTTTTTTCCTTCCTTGACAGGAAATACGTATAGGAAGAACAAGGTCCTCTCTGCCTGGTGTTTGTCAATATGATTTCTTGTGACTATTTTCCCCTGAACATAAGGTTTTTTTTCTGAGTTCAGATTTTGGGGCTGATCAAAGAAGAGATGTGACCACAAGGTGGCAGTAGCATGCAACAAGCTTTATTTGGATGGTGCTTGGGAGACTACATGTAAGGACATCCCTCATAGCTGGAGACGGATACCGATACCTTCCAAAGGCAGAGGTGTATGGCCACCACGCAGAAGGGGAAGAAGGCAAGGGAACTACTCCTGGGGTACGGGAGAAGCAGAAATGTGGTTTATCTGTCTAGGCGATGTTGTACAACTGCAAAATGAGGAGTCTCTGAGTCAGAGAACTTGGAAGGGCAGCAGAGGTTTGGGGTCTTTTATAGCCTGTGCTTTGTCTTATCTTTGGTTAACAGATGCCAGGTACAGTTTTATCTTTGGCTAGCAGGCAGACTCTAAATGGCTAAAAGCATGGCCATCTGAGCTCTCTCTGTGTGTGTGTGTGTGTGTGTGTGTGTGTGACTATTTTCCCCTAAACATTTATTATTATTATTATCATTATTATTATTATTTTTGAGATGGAGTCTTGCTCTGTATCCCAGGCTGGAGTGCAATGGCACAATCTCGTCTCATTGCAACCTCCATCTCCTGGGTTGAAGAGATTCTCCTGCCTCAGCCTCCCAAGTAGCTGGGACTACAGGCGTGCACCACCACGCCCGGCTAATTTTTGTAATTTTCAGTAGAGATGGGGTTTCACCATGTTGGCCAGGCTGGTCTCAAACTCCTGACCTCAGGCAATCTGCCTGCCTCGGCCTCCCAAAGTGCTGTGATTACAGGTGTAAGCCACCGTGCCTGGCCCATCTGAGCTATATTTAAGGGATTACATGGATAACATTTTGAGCTTAGAGAAGGTAAGCTTTTGAGCTAATGGTCCCAGCCTGATGTGAAGAAGCAAACAATATGTGCCCAATATACTCGGGCCAATCTTTAACACCTTTATTTTCCTTTTAATTCATTGATTTTTGAAACTAGAGTTGCTGAAATTCTAATTCACATTAAATTATTAAGGTTTACTAATTAAGCCTTTAAATAATATTTCTGTAAATTTTTAAAACCTGACTTTTGATACAGACGCCAACATTTTAAAGCTGTCATGGATTTTAAGAGTTCCAATATTATCTATAAAAATCTTTTTGGCAGTTACCTTGGCTAACTGCTCATATACAAAATAAACTGATTAAATCAAGTGGGCTATTGGATGCTTTCTAGTTCCAAAACCCTAATGAAGGGTTTTATGAAAATTAAAATCCAAAGTTTTACCACAGAAATATAAAGTGACTTTTTTTTTTTTTTTTTTTAGCAGATGAAAAGGTAATGCTTGGGATGCCTGTAAGTGGCTAAACGTTGGAAAGGGAAGTTCTGATATGACCTAAATCTGTAAGTTTTTAATGTCCTATTTGAATTTTTTTAAAAATTCAAAAATTCAGGAAGATATGCATGTCATCCGTGTACATACTGACAAAGACTATGTCTTTGACCAAACTTTACTCAGCCTCTTCTGAGCCCTCTTCTTGACTAGGCCTTGACTTTGGGCCCTACCCCACCTGTTGGCCTACCTCAGTCTTAACAAGAATCCTGTCAGTTCAGTGAGGATCCTGCCACTCTGGATATCTGATCAACCCTGACATCTGATCAAGTTCCTCCTTCTCCACTTCTGAAGTGTAAGCCCTTAGCCTGTCTTCAGCAAGAATCCTACTATCCGTGATGTCTCCTCTTAGTACTTTTCCATCCATTAACCCTCCTTACTCTAACTGTTGGTTATAAATACCCCAGCAGTCCTTGCTGTATTCCCAGTTGAACCCAATCTTGCTTCCCTATTACAATGTTTTGATTGCATAGTCCTGAATAAAGTCTTCCTTACCATTTTAACAAATGTCAGAACATTTTTTTCTTTAACAATAACACACAACCAATCCTAACATTCTTTTATACTTACCTAACTTAAAAAAATAAATAAAACATTACACATACAATTGATGCATAGGAAAAATTTTTCAATCCCATTCATAATACAGCAATAAAAAATTGAAACTGAACTGAAATACTATTTATTATTCAACAGGTTGGCAACAATCCAAAAGTCTGACAACTTACTCCACTGATAAAGTTGTGGGAAATACAGGCACTCACATACATTGCTGGTTGGATTGCAAAATGCCAACATACCCATGGATGGGTATGTGGCCATAGTAGGCAAATATACATATGGATTTACCATTTGAACTAACTTCTGGGAATACATCCTAAAATAAGATGTGTTCCCATGACTATTCATTACAGCACTATTTGTAATAGCAAAAGGCTGGAAACCACCCAGATGTCCATCCATAGGGAAGTAGCTGAATATATTATGGTACTAATTTTATCTATGACTGGGGAGCTTATTCAGGTTGGATCCTTAGTCTTTGACATGGCCTTAGCAGTTTTTGGCTGCTTTCTGAATTATGTTGTTGAATATATTATGGCACATCTACACAACGGAGTACTATATAGAAATGAGGAATAGCTCTATATGTATTACATAATCTCTAGAATTTATTATGAAGTGAAAAAAGGTGGAGAAAAGTATGCTACTACTATTTATCTAAGAAAAGGGTAGGTATAAACATGCATAATTACATTTTTAAAATGAAAAAATGAATCATAAAAAGTGTTTAAGTCATTACTTATGGGGCAGGAAGGAAAAAGTAGAGGGGAGACCAAGGATTTTCAAAACAAAGGGAATTACAGATGTGCAATCAAAGAGGTTAAATAAAACCTCGACTTCCTGAATTTGAATCCGAAGTATCAATGAGTTTGTGATATATTTGATTTAAAAAACAAAAACCAAACCAAAACAAACCCATACTAACCAGCTTTGTCCATTGAACAGGTATAGAAACAATTAAACTCATTAACAATGAACACGACAAACATTTTTTGTTTGTTGTTCCTTGCAGCGCTAACTCAAAGGAGACGAACATTCAGATTATGCTTTTTAAATACCATTTCCCACTAAAGGATCCAGGACACTTAGGAGTAATGGCTTATTATGGGTATGGAGTAAGAAATACACAAAATGAGCCTGGAAAGCAAAGACTACTAGGAACGTATCAAAAAGACTCAGGAGCCAACCTGGGTAAACTCTCATTGGCCTAAAATAAAACAACTTGAGTACTAATAGTGATAATAGCTGCGATGGATTACAACTCACCAAACTTCTTTAAATCCCTGGATTCATAATGATGGCTGTTTACTTTTGAGGGTTTTTTAAAAAAAATCCAGCAGAGATTTTTAAATAGTATATGGTAGTGATCTAATTTTATTTTCCATTAGAATAACCATTCATTCAGCATTACTTATTCACTAATTAATCCTTTTCTTATTAATACATAATGCCAGTATATCAAATTTCCCAATACATTGATATAGGTCTCTTTTTGGGGCTCTGTATCTCCTTCCTTTGTTTAATTGTCCATCCTAGTGCATTTAATAATACACGACTGTCTCAATTACTATGGCTTTATTGTAACTCATTACCTGGTAGGACAAGACCTTCCAATCTTAACTTTTCTTCTTCAAAATTGTTTTAAATATTGTAAATGTTTTTTCTACATATATATGAAAAACGTTAGAATGGCAACTGCAGCAGACATACTAGCTTATTTTTTAAGATTAACAGCAACTATACTAGCAAAATGAAAAAAATTAACTGAATAAACAGGTAACTGAATTAACTAACTGTAACACTAGACTACAAAGTTATACAAATTAAAAGTTATGAAGTACTTACTATTTATTATACCTAAATATTACATATATTTTTTGTTAAAAATATCTAAGGCTTTTGAGTTTTTGAAATGCAAGCTTTCCCCTATACTTAAGTATATTCATTATCTTACTGTTTTGGTCAGGACAAGAACTGAAAAAGAGAAATAATCTTGAGTTCAGAATGAACAATTCTTGCTATATATATTTTCCCACATGTTAGGAATGTTCTGTAACTTTCCGAGAAATAGTGACTTGAACTAAATACTAAACTACTACCAAGCCCCAGGTGCATTTTTGGAAGTTTTTAGTCATTGGGAGCCATGGCATTTCTTTTCTCTGTATTACAAACTGTTACACTCATTTTCTTTGACTATTAACATTGGAACAGTAGACCTCCTGTTCTGTGACTGACCGGCAGGCAGAAATGACACGGACAGGAAATGGGAAATGGTTCAGGGTCTTGGAATTCCCCCGGCTGCCTAATTAAGTGGTTCGCTATTTGGAAGTTTTAAAAATATTTGCCCCTTGGAGTTCCCCAGAGAGAAGCAAGCATTGGATTCAATGGGCAAAGAGCGTCAACTTCAAAAGTCATTCGTTGGCTGTCATAGCACAAACATTTACTGCATGCCACTGTGTCTATGGCACTATTGGGGGAGCATGGCGGGGGGATACAAAAGGTCCATGACTAGTAAAAGCCAAGGGTTTTTGTTTACAAATTTTCTATTACTTAAGCATTAAAAAAAAAAAAAAAATTTGGGCTCCTCTGTGGTTCATGTACGATTATATGTGCATATACATCAATACACAGGCGGACGTATATATTTCATTTTATTGAAACATTCAGAAAATACTGGGAGTGAAGCCTGACTTCCAATACCGTTCCCGTTGCTGGCAATGAGCATCTGAAATAATGACACTTTTGTCTTTAGTGCATATGCACTGTTTGTCTCCAGAACAGAAAACCAAAAGTTTAAAAACAAGATAATCTAGTCGATTGTAAAACTCATCGAGTCTTCAAAATTATTCATCAGACGCTTCCTACTTTCCAACGCTTCGCTTTTTTCGATTTGCAGACAGCTGTTGAACGCTGATGCCACACAAACGGTTACAATTGTTTACTTAAGCAAAAAATGCCACCAGACTGACTCCATCCTCAAAATGCAGTCATCTCGACGGGGGGAGGCATCACACTAGGGGAGCCTTGCCACGGGCCAGACCATAACCCTGAGGTGACACAGGGTAGACGCGCAAAACCACCGGCGCCAGGGCGTTTCCGCAGGGTTTCCCAAGAGTCAAACGCAGCGGCTCACGGTTTGCCACGTCCCCCAGGAGAATGGTAGGCACAGAGAGAGAGGAAATGTGGAGGGGGCACAAACCGCAAGGTGGAGAGAAAACGAACAAGCACCGAGTTGATAGGGATAGTCCCTGTTCCCCTGAGGGCCGACCCCGCGACTCCCGCTGGGCGGCCAGTTGCGCCGGGCGTCCCTGGGCCTCCCAGCGTCTTTCCCAGAGGTTAGTCTCCCCACTGCCGAAAGTGCGCTCGGTTCCGCTTTCCGGCCCCAGCCTCCTGGGCGCCCTCGCGCGGCTGCTAACGCGGATCCCCGGCTGGGCGCGCTGACGTCATCGTGCGTCGGCGTGAGCCCGGATGGGGCGGCGGGCTTCAGGAGCGCCGGAGCTGATCCGAGCCGAGGCGGCCGTATCTCCTTGTCCGTACCGCTGCTTCCCGGCTCTGGGGAGGCCTCTAGGCTGCCGCGCAGCTTCCGTGTTTGCTGCGCCCGCACTGCGGTGAGTGCTGCTCCTTCCGGACTCGGGCGGCGCGGGGAGGGTGGGGACGCGCGGGCCCGCGGGGGCCCACTTCCCTGATGTGGCGGCCGGGCGGGGAAGGAAGGGGCCTGAGGCTCTTCGGCCAAGGGTCGAGGGTCGCCGGGGGCTCTCTGCTTTCTACTCTCGCCAAGGTTTTATTGGATTCGGAAGCCTGAACTTCAAGACTTGCAGTCAAAGCCATTTTTAAAATGTGACTTGTTTTCAAACCACCTCTGGCCGCCGCCTACTCTTTTGGCCCTTGGACTTTGACCAATATGTTTTCTCGCAGTTTTTGCAAGGTTTTAAACTTAGCCCTCGGCGTTCTTTTAATGTAATACATTGAAACGAAGATAATTCGGTGGCGGCGATATTTCATATTTCATAGTTGCCACTGCGCTGTGTCATTCCAGTAGTCTGTTGTGTATTGTGAGAAACAACTCTGGGAAATTATTAGGTAAATCCCATAGTTTCTATTCTTTTCCCTTCCATCCTATCCCCTGTCCAGCTGCAGTTTGCTTAAAGAGAATGCAGCAGTGCGGAGCTCGTAGATAAAAGTCTTTCGTTTAAAGATAGGATATAAGATCGGGTGTAATTAAAGCAATCATGCCAGTGGGCGTCAGGCCACTGTTTCACAGGCCACTGGGTTAGGTTTTGTTTTCTACCGTCGTTGCTTTGAAATTGTAAGGGATTGGCAGAGTTTAAGGGTTTATATTAATGAACTCGTAGTGCATTTTACTGCAGTTTTCCTGGTCGCGTAGAGACTTGATATTACAAACTAACGTTGCTGTCTGATTACTGCTGTACTGCTGCTGACAGGGTTTAGTGGAGTGTCTTGTCGCTCTCTCTGCCTTTTAAACCAATGTTCCTTTGCCTCCAGCAGAGTGCCAAAGATACCTTTAGGTCAGAAAAGGGGAGGAGAGCAAGGACAAAATGTTTTCCTGTGTGAAAATTTCCATCTGTCTCTAAAGTTGTGCGTTTTAAAAACACGTATAGTTAGTGCTATGGGAGTATGTTACATTTATTTATTTTAATTAAGAGCTTTTTCAGTTAGTTGTGACAAATTGCTGGAATTAAGATGTATTATCTAAAATGTAAATTATTCTTAGACTTTACTGAATGAATTGAAGAGTATGTAAGTTCTATTTGGCAAACAAATACGGTTTTCTAAAATACCTTTTGTTTTTTCTTTTCAGATTTACAGCCCTGAAGAATCTCCCTCTCCCTATTTTCCCCCTGCAGTAATAAATCCCATTATGGAGGTCTCGAAGCTTTATAAAGGGATATAGTTTGAATTCTATGGAGTGTAATTTTGTGTATGAATTATATTTTTAAAACGTTGAAGAGTTTACAGAAAGAAGGCTAGTAGAGTTGATTACTGATACGTTATGCTAAGCAGTACTTTTTTTGGTAATACAGTGTTTTGTCAGGTGTTTCTGATAACACTAGAAAGGACAAGTTGTGTCTTGTGATAAATTGATTGATGTTTACAGCATGACTGATAATCACAGCTGAATAGTCCTTAAATGATGAACAGATTATTTAGTTTTTAAATGCAGTGTGAAAAGTGTGCTGTGGAAATTTTATGGCTAACTAATTAAGTTTATGGAGAAAATACCTTCAGTTGATCAAGAATAATAAAGTGGTATACAAAGTTAGGAAGAAAGTCAACATGATGCTGCAGGAAATGGAAACAAATACAAATGATATTTAACAAAGATAGAAGAGTTTATAGTTTGTGAACTTTAAGCCAAATTCATTTGACATCAAACACTGTAACGGGCACAGGTTCAACGAAGCTTGTGGGTGTTGACTTCCCCAAAAGTTGTCAGCTGAAGTAATGTAGCCTGCTTATGTAATTACTATGGTGATAAGCTGTGTGAACTTAGCCTTTAAGTAGTGTGACCATATGAAGATTTTAATTACTTTTGTTTATTGGAATAAAATGAGATTCTTTGGGGACATCATATTAAAGTGCTTATAGGGAAAGAAGCCTGCATGTAATTTTTTACCTTGTGGCATAATCAGTAATTGATCTGTTATCCAGGCTTCATAGCTTGTAACCAAATATAAATAAAAGGTGTAATTTAGGTATTCTGTAGTTGCTTAGAATTTTGAGAATATAAATCTCTGTGAAAAATCAAGGAGTTTCAACATTTTCAAAAGTGAGTTCACCTTTTCAGGGCTTTGGGTTAGTATTACTCAAGATTATGAACAAATAGCACTTAGATTACCTAAAAGAGTTACTACAACCCCAAAGACTTGTGTTCTAAGTAGTATCTTGGTAATTCAGAGAGAGACTCATCCTACCTGAATATAAACTGAGATAAATCCAGTAAAGAAAGTGTAGTGAATTCTACATAAGAGTCTATCATTGATTTCTTTTTGTGGTAAAAATCTTATTTTGTGTGAAGAAATTTCATGTGAATGTTTTAGCTATCAAACAGTACTGTCACCTACTCATGCACAAAACTGCCTCCCAAAGACTTTTCCCAGGTCCCTCGTATCAAAACATTAAGAGTATAATGGAAGATAGCACGATCTTGTCAGATTGGACAAACAGCAACAAACAAAAAATGAAGTATGACTTTTCCTGTGAACTCTACAGAATGTCTACATATTCAACTTTCCCCGCCGGGGTTCCTGTCTCAGAAAGGAGTCTTGCTCGTGCTGGTTTTTATTATACTGGTGTGAATGACAAGGTCAAATGCTTCTGTTGTGGCCTGATGCTGGATAACTGGAAACTAGGAGACAGTCCTATTGAAAAGCATAAACAACTATATCCTAGCTGTAGCTTTATTCAGAATCTGGTTTCAGCTACTCTGGGATCCACCTCTAAGAATACTTCTCCAGTGAGAAACAGTTTTGCACATTCATTATCTCCCACCTTGGAACATAGTAGCTTGTTCAGTGGTTCTTACTCCAGCCTTTCACCAAACCCTCTTAATTCTAGAGCAGTTGAAGACTTCTCTCCATCGAGGACTAACCCCTACAGTTATGCAATGAGTACTGAAGAAGCCCGATTTCTTACCTACCATATGTGGCCATTAACTTTTTTGTCACCGTCAGAATTGGCAAGAGCTGGTTTTTATTATATAGGACCTGGAGATAGGGTAGCCTGCTTTGCCTGTGGTGGGAAGCTCAGTAACTGGGAACCAAAGGATGATGCTATGTCAGAACACCGGAGGCATTTTCCCAACTGTCCATTTTTGGAAAATTCTCTAGAAACGCTGAGGTTTAGCATTTCAAATCTGAGCATGCAGACACATGCAGCTCGAATGAGAACATTTATGTACTGGCCATCCAATGTTCCAGTTCAGCCTGAGCAGCTTGCAAGTGCTGGTTTTTATTATGTGGGTAAGAAGCAAATAACTACATTTTATCATTTTATTTTGATTTACATATTAGAACATAATGTGTTTTCAATATTTAGTCTTTTTTCTTGAAGGTCGCAATGATGATGTCAAATGCTTTTGTTGTGATGGCGGCTTGAGGTGTTGGGAATCTGGAGATGATCCATGGGTAGAACATGCCAAGTGGTTTCCAAGGTAATTGTTTTGAAAAAAGTATTTGTACAAAAAACTCTGTGCTTAAAAGAAGTAGGCCTGCTTACATGATTTAGTTTACCGTTAAATTATAACGAAGCCTCTTTTATGCCACTGGGGAATTATCCTTCTAAAAGATCACATTTTAACTTTAATTGTTTTGTTGAAAAATATTATGCAGTCTTCTGTGTACTTTTGAAAGTCAGTTACAAGTATAGCCATACATTTTATTTATTGCGCGTCTTCTTTTAAAGAGTACTTCAGGATTACAAAGACATATAAAATAGATTAAAAAGAAGTTAGGAAAAGGTAAGAACAGGAAAACAAGAAGGGATGTAGAATGGATGCAGGAATAAGGCAAATGTAAAAATGCATATATTAAGAGCATATCTTGGCTGGGTGCAGTGGCTCACACCTGTAATCCCAGCACTTTGGGAGGCCAAGACAGGTGGATCACTTGAGGTCAGGAGTTCGAGACCAGCCTGACCAACATGGTGAAACCCCATATCTACTAAAAATACAAAAACTGGCTGGGCATGGTGGCACACGGCTGAAGTCCCAGCTTCTTAGGAGGCTGAGACAGGAGAATTGCTTGAGCCCAGGAGGTGGAGGCTGCAGTGAGCCAGGATCATGCCACTGCACTCCAGCCTGGGTAACAGAGACTCCATCTCAAAAAAAAAAAAAGAAAAAATGCATATCTGACTGCCTATTTTAATTGTAATTGTAAGTTATTTTTTCTGTACAATTTTCTTTTTTTATAATCTGTCATTTACCTCTTTTTAGCCACTTTGTCTCTAGCAGTATCTTTTTATTATAGCCTAGAAAGAATTTAGGGGCAGTGTTATTAGTAGAAATAAATTAGAGATTAATTGTGTTTGTAATTGAGTAGCTATGTGAACCTAGACGTCATTTGTAAAATGAGGAGGGGTTGGCCTGGATAATTTTTTTTTTAATAGTGATAAAATAGCCTTAACATAACATTCACCATCTTAACCATTTTTAAGTGTAGAGTTCTGTGTCATGAAGTACATTCATATTGTTCTGTGATCACACCGCTATCCATCTCCAGAATCTTTGCATCTTCCCAAACTGAAACTGTCTACCCACCAAGTACTAATTCCCCATTACCCCTTTCCCCAGCATCCTGGCAGCCACCATTCTATGTCTTTTTTTGTTTGTTTTTTTGAGGTGGAGTCTTGCTCTGTCTTCCAGGCTGGAGTGCAGTGACACGATCTTGGCTCACTGTAACCTCCACCTCCCAAGTTCAAGCCATTCTCCTGCCTCAGGCTCCTGAGTAGCTGGGATTACAGGTGCCCGCCACCACACCTGGCTAATTTTTTTGTATTTTTAGTAGAGATAGGGTTTTTAGTAGAGACCCAGTTTCACCATGTTGGCCAGGCTGGTCTTGAACTCCTGACCTCAAGCAATCTGCTCACCTCTGCCTTGGAAAGTGCTGGGATTACAGGCGTGAGCCACTGCTCCCTGCTCCACTATTCTGTTTCTGTCTCTATGAATTCGAATACTCTAGGCACCACATATAAGTGGAATCATACATATAGATTATGTTTTTACCTGTGAGTGTCTTTCACAATAATGAAGAATCTCTTGAACCCCTTCAGGAAATTAAAAAAATATTTTTGTCATTTTGTGTGATATATGATGAAAAAGAAACTTGAAGTAACAAATACTTCATTATGGATCAGTAGATTGTTAAAAGTTGTATTTTAAAGTTATATCATTAATAGTCATATCAAGATAAATTTTGACTTTTTTACACTTTGAAAAATGACTATTACATTTAAAATTAAAAAGCATGTTTTATCAGACTTTTAAATGACTTAATTATGCTGGGCTCTATGGGATTGTATACATTTAATTTGAAATTTAATTCATGTTGTGCTATCAAAGACAAAAACAGCTTCCAAATTCCAGTGTTGGGACTGCTACATTTTGTACTTTATGAAACACAATTAAAATCTTTATTTTTGTAACTTGTGTTTTGTTTTAAATGATTAAATAAGGGAGAAGATGTAGGGGTGCGTTTTGTAAATGCTTCTAAAACAACACATTCTTTTTCCTTTTTTTAATTTTTTTGAGACAGAGTCTCATTTTATCACCTATCACTGCTGGAGTGCAGTGGCAAGATGGCAGTTCACTGCAACCTCTTCCTCCTGGGTTCAAGCCTCAGCCCCCCAAGTAGCTGGAGTCGTAGGCACGCACCACCATGCTCAGTAGTTTTTGTATTTTTAGTAGAGACGGAGTTTCGCTATGTTGGCCAGCCTGGTCTCAAACTCCTGACCTCAAGTTATCCGCCCTCTTTGGCCTCCCAAAGTGCTGGGCTTACAGACCTGAGCCACTGAGCCTGGCCCACATTTCAATTGGGAATAATCTTTAATCTCCGTAAATCCATCATGTTATGTAGTACCTTTTTTTTTTTTTTTTGGTGAGAACTTTTAAAAGATGCTCTCTTCGCAAATTTCAGGTATAAGGTCCAGTATTATTAGCTGTAGTCACCATGTGCTGTACATTAGATCCTCAGAAAGTATGACCAACATCTTCCCATTTCACCCACCTCCTTATCCCTGGCCACCAGCATTCTATTCTCTGTTTCTATGATTTTGGATACCATACAGTATAGTTGTCCGTTAGTATGCTTGGGGGATTGGTTCTAGGATGTATACCAAAATTCGCACATACCGAAGTCCTGAAGTTGACTCTGCAGAACCTGTGCATCCAAAAGTCAGCCCTCCAAATATGTGGGTTTCACATCTGCAGATATGATCTGCATTTGATTGAGAAAAATCTGCGTAAGTGGACACGTGCAGTTCAAACCTGTGTTGTTCAATGGCCAGTTGTATTTGTCTTTCTCTGGCTTGTTTCACTTGGCATAATGCCTTCCGGGTTCATTCATATTGCAGATGGCAGGATTTTATTTATTTATTTATTTTTTTGATGGAGGCTGTCTCTGTTGCCCAGGCTGGAGTGCAGTGGCGCCATTTTGGCTCACTGCAGTCTCTACCTCCTGGCCTCAAGCGATCCTCCTGCCTCAGCCTCTTGAGTAGCTGGCATTATAGACACCTGCCATCATGCCCGGCTAATTATTATTGTAGAGATGGGGTTTCACCATGTTGGCCAGGCTGGTCTCAAACTCCTGACCTCAAGTGAGGATATGGATGGGATTACAGGCGTGAACCACCACGCCTGGCCAGGCTCATCCCCCATTCATCCCTCAGTAGACACTTAAGCTGTTTCCATAAAGCTGCTTGAACATGGGAGTAGAGGTACCTCTTTAAGATACCGATTTCATTTCCTTCAGATATGTACACAGGATGGGATTGCTAGATCATATGCTAGTTCTATTTTTAGTTTTTTGAGCAGCCTCTATACTGTTTTCCATAATGACTGTACTAAGTTGCCAGCAATGGTGAAGGGTTCCCTTTTCTTCACATGTTTGCCGACATTTGTTATTTCTTGTCTGTTTGATAATAAAGCATCATTACAGGTGGGAGGTGATGTTTCATTTTGGTTTTAATTTGTATTTCCCTGATGATTAGTGATGTTGAACACCTTTTCATGTACCTGTTGGTCATTTGTATATCTTTGGGAAAATTTCTGTTCAGGTCCTTTGCCCATTTTTTTAATCTGAATTATTTGTTTTTTTTTTTTTGCCTTTGAGTTGTATAAGTTCCTTATATATTTTAGATATTAACTCCTTATCAAACGTATAATTTGCAAATATTTTCTCCCATTCTGTAGGTTACCTTTTTATTTTGTTGATTGTTTCCTTTGCTGAGCAGAAGCTTTTTAGCTTGATGTAGTCCCAGTTTATTTTTGTTTTGGTTGCCTGTGCTTTTGTGTCATATCCACAACATCATTGCCAAGACCAGTGCCAAGGAGTTTTTTAGCCTACATTTTCTTTAAGGAGTTTTATGGTTTCTGGATTTATGTTTAGTCTTTAATCCGTTTCTGGTTAATTTTTGTAGGTGGTGTAAGATAGAGGTCTGGTTTTATTGTTTTACATATGGATATCCAGGTTTCCCAATACCGTTTGTTAAAGAGACTATCATTTCAACATTGTGTGTTCTTTGCGCCCTTGTCAAAGATTAGTTGACTGTATATGTGGATTTATTTCTGGGCTCTCTCTTCTGTTGGTATATGTATTTGTTTTTATGCTAGTATCATATTGTTTTGATTACTGTAGCTTTGTAATATAGCTTGCAATCAGGAAGTATGATGCCTCGTTTTTTGTTTTTGTTTTTTCCCTCAAGATTGCTTACGCTATTCTGGCCCTTAAGTTCCATACAAATTTTATGATTGGTTTTTCTATTTCTGTGAAAAAAAAAAGTCATTGGAATTTTGATAGAGATTATATTGAATCTGTAGATTGTTATGGGTAGTATTTACATTTTAACAATATTCTGTTAATTCAAGAACACAAGATTTTTTAAAAATTTATTTCTGTCATTTTCAGTTTCGTTTTTCAGTGTCATTTGTTTTTCAGTGTATTTCTTTGACCTCCTTGGTTAAATTTATTCTTAAGTGTTTGTTTTGGTGCTGTTGTACATGGGATTACTTTCTTGAGTTCTCTTTCACATGGTTCATTGTTAGTACTGACTTTTGTAAGTTGGTTTTGTATCCTGCAACTTCTGGATGATTTATTAGTTTTAACTGTTTTTGGTGGCATCTTTAGGGTTTTCTATATATAAGATTATGTCATCTGCAGACAGAGACAGTTGGACTTCTTCCGGTCTGATTTGGATGCCTTTTTCTTTTTCTTGCTTAATTGCTCTGGCTAACCGTTCCAGTATTATGTTGAATAGAAGTGGCGAGAGTAAGCACCCTTGTCTCGTTCCTAACATTAGTGGAAAAGCTGAAAGCTTTTTTTTTTTTTTTTTTTTTTTGAGATGGAGTCTTGCTCTGTCGCCCAGGCTAGAATGCAGTGGTGCAATCTCAGCTCACTGTACCCTCTGCCTCCCAGGTTCAAGTGACTCTTCTGCCCCAGCCTCCTGAGTAGCCGGGATTACAGGTGTGTGCCACTGCACCTGGCTAATTTTTGTACTTTTAGTAGAGACGGTGTTTCACCATGTTGGCCAGGCTGGTCTCAAACTCCTGACCTCATGATCCACCCGCCTCAGCCTCCCAAAGTGCTGGGATTAGAGGTGTGAGCCACCGTGCCTGGCCAGCTTTCAGATTTTTCATTACCGAGTATGATATTAACTGTGCACTTGCAGTCCTTGTGTTGAAGTATATTCCTTCTATAGCTAAATTGGTGAGAATTTTTATCCTGAAAGGGTATTGAATTTTGTCGAATGCTTTTTCTGTGTCTTTTGAGATGATTATATGATTTTGCTTGTTTATTTGTTTTTTGAGATGGAGTGTTGCTGTGTTGCCCAGGCTGGAGTGCAGTGGTGCAATCTCAGCTCACTACAACCTCTGCCTCCTGGGTTCAAGTGATTCTCCTGCCTCAGCCTCCCGAGTAGGTGGGACTACAGGTGCATGCCACCACACCCAGCTGATTATTTTTTGTAGTGATGGGGCTGGTCTCAAACTCCTGACCTCAGGTGATCCACCCACCTTGGCCTCCCAAACTGCTGGGATTACAGGTGTGAGCCCCTGCACCTGGCTGATTATGTGATTTTTATCCTTCATTTTGTCAATATGTGGTATCACATTTATTGATTTGCATATGTCATACCATCCTTGCATCCCAGGTATAAATCTCACTTTATCTTGATACATGATTCTTCTAGTATGCTGCTGAATTCAGTTTGCTAGTATTTGTTGAGGATTTTCACGTCTGTGCTCATCAGGGCTATTGGCTTGTAATTTTCTTTTCTTGTGTTGTCCTGGTATGGCTTTGGTGTCAGAGTAATGCTTGACTTGGTAAAATGAGTTTGGAAGTATTCCCCTGCTACTCCCTCTTCCCTCCCTTTTCCTCCTCCTCCTTCCTCCTCCTCCTTCCTCCTCGTCCTCCCTTTTCTTTCTTCCTCCTCCTCCTTTCATCTTCTTCCTTCTTTTCTCCTCCTCCTCCTCTACTTTCTTCTCCTCCTCCTCCTCCTCCTTTCTTTCTTCTTCTTGGTAGAATTGTGCTGTGAAGTCATCTGTTCCCTGGGCTTTTCTTTGTCAGAAGATTTATGATTACTGATTCAATCTTCTTACTAGTTATAAGTCTTTTCAGATCTTCTATTTCTTCCTTATTTTAGTCTTGGTAAGTTACAAGTTTCTAGGAATGTATCCATTTCTTCTAGGTTATCTAGTTTTTTGATGAATAATTGCTCATGGTAGTCTCTTATGATCATTTGCATTTCTGTGTTATCAATGGTAATGTCTCTTGGTTTTGATTTTATTTATTTTAGTCTTCCTTTTTACTAGTCGAGCTAAAGCTTTGTTGATTTTACTTATCTTTTCAAAATCTAGCTCTTAGTTTTAGTCATCTTGTCTATTGTTTTTGTAGTCTTCATTTCTTTTCTGATTTTTATTTTCTTCTGCTTTTTGTAGTTCCTTTAGGTGTAAAGTTACATTGTTTATTTTTAAGATTTTTTTAAATGTAGGCAATTATTGCTATAAACTTGCCTTTTAGAACTGCATTTGTTCCATACATTTTGTTGTGTCATGTTTCAATTTTAATACTTCTTCAGATTTTTAAAATTTTCTTTTTGATTTCTTCTTTGACCCATTGATTATTCAGGAGTATTTTGTTCAATTTCCACATAGTTGTCAGCTTTCCAGCTTTCATTCTGTTGCTGATTTCTGGTTACATGCCATTGTGGTCGGAAAAGATACTTGATAGGATTTCAGTCTTCATCAGTTTGTTGAGTCTTGTTTTGTGACCTGCTACATGATCTACCCTGGATAATTTTTCATGTGTGCTTAAGAAGAATGTGTATTATCTGCTGTTTGATGGAATGTTCTATATAAAGGTTGAGTATCCCTAGTCCAAAATTCAAAATGTTCCAAAATTTAGAACTTTTTGAATACCAACATGATGCTCAAAGGAAATGCTCTTTGAAACATTTTTGATTTTGCATTTTTCGATTAGGATGCTCAGCTGGTAAACATAAGGCAGACATTCCTAAATCCAAAAAAATCTAATATTCAAAACACTTTTAGTCCCAAGGATTTCAGATAAGGAATACTCAACCTGAATGTATGTTAGGTCCATTAGATCCAATGTATAGTCGAAGTCCAATATTTTCTTACTGATTTTCTGTCTGGATGACCCATCCATTATTGAAAGTAGGGTTTTTGAAGTCTTCTACTATAATTGTGTTCCTATCTATTAATGTCTTCAGATCTGTTAATATTTTCTCTATATATTTAGGTGGTCCGATGTTGGGTGCATGTATATATTTACAGTTATTATATCCTCTTGTGGAATTGGCCCCTTTCTCATTATATAATTACTTTCTCTGACTCTTTTTACAGTTTTTGGTGTAAAGTCTGTCCTATCTGATAGAACTATAGCTTCCTCTGCTCTCTTTTGGTTTCCATTTGTATGGAATATCTTTTTTCCCATACACATGCATGTGCTTAAAGGTGAATTGAGTCTCTTGTAGACAACCTGTAGTTGAATCTTGTTTTCTTTATCCATTCATCCGCTCTTTATCTTTTGATAGGAGAATTTAACCCATTTACATTCAAGGTAGTTATTGATGGGTAAAGACTACTGTGATTTTGTAGTTGTTTTCTGGTTGTTTGGCAGATTCTTTGTTTCTTCCTCTCTTGCTGTCTTCCTTTGTGTTTAGATGATTTTCTGTGGTGGTATGCTTTGATTCCTTTATATCTTTTGTGCATCTACTATTGTGGTTTCTACTTTGTGGCTATCATGAGGCTTACATAGAACATCTTATAGTTAGTTATAATAGTCTGTTCCAAGCACTAACAATTTAATTTCAATTGCGTAAAAAAACTGTACTCTTACTCAGACCTTCCTGCATATATTTTATGTTTTTGATGTCATTATTTGCATCATTTTATATTGTGTATTCATGAAAAAAGTATTGAAGCTATAGTTTTTAATACTTTTTTTAAAAAACCTGTATTTTAGAATTAAGTAATTTACACATGACTATTATAAATTTAGAATATTCTTAATTTGATTAGATTTGTATCTTACCAGTGAGTTTTATACTTTCATATGTTTCCATGTTGCTAATTAGTGTCCTTTCGTTTCAGCTTGAAGAACTCTTCAGCATTTCTTGTAAGGCACATCTAGTGGTGATAAACTCCCTCAGCTTTTGTTTGTCTGGGACTGTTTACATCTCTTTCATTTCTGAAGGACAGCTTTGCTGGCATACATATTCTTGTTTGGCAGTTTTTTCTTTCAGCACTTTGAATATATCCAACTCTCTCCTGGCCTACAAGGTTTTTGCAGAGAAATCTACTTATGGTCTTATAGGGATTCCCTTGTAAGAAAATGAGTTTCTTTTCTGTTACAGTTTTTAAATTCTCTTTCATCTTCTATTTTTGACAGTTTCATTATAATGTGTGTCAGTGAAATCTTTTTTGGGTTGAATCTTTATGAGGTCCTATGAACTTCCTGTACCTGGACATCTTATCTTTCCCTAGGTTTATGAAGTTTTCAGCCATTGTTTTTTAAAAATCATCTTTCTGCCCTTTCTCTCTTTTCCTTCTTGAATTCTCGAGTTTGTTTTTTGTTTTCTTGGTGTTTTTTTAGCTGGTGTCTTGTTCTGTCACCTAGGCTGGAGTAGAGTGGCATGATCTCAGCTCACTGCAGCTTCCACCTCCCAGGTTCAAGCAATTCTCCTGCCTCAGCCTCCCACGTAGCTGGGACTACAGGTGCGCACCACCATGCCTGGCTAAGTTTTATCTTTTTAGTAGAGACAGGGTTTTGCCATGTTAGTCAGGCTGGTCTTGAACCCCTGACCTCATGTGATCCACCTGCCTCGACCTCCCAAAGTGCTGGGATTACATGTGTTAGCCATTGTTCCTGGCCTTGAATTCTTAAAATGCAAATATTGTTTTGCTTGATGGTGTCCTATAATTCAGATAGGCTTTCTCCACTATTCTTTTTTTCTTTTTTTTTCCTCTGACTAGATCATTTCAGATGACCTGCCTTTGAGTTCACAGATTCTTTCTTCTGCTTAATCAGGTCTGCTGTTGATGCTCTCTATTGCATTTTTTTGTTGTTGTTATGTTCTTCAACTCCTGAATTTGTTTCTTTTTATTATTCCTATCTCTTGAATTTCTCATTTGTTTGTATATATTTTTTTATTTCATTATCTGTGTTCTTTTGTAGCTCACTGAGTTTGCTTGAAACAATTATTTTGAATTCTTTATCTGTTAGTTGATAGATCTCCCTTTCTTTGGGGGTGGTTATGGAAAATTACTGTGTGTCTTTGGTAATATCATGTTTCTTTTTTTTTTTTTCTTTCTGTTTCTTGTGGCCTTCTGTTGTTTTCTGTGTATTTGATGGAAGAATTACTTTTAGACATTATAGATTAGGTTTTTTTTTGAGCAAAGACATTTGCCTATGGGTGAGCGTGAGGGTGCCAGCCAGTAGATGTGGTGGTTCTGGCTCTGTGGAAGACCCAGCATTGTAAACTCCATGTAGCTCTGTTAGCCCAGATCATTGTCAGTGAGGATTGCAGGGGTCCTCAACATCCAAGGCTGCAGGTATCCATACCAGCAGCAAGGTTTTTTTTGGTGGCAGAGGCTGCTGGGGACCTCTTGATCACTTTTTCTCCCATGGGAGACATCGTGGCCAAGGGGATTCTTCTTGGCACAGGTTCTGGCTTTGGGCTTTGTTGTGTTGGTGTTGGTGGCAGCACCGATGTCTCTGATGGCGTGAACACCTGTGGGGCAGCTGCAGAGCCAAGGTTTGGAGTACAAGTGCCTGCAGAAAGACAGCGGGTCTGGGGTTCAGGATGTTGACTAGCCTGCAGCAGTGGTGCTTCTAGTGCCTCAGATGTGGGTGCACATAGAGCAGCCTTTGAGTTGGGTGTGGAGTGCAGGTGTGCAGAGCAGCCAGAGAGCTGGGGTCTGGAAAGTGTATGATTAGAGCAGCCACAGAGCAAGAGTCTTACATGCAAGTACACGTGGAGCACCTGTGGCTCTGGGGTCTGGGGCATGTGTGGGGGTGAGGGGCTGCACTGTCTCTGGGCAGTGCAAGAGCTGCTTTTTTTCAGGGTGAGGAGTGCAGTAGTGTCTCCCTCTCCAGGGGGTTCACAGCAGTGCTGGGTGCTGGTTACCTTAATGGTGAAAGCTCTCAGTGTCCTCTGCAGAGTAGGCTACTGCAGTTGGCATCAATGAACACTATAGGGTCCTTCACTGTGAAACCTGCAGGAAGTCTGTGGCTATCCTGCAGGTTATTGGGGTCTCCAGGGACCTGCTCTGGGGAGGAGCCTAGCAGTCTTTGCCACTGAGGACTGTGATGGCACTCACCACATGATTGATACAGATAGCCCTCACCCCTTGTTCTTAGCCGTCTCCAGATGTCTCTGCTAAGCAGATCTCCCAGCAGTCCTTTCTATGTGGTTATTCTTTTTTTTTTTCCCTCACTGTATTGCTGCAGGCTGATTGGACTATTGAGTTCTTCCACAGCTGTATTTGTTTGCGGATAGCTGTCTCTTTATTGTTTTTTGTGGGTGGAAGAAAGCTGGTGTCTCCTAGTGTGCCGTCTTGCTGATGTCACTCTTGCAAACTTTCTTTGAGTCTGTGGCTTTTCATTTTTTAACATCTTTTGAAGAGCAGATGTTTTCAGTTTTGATGATGTCAATTTATCAATTTTATCTTTTGTGGAATATGTTTTTGGTCTTTTGTCTAATAATTCTTTACCTAATGTAAAGACAAAAGGATTTTTCTCCTGTACTTTTTCCTAGAAGTTTTATTATTTTAGGTTTTATATTTAGGTATGTGATCCATTTTTACTTTTATTTTTGCTATTTTTGCGTATAATATGGCCATAGGTCAGAGTTTTTTGTTTTTTAAATACGTATATCCTGTTGTATAGTATCATTTGTTGAAGAAACAAAAGGAATAGAATGGATATAGGTGGTATGTGAACTTCTTGGAACATCTTCAAGAAGCCCTATCAGTTTAAAAACAAATATTTGAGAAACACTGTCACATTATATATAGATAAAAATATTTGATTCCATATTTTTTGGAGGGAAAGTAGTGGATTGTGGCTCAAATGTAATGGAAGAATGAACATTGAAGAAAGATGAGCAGTTATATTGTGAGAGATCACATTGTAGGAATACTGAGTTAATAGTATCTGAAACTGTTAAGTAGTTCACTTTAAGCACAGAATAAATTGTATATAATAGTGTTTTTTGGGAGTCAACTTGTTCCCCTTTGTAGGTGCAGACGCTTTTCTTTTTGTTGTTGTTGTGTTAATGGATTGAATTAGAAAATACCATGATATATAACACACAGTAAGATGTATATTGTTTTATGATAATTTTGTTCCTGTTAGATATGTATGTGTTCTGGGTTGTGATGTAAAATGTTTTTACTATGGGGTACAATGAAAGATTTGAAAGCCATTTTTTCTAGAATCATCAGGTTATATTTGATATGAAACAATTTTAAAAAATAGTTTTCCTCATATGTTTTAGGTGTGAGTTCTTGATACGAATGAAAGGTCAAGAGTTTGTTGATGAGATTCAAGGTAGATATCCTCATCTTCTTGAACAGGTAAATACATTTTTAAAATTAACAACTTTGAATTCTGCTTTATAATAAAAACACTCTTAGGTTGGTGCAAAAGTAATTATGGTGTTTGCCATTGAAAATCATGGCCAAAACCGTGACCACTTTTATACCAACCTGTATTAGAAGTTATACTTATTTCTCTTTTATTAATTGGAGGTACATATTTTCATTCATGTTAATGACAACTTTGATTTTTACTTTTGTAATCAACTTGATTGTTTAGGGCTTTTTAAAAAGATTGTTGTTTGTTTTTACTATTTTGAAAAATCATTTATGCTGCCACTGTACAAATTTGTGATGGGATTGGAGAAGGAGCTTTAGTGTCTCTTTGCTATTTTCCAGAAAAACAAACAAAAAATAACTTGTTAGGCTCTGAGACCCTTTGAGAGTAACCCAGTTAAAATCTTATTTTCCTAATGGAATGAGAAACCACTGATACATTTTTCTACTTTGCTGAAACTAGAGAAATACTTTAATTCTAATTTGGGATAACATGAAATTTAAGGAAATCTATGTGATTAGGGTGAAAGAAAGCAAAGTAAAGGTCATAAATCACTCAGTTCTCAAAAGAATGTGTACATTTACTTAACATAAACTTACTTTAGTGTTGTTCTTTTCAGATTGTTGGGGATACCTGATTTTACCTATTAACTTTCCTCTTGTTTCATAGCTGTTGTCAACTTCGGATACTACTGGAGATGAAAATGCTGACCCACCAAGTATGTATGAAATAATTTTAAGTATAGAGTGTAAATTTTTATAAGAATTTTAGGAATAGGCTGGGTGCAGTGGCTCATGCCAGTAGTCCCAACAGTTTGAGAGGCCGAGGTTGGCAGATCACCTGAGGTCAGGAGTTCGAGAGCAGCCTGGCCAACATAGTGAAACCCCATCTCTACTAAAAATACAAAAATTAGCCAGGCGTGATGTGCCTGTAGTCTCAGCTACTCGGGAGGCTGAGGCAGGAGAATTGCTTGAACCCAGGAGGCGGAGGTTGCAGTGAACTGAGATTGTGCCATTGCACTTCAGCCTGGGTGACAGAGTGAGACTCGGTCTCCAAAAAAAAAACAAATGTAGGAATGAAAGTATGTACTTTTTAAAAGAGTTTCTGAAGCCATAGGGAAAAACCCTGGGAAGTCAGCTAATAAATATTATTTATGTATATATATATATGCATACACACTAGTTTTTGTTCTAGTGCTATACTTACCACTTTTAGTGCTGACATTCCAACTGGAGAAATGAGACGTAAGCAAAAGAAAAATAGCAAATAGCTTAAAGCAATGCCAAATAAGCTGTGCAAATAATAAGCCCCCCAGAAAAGAAAAGGTTGCTATGAGCTAGCATGATTTGGAAAAGCAGTTCACATATGATTCACGAATTGGACTAGATGTTAGGTATTTAAGTCAGGTATATTGTATTTCAACGCAAGGGCAGGAAATAGTATAGCTTTTGATTAGAGCTTAATGTTAGCCACATCTGTCAGTTTATGTAATATACATATGTTATGGTGTCTAAAATGGCTAAGGTAATAATCCACTGTTTTATGTACCAAGGGTCATTCTGTTTGTGGCACAGCATTTCAAGAAAGATACTGGTAGATTTGTTAACTGGACCAGAGAAAGGTGACCAGGATGTGTGAATCTTAGAAACCATGGCTCAGGAGGATTGGATGAAGCATTTGGTAGTATTGGACTGGAAAATAGGAAGGAGAGTACCTGGGTACATGACAACTATCTCTTGTGTAATGGACCTAGAAAAGATAGATAGCAGTGTGGGCTGTTCTTAAAATTTTTAACCACTGCTGTCAAGTAGGCTGCCCTGAAGTTCTACCGTAGTTCCTAATAAAATCACTTTGTTAATCTTTAAAACGACTTTCTTGTTTTCTCTCTTGATAATTTTCTAACACTCTCTTCCCACCTTACTGTCAGTTTATAACCTTGCTTCCCTAAGAAAATGGAATCCAAAAGAGAGCTGCTTTATTGCCTCACCAGCAAAACCACAAGGCTACATAATTTATCCTTGCACTTTTCTTTCTGTTCGTTCATAAGAGATGAATTGTCCTTGCCCTTTTCTAAGGCCAGTACTTCCACTTGTCCTCTGTATTCCATCCCCTGCTGTCAACTTAAGAAGGTTACTTTGGCAGTGACATACCCTTTCTCTCGAGTCTTCAATTTTTCCATCTCTCCTGAATCATTCATATTAGCATATAAACATAATGTACTTTTGCTAATCCTAGGGAAACTTCCATGAACCAATGTCCCCATTCAGCTATTATCTTATTACTCTGCTTCCCTTTACAACAAAATACCTAGGAAGATTTATCTATGCTTACTCTGTTTTACTTTCTCACCTTTTATTCTTTCTCTTACTTGTTCTGCTGGAACTGTTCTTGTCATGGTAACCAAGGACTACCATGTTAGCAAATCTACCACTTGACCTGTTAACCAGCATTTGATAATCATTGGGTGCTTTGTCTTTCTTTTTTCTTTTTTTGAAACAAGGTCTCACTTTGTCACCTAGGCTGTAGTGTAGTGGTGCCATCACGGCTCACTGTAGCCTTAACTTCTCTGGCTGAGATGATTCTCTCACCTCAGCCTCCTGAGTACCTGGGACTACAGGCATGCACCACCACATTCAGCTAATTGTGTGTGTGTGTGTGTGTTTTGTAGATACAGGGTTTCACCATGTTGCCCAGGCTAGTCTCAAACTCTTGAACTTAAGCAATCTGCCTGCCTCGGCCTCCCATAGTGCTGGGATTACAGGCATGAGCCACTGCACTTGGCCTCATCTTTCTTAAGACACGTTTTTTGCTTGACTTATCAGATCCCATACCCTTGGTTTTCTGTTTCCCTGGTTGATCCTAAACAATTTCGTTTGTTGGCTGCTCCTTTTTCAAACTTTAAAATGATGGAGTACCCCTCAAAGCTCAGCTTAAATTTATTTCTCCATTTCCTGAGCCCCAAGCTGGAATGTCCAGCTAACTGTTTAAATCTCTACTTGGCTGTAACAGACATCGTAGAGTTAATAGGACCAAACCAGAAATTTTCTCCCTTATTCTTCATTCATCAGATTTGTTCCTTCTTTGGTCTTCCCCATCTCAGTTAATGGTACTCATTTCCTAACGTTAAAAGTTGGCTCAAGTTAGGTATCATCCCTGATTCCTCTCCTTCCTTTAGTTTGTGTATCTAATCTATTAGAAGTCTTTTCATTTCTGTCTTCATAACATGTGCCAAATCTGACTACATCTCGCCGTCTCTACCACTATTAACCTAATCCAAACTACCGTCATCTGTGTCTAACATCCTAACAAGTCTTCCTGATTCCAGTTTACCCCATTAAAGTACATCTCCACCGAGCTACCAGAGTCATCTTCTGAAAGCACAAGTCAAGTTTTATCAGTTGCATGCTTAAAACACTCCTGGAATATTCTACCAAAATTAGAATAAAATATAAACTCTCAGGAAGGCTCTGCTCATTTGGGCATTGTCCTCTTTTACCTTCTACCACCTTCTTTCTGTTTTTTGATCGTGTCAAGCTTTTCCCTTAATTTAAAGCTTTTACACTTGCTATTCTCTTTGCTTAGAAGACTTCTTTGAGATATTTCCATAGCTCACTCCTCCCCCCCCCCGAGTATTAATAATTGCACATGTAGTAGATGTATACATTCTTCATAAGGGAAAGAAAAAGAACTAAATGCTGTAGGCAATGCCAGATTCCCCTCTGATGCTTATGTACAGTTCTGTTTCTAACTTCTAACACCCAGAGCTCAGTAACGTGGGCTAGATTTATACCAGTTTAGTTCATTTGTATATTTTTAAATTTTTTCACAGTAGTCCAGCATATATTACATTTTATTTATCCATTCCCTATTGAGAACTACTTGTTATTTTCTGTTTTGTTTTTTTTTTCCTGCTTTAAATATTGCTGTAATGATCCTCTAATGTGTCTCTTATCTTGAACATTAAGTATTTCCTTAAGGGATGCACTTAAAAGTGAAATAGAGCTCATTCCTTGTTATTTAAGTCTTTGTTCTGGTGCCGTTTCTCCAAACAGGGATTCCACGCATGTTTGAACAAGAGAGCACATTGTTGACATTGTATATTTCTATGTTTATTATAACAGTTTCCCAGAAGATGGCAGTAGTATCTTGAAGAATTATGTCTTTTTGTATTTTTTCATAAAAGTATCATATGGGCTAGCATTGACTCTTAGCAGAAAATGCTTCCCTAACTACCCTATCTAAAATGTCTTCCTGCTTCCTGGTTTCTTTTAATGACCTTACACTACTTTTTTCTTCAGAGCATCTGTCACTGCCTAAAATCGTATTGCTTTAATTACTTCTTAAGCCATACTTTTTCACTACGTCTTCTGGGTGAACTGATCTTCTATTTTGCTATACTTTCCATTTTTGTTTGTTATTCTCTCTACTTCAGCTATCTACTTGTCTAGACCCTGTCCATCCTTCAAGTTCAAACTCTAATGCCACTTTTCCATGAAGTCTTTGTGATTTTCCTCCACTTTGTTGGCTGGAGAAGATTATTTCTCACTTCTAAGTTTGTGTAGCATTTTGGTTTCCAGAAATGACTGTACATCAGAATCATTTGGGGAAATATTTAAAAGATACAGATTCCTAATTCTTATCCTTAGATAATCTTTCATTAAGTAGGTCTAGGATGTAGCCAGAGAGGTGGGTTTTGTGAAAAGTATAGCATATTAATTGTATTCTCATTTGACCATTATGAAGTTCAGACTTTTATTGGAGTTATAGGTAATTGATGCATATAGCTCATCTCCTTTACCAGAATATGAGAGTAAAGGATGACTAAAGATTGTGCTATGACACTTTTTTCCATAGGTTTATGTTTGTGGAATTTAATATTAGCATGTGTCTTTTCAAATAGTTATTCATTTTGGACCTGGAGAAAGTTCTTCAGAAGATGCCGTCATGATGAATACACCTGTGGTTAAATCTGCCTTGGAAATGGGCTTTAGTAGAGACCTGGTAAAACAAACAGTTCAAAGTAAAATCCTGACAACTGGAGAGAACTACAAAACAGTTAATGATATTGTATCAGCACTTCTTAATGCTGAAGACGAAAAAAGAGAAGAGGAGAAGGAAAGACAAGCTGAAGAAATGGCATCAGGTATTTGGGAATGTTAGTCACCTGCATTATTTCTCAGTGGAACTCTTAGGACTGTCTCACATGTTACAGAACAACATGCTTGTTTCACATCCACTAAGTGCTGGTAGCAGTCCTCCAGTAATTTCGAAACCATCCCTCCTTTTCTACCCCTCTCAATTGCTTCTAATTGAGAACCACTGACTGCAGCTTTTTTCTATATATTTATTTTTGACTGAGATTCCCTGATTTATGCCAGTCAGAGAATTTTAGCATAATAAGCTCTTTCTTGAGCTGTATTCCATTTCTTTCTCATACATAACAAATTTAAATTGTTTTGAAAAAGTAAGATGTTAAAGTTGGATGCAGGTCTTTTTTCAACCTGTTTTTTTTTTTAAGTTTCTGCAAATCATATTTTTAATATGATATTTTACTCCCTAATCCTTGCTAAATGGTCCTTATACAAAAAGTAGAACTTACAGTGAAATTCTGGGGCTTGATGAGAACCACCTGCCCAATCCAAGGATAATAGGAAAACTGATTTTTGTATTCGTCCAGTGTTAAGTTTCAGCCCCTCAAAACAAGTATTTTGAGTAATCATTTATTCCTTCAATAAATATTTATTGAGCATGAGCCCCAGTGCCAAATACTGTGCCCAATCATGGCAGTTGCTCTCAAGGAGTGTATACACTAGCTGGCGAGACTAGTGTGCAAAAGACAGGGTTAAAGGGCCAGCAGAGAGGCGAAGGTTGCATATGTATTGGAGTATTGGGTTGGAAGATGCTTTCTTTTTAAGCTTGTAAGTAAAGATAGGAATAACTTAAGAGTACCTTTTTGCACGACCATGTAGCAAAATGTTTAAAGTCTGGATTTCTACATTGAAACAGATTTGTGTTTAAATTCCAGCTCCAGGCCGGGCACGGTGGCTCACGCCTGTAATCCCAGCACTTTGGGAGGCCGAGACGGGCGGATCACAAGGTCAGGAAATCGAGACCATCCTGGCTAACATGGTGAAACCCTGTCTCTACTAAAAATACAAACAATTAGCCAGATGTGGTGGCAGGCACCTGTAGTCCCAGTTACTCGGGAGGCTGAGGCAGGAGAATGGCGTGAACCTGGGGGGCGGAGCTTGCAGGGAGCCGAGATTGCGCCACTGCACTCCAGCCTGGGTGACAGAGCAAGACTGTCTCAAAAAAAAAAAAAATTCCAACTCCATCAGTTACTAGCTTGGCTATTTATTCAACCAGACATCTGCTTTCTCATCTGTAAACTGGGGATAATAATAGTATGAATCCCATAAGGTTGCTGTAGGAATTAAATGAGATATTGCAAATAAAACACTTTAACACAGCTCCTAGCTCATCAATTTATTTCTTTATTTATATATATATATATATTTAACCATTAGGTAGATTGACTTGGGAAGTAGGAGGGACTTGGTGAAAGAAAGGGCCTAAGAAAGGTCAATTTAAGGATTGTTAAGTAGTAATGAAATCCAGCTAAGGTTATATGAAATCACTGTCACCTTAGATTTATGACTTTCTCATACTTGTGTGGGTCGGAAAATAGTATTGAATTACAGATTTGGCAGTGTTAATAGGGGAAAGGCCAAGTAAGGAATGTGGAAGACGAGTTAAGGGTGCTAATGTAGAGAACCTCATTGAAACACCTGACTGCAACCTAGATTGGAATAGGAGATTTGAAGCAAAGCCTGGAGACAGCCTTGTGCAGGTAGAATTGGGAATGACATGGAGATCTTGAAAAGGTGAAGAACAAATTGTTAGCAGTGAGAGGAATTATTTCAGTAGAAGAAAAAGTTGTGGTCACAGAATGGAATTTTATAGTTTTGAGAGTATTAGAGCAGTTCACTTCTAGAAAGATGTAAAAGGGAAAAGAAGATAGACTTCTGTTTTTATAATTTATTTCTCATTAAACTGGTACTTTGTAGAGATGTACTTTTAAAATTTTTTTGAAAGTCTGAAAATAGACAAATTTTTTAATGATTCAGATACCAAAAGAAGGAACTACCATATTCCATAAATATAAATTAACTGTGGAGTTTTATGAGATGCAATATTGAAGGAAAAACATTGGCTTTTAATAAAAAGGTCAGGTTTCATTCTTATGTAGTTTTTCTTAAAATTGCTTTAAACATAGATATTTATAAAATAATAATGGTAGTTAACTATGTACCACATATTGTGCCAGATGCTTTACATGTATTATTCAGTCCTCACAACTCTGAGGAAGGTACCATTATGTATATTTTACAGATGAGGAAACTGAGGTGTATGGGGAAAGATGAGGACACATAGCTAGTGAGTGAGCCTAGCCAACACTGGAACGTAGGTCTGTTTTGACTTCACAACTCAAACCTTACAATACTACAATACCGCGTCTTAAATATGGGGTGTTGAAAAGAACACTGGTCTAGGATACCTGGTTCTGCAGCTTACTCTTTCTGTGGTCTTGGACAGACCACTCTTTCTTTTCTGAGTCTTCTTTTCTCCCTATGTGAAAATGAGAGCCAGTGATATTTCCCTTGTTTAATTGACAGGATCACTGTATCAAATGAGACAAATTATTATGAAAGTGCTTACAAAAGTAAAGTGATATAATGGAAATATAAGTCAGTATTATATAGGGTGGGGGGAAATTTTTACTGTCTTCTAAAAATCTCTTACTTGCAACAAAATAAAAGCAGAGTTCTAGGACATGTAAACATGTAGACTTAAAAATTACAGAACCAGAGACTTCCTCTGGAAGTTTACCAAACAACAAACTTTCAAATGCAGACAAGTTACTTTGTTCTTTTTTGAACTTTAGTGCCTAAATTGTTTGTAGGGTTGGTTATTAGTGACTATATGAGTATAGTTAAAGGAGTTTAAATTCTAATGGATTTCTTTTTCTTTTTTTAATGAAGATGATTTGTCATTAATTCGGAAGAATAGAATGGCTCTCTTTCAACAGTTGACGTGTGTGCTTCCTATTTTGGATAATCTTTTAAAGGCCAATGTAATTAATAAACAGGAACATGATATTATTAAACAAAAAACACAGATACCTTTACAAGCAAGAGAACTGATTGATACCGTTTTGGTTAAAGGAAATGCTGCAGCCAACATCTTCAAAAACTGTCTAAAAGAAATTGACTCTACATTGTATAAGAACTTATTTGGTGAGTTTGTTGAGAAAATTACTTTAGAAATTCTTAGGACTGGCCAGACGCGGTGGCTCAGTTTTGTATTTAGTAGAGTGATGCTTTTTATATGTTTTCTTTCCTCAGTGGATAAGAATATGAAGTATATTCCAACAGAAGATGTTTCAGGTAAAACAAAGATTTAAAACGAACATGAATTATTACCCTTTTTTTTTTTTTAATGGGGAGTGAAGGAGTGAAGTGAAAACAGTTCTACTAAAGTAATTTTTTGTTACTAGGTCTGTCACTGGAAGAACAATTGAGGAGGTTGCAAGAAGAACGAACTTGTAAAGTGTGTATGGACAAAGAAGTTTCTATTGTATTTATTCCTTGTGGTCATCTGGTAGTATGCCAGGAATGTGCCCCTTCTCTAAGAAAATGCCCTATTTGCAGGGGTATAATCAAGGGTACTGTTCGTACATTTCTCTCTTAAAGAAAAATAGGCTATACTTTAACATGTATAAAAAAGTCTTTAAAATATTGTTGAACACTTGAAGCCATCTGAAGTAAAAAGGGAATTATTTTTCAATTAGTGACATTCATGTTCTAGTCTGCTTTGGTACTAATAATCTTGTTTCTGAAAAGATGGTATCATATATTTAATCTTAATCTGTTTATTTACAAGGGAAGATTTATGTTTGGTGAACTATATTGGTGTGTATGTGTGGACCTAAGAGGAACTAAGGGAGTAGTGTCCCTGCTTGTTATGTATCATTTCAGGAGTTACTGGATTTGGTATTCTTTCAGAAAGCTTTGAATACTAAATTACAGTGTAGATTAAAAGAACTGGAAACCAGAAACTCTGGAGTTCATCAGAGTTAATGGTGCCGAATTGTCTTTGGTGCTTTTCACTTGTGTTTTAAAATAAGGATTTTTCTCTCATTTCTCCCCCTAGTTTGTGAGAAACATCTCAATAAAGTGCTTTAAAAAGATTGTGTTACCAGAATATTTTTTCTGTCCTGATTTAAAAAGTAATTTTCATGTGTCTTCATTGTACTCAAATGCTAGCTATTAAGTAAAAAATTGCATTCATGAGAAATTATTGGTTTTAAAATAATGTTATCTGTGAAATTTCTTTAGATGACAGTCTCTTGTTGCTTTGTATGTTATAGATACAATGTTGGATGAAAAATGAATCCAACATTAATTTCAAAAAACTCTTAAATTAGATAAATAGGCATTATTTTCAGACAATCGTGTAATTGCTTTATTGCGTAGGTGTTGATGAGGTGAGGAGGTGGCATATAGGCAATGAATGGTTAGTACCTCCTTTCTGGGTCCAGCCATATTTGACCTTTCTTAGATCTCACTCTGTGGCAGACTTCTGAAGCCAGTTGGATAAGGAAGTCTAATGTTAAAAACTCTTCCTTTTTCTTCTCACCTCACAACTCTTTTGGATTCCTTTAGAGAACACATGGGAAGAGTGAGTAAGAATTCCTGTATCCCCCAGTCTCTTCTCTTGCCTTTGTTTCTGTCCTGATATGCTGATACATGTATGTAAGTCCAAATGCATATACCTAGGTTAAAGACCTCATGAGAGAAACTCCCAGCCATTATGGAGGGAATATAAAGAGAGAATTCTTTTCCCCCCACAAATTCAGTAGACTCAGAACAATGTTAAAACATTGTTAACTTTTCTCTGCTTTTCATCCTGGACTTAATGATTGCTGAAGGGATAATTAGCACCCTCAAGGAATCAAATTAGAAGTCTGTTAGTCAGAACAATCCAATATGTCTAAGTCATAAAACTAATCCCCCTTGTTGTCACAGGATACTATTAAATCTTTTTAAAAACTATTCTCTTTTTTTCTTATCTTGCTTGTAATAGCTGCTCTATCGATGATCCCGTTTGCCAGATACAGTGCTAAATGCTTTAAACAATTGAGATGTGCTGTATGTTCAGTTGTATCCCCTGCAAATTTATATGTTGAAGTCCTAATTGCCAGTACCTCAGAATGTACCTGTATTTGGAAATGGGGCCGTTAAAGAGGCAAATAAGGTAAAATGAGATTATATCGTTGACTGCTAATCAACATGATTGGTGTTCTAAGAAGGGATTAGGATACAGATGCAGAGGGGTGACTATGTGAAGACACCCGAGAAAGAGGCCTCAGAAGAAAGCAAACCTACCAACATCTTGATCTTGGACTTCTAGCTTCCAGAGCTGTAAGAAAATAAATTTCTGTTATTTAAGCCACCCAGTCATTGGTACTTTGTTATGGCAGCCTTAGGAAAGTAATACAAACTGCCCTTAATTAATACTTTAAAGCACATTGGCACTGATCCTTCCAGCAATTTTGCAAAGTAAAATTTGAACACAGATCTGCCTGACTCCTTAGCTTGTGCTTTTTTTAACAAACTGTCCTAATAAGCTGTCTTTATATTTTTAAAAATTAACATGGGCTGCTGTATAGTATAACATACTGTATGCTTACAGTATAACTGGAACAACTTACGATTTGCCATCTATAAAAGAGTTACCTTATTTGGCTTTATTCAGCTAGCAGTTTAAAGACTTCTGTGTTTTTCATATTCAGTAAAAATAATACAAAAAATATAACTAAACATAGTGTAATTTATACTTTATCTGCTTGCAAAATTCTCATATGGACCTAGGTTTGAGATTAGGGTTTTAGTCTCATCTTTTTTGCCCTCTTAATGATGATAATCAGTTAATCAGTGTCTTAGCAGGTGCCCATTATGTTGAGCAGACAGATGAATGTCAGATCCTTTGTTTGGATTTTTTATTGCCTTCCATAATCCTTAAAACCGTAGGAAACATGTCTCCTTTGTATAATACAAATGTGGAAATTGAGGCCCAGTGAAACCAAGTAATTTGCTTGCTAGAGATAACAAGTGGTAGAGTGTGAACTGTATACAGTCCAGGTGGAAGTGGCTCCAGAACATTTACTTTTTTTTTTTTAATCTCTTGCTAAACCATACTTCAGTTTTTATTTGTTTGTTTGTTTTTGAGATGGAGTGTCGTTCTTGTTGCCCAGACTGGACTGCAATGATATGATCTCGCCTCACTGCAACCTCTGCCTCCTGGGTTGAAGTGATTCTTCTGCCTCAGCCTCCCGAGTAGCTGGGATTATAGAGGCCCGCCACCACAACTGGCTAATATTTTTAGTAGAGCCAGGGTTTCACCATGTTGGCCAGACTGGTCTCAAACCCCTGACCTCAGGTGATCCACCTGCCTCTGCCTCCCGAAGTGCTGGGATTACAGGTGTGAGCCACCACACACAGCCTGTACTTTAGTTTTCTACTTTCTTTCTTGTGGTTTGGATCTCTTTCTTCCCTGTCTTAACCTAAATGGGAGGAATTGTATGATTGTTAGTTATGCTTCTCATTTGTTTCCCACATTTTTTCTTAAAAGAACTCAAGTACCAGAGCTGAATACAGTCTACTTTTCTCAACACTAGCGACCTAAGAGACCCATTACTTGTTGACTGCCATTCCATAAGTCAAAGGACAACTGATAGCTTTGAAGACACACCTAAATTTTTTCCAGAGGTGTAACATTTCAATGAGTATCCCCTACTATATGTAAGAGAAACCTGTCAGTACATAGTAACAGTTCTTTCAACCTTTCTGGGTGCTCTGAAAAAATTAAAAGTAAAACTAAGATGCTGGCAGGGCACGGTGGCTCACGCCTGTAATCCCAACCCTTTGGGAGGTCGAGGCGGGCTGATCACTTGATGTCAGGAGTTCAAGACCAGTCTGGCCAACATGGTGAAACCCTCTCTCTACCAAAAATACAAAAATTAGCTGGGCATGATGGCAGTTGCCTATAATCCCAGCTACTCCAGAGGCTGAAGCAGGAGAATTGTTTGAACGTGGGAGGCAGAGGTTGCCGTGAGCCAAGATTTCACCACTGCACTCCATCCTGGGAAACACAGTGAGATTCTGTCTCAAAAACAACAACAACAACAAAACAGAAGTAAGATGCTATTTGCTGTTTTCACTGTGCTGACATTTGCAATGATTGGTGCAGACACAATGGTGGTCAGTAGACCTGCGTTTAAGAACAACTGGTGTATGGTAAAGCCATTAGCCTGATTAAAAAAAAAAAAAAAAAAAAGAATATAAGAAGAATCATATTAAGGGAGAACACTTAGTCTTATCTGTTGTGGTTTTCTTCGACATAGAAGGAACTCTTTTTTGCCCCTGCACTTATCATCTTGGTGCTTTTGGGAGAGAAACATGGTTATGCCCGGTAGGGTAGCTCAATCCCATCTTTATTCTTTCTCTTTGGGAACCAACTTGTCTGAAGAGAGTGTACTCTGTCCTTCTGTGATGTTGGCATCATAGTGGCCTGTCTCAGTTGTTCAGTATTGCCAGTGACTGGTAAAGTGTGTTTCCTTTTAGCATTCATATTAGGAAATCTACGTGAAGGCATCATCCTTCAGATCTTTTATCAATGATAAACATGTTTTCAATGTTACGTGATGACTCCTTTTATTGGTTCTAAACTTGCTTAAAAAGAATGTTATTTATTGAGCCCCACAAGTCCATAATAGATTCTTTTGCCTACTTGGTCTGTTGGGATATGCGTGATTATTCCGGGGAAGAAGGTTTAGATGGCTTAGTAGAAATGAAAAGACTATGGTAATAATTGATCACTGTGTTAGGTCCTGTTATCTTTCTGGTATGATGTCCAGATAGGCTTTAACCATGGAGTCCTTGGAGCTTTTAAGCCTTAGCAGCTCTGATAATGAAGGGTAATAGGTAGTTAAAGAGCCCTGAATTTCAAATCCAAAGACTTTGCCTCTAAGCCTAATTCTGCAGTTAATGAGGTCTTCAGCAAGCCCTTTACAACTCTTTCTGGTCCTCAGTTTTTCTGTGAAGGTGAATTTCTGCCCTGCTTATGCCTCACAGGGCTGTAGTGAGGTCTGATGTAGAGCTGCACTTGACTTCTGTATTCTTCATTAGTGGGCTATGCTAAAGACGGTGTCACAGGTCTGATTCCCAAGTAGCAAGCATTCTGTTTCATATCAGACCTATATAGACTGAGTCATAGCATTGTGTTCCAATCAGTTTTTGTTTTGTTTTGTTTTAAGGCAAGGTAATTGCTTTAGAATATATATATATATTTGTTGTAAAAAGTTTCAAACAAAATCAGTATATAAAGTAACATGTTTGAGTCCCCTTTAATTTCTCCCCACTACTACTTTCAGTCCCCTCCCTGGTAGTAATCACTGTTAAATTTAATATGTACTCAGTGTGTGGGGGTATATGTATACACACATGCCTACATACATACGGTTATAGAAATGTTCTTAAGGTTACTTTTTCACTCAGTAGTAGGTCTTGAAGATCTTTATCTTTCCATGACAGTAAGCAAATATCCAGTTATTTTTCTATAAATATAGAAGTCATAATTTCAGCTTCAAAGCTATATGGACACTAAGATGTTTTCTCTGTCCTATTTGATAATATAAAATCACTTTATAGTATTTCTGACAAGTACATGTACAACCTCTGTTTCAGACAGAATTCATTACTTAAATGTATCCATTTTGAGGCTATTTTGGTTGCTAGAGTAATCCGTAGTATAGCACAATTCAGGATATTGGAGAATATTTTACACAGAGGTGAAAAAACAGCATCAGGTCTAGAGATCAATGATAGGTTTGGCACAGTAAAGGCACAGAGGTACAAAAGCGCAAGCATTGTCAGAGAACAGGGAGTTGTCCTATGAATTAAAACGTATTACTCTTGTTTTACTGAGGCTCGGAAATATTTTAATCCAAAGTAAGAAATAAGTGCCATAAGAGAGATTCAGATGAAGTGCTATGGGGTCTTTTTTAAAAAGAATATTAGATGAAATATCTCAATTGGGTATTGAGGATTAAATAGGGTTAAAATATGCAAAGTTGGAGAATGGAGTTATTGGGAAGTATTTTCCAGGAAGAAGGAAAAACGAAGAAAGACAAAAATGCATGAATCATTTTTGCGAAAAGTAGTTTTAGGGTCAATGAAGGTGAATAATGGGAACCAAGGTTGGGAAGATAGGATGGGGACCAGGCTTAAGAGGACTACAAATTACGGGCTTTGCTGTCTAGACTTCTTTCTTTAGGTAAAGAAGAGCTGTTGGTTTTTAAGCAGAGGACTTATATGATTTTAGGTGTTACTTACAAAGAACAATGTAGTGGCAGAATTGGATTTCCATGTAAAAGGGGTTTGGGAAGCAAGCTGATTAGGCTTGAAGCCCAATTCATAAAGCACTGTTAGTATTTTGTTGAAGATTTTGGCATCTGTATTTATAAAGGATATTGATTTGTAGTTTTTTGTGGTATGTTTGTCTAGATTTGGTATCAGGGTAATACTGGTCTCATAGAATGAGTTAGGAAGCGTTCCTTTTCAGCTGATATTTTTCCTTTTATATACCCTTGGGTGCAGAGGACTTGAGGTTCTCAGAAATTCCATTCCTGATCCCACAGCAAAGAAACAGGATAGAACAACATGTCCTGAGAGACCTTTTGATACATGCCTTCCTCTCAACTTTTTGAAGCAGCAGCACTAGCAGCAGAGAACAAGGAATAGAAGAAAAATAGAAAAGGAACAGGCTTGACCGCGTGGTAAAAGTTCTATGTAAAAGAGGTCACTTTAACTGGTTCTTAAAAACTTTTTTTAAGTGATTATGTTAATGTTTTAATAGAAAGGGGAAAAGTCTTTGAGTAACTGGCAAGTGATAAATCTAGATATTTTTGCATAGAAAGGCCATCCTTTCCTGAGATGAGAAGGAAGAGGGTTAGGATGTGAAACAGGAAAAGTTCCCTTGTCCCCCTCGCAGAGCATGTGATGAGGGAGTGGCTCGCTTCTTCAGTGCGCCACTGCTCAAACCTCTAGGGGAGCATACCAATGGACAGGCTGTGAGTCTCTGACCCTACGGCAGTGTGTAGGGGTGAATGTTTACAGCTGAAGCCCCAGTGGACGTATGTTACAGGGTGCTCTTTTAGTTTAGTTGTCCGTAGGCGGCTTGTGTTAGCTCAGTTAGACCCCTGCCTTAGCTCAAGGACAGAGGGCTTTCTTGGCCTGGGGTTCTTGCCTTAGTGTACCAGAAGAACCGAATCACACGTGAGCTTGGACAATGAGTGCAAGCTTTTATTGAGTGGAAGTAACTCTCAGCAGATGAGGGAGCCAGAAGGGAGATGCTTTTCCCCTGGAGTCTGGCCACTCAGCAGCCCGGGCTCTCCTCTGACTGCCCCAGCCAAACTCTCCACCTCATTCTGCTGGTTGATGGCCTGCTGTTGTCCTGGCATGCTCCCCTCAATGTCCTCTTGATGTCCAGCCGCTTGTGTGTTCCTCTGCTCATGTGCCCCCTCTCGACGTCCAGCTGCCTGTTTGTCTGCCTGTGGCAGGATTGATAAGGAATCAGAGAGACTGATGGGATTGAGGAGGATATTTATTATTTTAGGTGCACCGGCCCAGTTGGATTAACATCCAAAGGACTGAGCCCTGAACAAAGAGTTAAGTTATCTTTTAAGCAGTTCTTGGGGCAGGGGGAGATCTGTGCACGGGGAAGCATATTACAGAAGTGAGAAACAAAGACAGTTATTTAATTAATTGAGACATGCATTACATCATTTATTACTTTTCAAGGAAAAACATGTTTTACGACTTGAGTTTATCTGTCTATTGACCTTGCAGCTGCACAGCTAGAGAAACAGGGTCTTCACAATGCCTGGGAAAGGAGGAGAGATAAGGCTCACTAGCCATAAAAAACAGGCAGTTAATTTTTAAAGGACTCCAGCTCTTTCTCTTTATCAGGGGGAACTGGATTTTCTTACATACAACTGAGTTTCTGCTAACCATTCTTTAATTTCCTTTCATTCCTGTTCCATGCCTGCTAGGGTCTCAGGGTTTTTATAGGCACAGGATGGGGCTGTGGCAGGCCAGGGTGGTCTTGGGAAATGCAACATTTGGGGAGGAAAACAAAAATGCCTGTTCTCACCTAGGTCTGTGGGGTTGGAGCCCTAGCCTGACTGAGACTGCACCCTCCTCTACCCAGCACTTCCCTTCCCAACTTCCATATCATTTAAAGGGACCAAGCCCTTCCCTTTCCAGCACTTCCCTGGCCCCCTTCCGTATCAGATGGATGGGTATAGCTGCAGGAAGAGCAGGAAGCTGAGTTCTTTCTGTTCACAATAGAAATCTTCCAGGTCTTAATCTTAGATTTCCAACTCATTTTCCTCTTTTTTGTGAGGTTGTCAGATACTTATATCCGGAGATGTCTATTAAACTGGGTTCTAACCTCTACTACAAACCCACTAATCTATATGATCACACAATAGCAGAGTAGGTATAAAAGGTTTGTATTTATCAAATGTTTCATTTTAATATGCATTATTTCTTTGGAAGTTGTTGGTTTCCCTGTACTGTCATGTACAACATTTGCAAGGATCAAAAATAAACATTTATTTGAAGCATTTTCAGAGGATATAATGAAAACTGGTTTTGGCTGTAAACATTTAATGAAAATATAGATTGTATATACCATATATTGATGCCTTGCATAGAACAGAAATTTAGTTTTCCTATGAAATTAAATGCAGTGAACCTATATGAAAAGAAGCTTGATTCTGCTATATAAAGTTCTAAATCAGGCAATACTCATCTATGGTGTTAAAAGTTAGTTGTTATCTAACAACTGGGCAAGAATGGTTGGGAATATCAGGGGCACTTCTGGAGTGCTGGTAATGTTCTAGTCTTCTACCTAAATGGGAGTTAGATAGGTTTGTTCACTTTGATAATTCATTGTGCTATGTACTTTAAAAAAAAAAAAGCTTTTAAAGTTGATAAAACTTTATTACATATTGTATAATATGTTTTGACATATATATACCCTGTGGAATGGCTAAATGAAGAAAATTAACATATGCATTACCTCATTTTCTTTTGTGGTCAGAATACTTAAAATCTACTCTCAACAGTTTTCAAGTCTACAACATATTGTTGTTAACTATAGTCAGCATGATATTCAATAGATCTATTGAATGTATTCTTCCTGTCTAACTGAAACTTTATATCCTTTGACCAACATCTCCCAGTCCCCAGAGCCTCTAGTAACCACCATTATACTCTCTGCTTCTATGAGTTCAACTTTTCTAGATTCCCTTATTATAAGTGAGATCATGCAGTATTTGTCTTTCTGTGCCTGGCTTATTTCACTTAACAGAATGCCCTCCAGGTTCATCCATGTTATCACAAATGACAGGGTTTCGTTCTTTTCTAAGGCTAAATAGTATTACATAGTGTATGTATCCCACATTTTCTGTATACATTCATGAACATGGGAGTAGAGATGTCTCTTCAACATGCTGATTTCAGATCTTTTAGGTAAATACTCGTAAGTGGGACTGCTGATTCATATGGCAGTTCTATTTTTAATGTTTTGAGGAATCTGCATACTACAGTTTTGTTTCGTAGTGAGTAGGTATATGTAAGCTGACCCCCAAAAGCTGAGGAGCTGTGAGGCCAAAGAAAGAGGCTGACAAATCCAGTTTCTCAGAAAGAAAACAGGAACTTAACAAACAGAAGCCATGTCTCCAGTGACTGTGAGATGGTGGATCCGTGTACTGTTACCCGCTGGACTCAGGGGTTTTCTATCATAAGGAATTTGCCTAAGGGCAAGATTTATGGTAAGTATGTGTTTACAAGAGCATCAAGATTGTTTTGACCTAACAACAGGATTTACAGAAAGTATGTGAAAGTAGAAACCTTAGAGGCATTCCCAGAACTGGGGTTAATCAGAAGTCAACATGGCTGATAAGCATCCAGTATGGAGTTGTTTTAACCACCACAAGTTTCCCATAATGCCTGTACTAATTTACATTCTCACCAACAGCATACAAGGTTCCCTTTTGCCTGCATACACAACACTTGGTATCTTTCATCTGTTTGATGATAGCCTTTTTTTTTTTTTTTTTGAGACAGAGTCTTGCTCTGTCACCTAGGCTGGCATGCAGTGGCACGATGTCGGTTAACTGCAACTTCTATCTCCCAGGTTCAAGCGATTCTCATGCTTCAGCCTCCCGAGCTGGGATTACAGGTGTACACCATCACACCCAGCTAATTTTTTTGTATTTTTTTAGTAGAGACGGGGTTTTGCCATGTTGCCCAGGCTGGTCTCGAACTCCTGAGCTCAGACAATGCACTCACCTCAGCCTCCCAAAGTGCTAGGATTACAGGTGTGAGTCACCACACCCAGCTGATGATAGCCATTTTTAACAGTTGTGAGAGATCATGATTTTAATTTGCATTTCCCTGATGATTCGTGATTTGCATATTTTCATGTATCTGTTGACTGTATGTCCTCTTTTGAAAAATGTCTATTCAGATCGTTTGCCCCTATTTTTAATAGGGTTATTTGTTTTCTTACTATTGCTTCAGATCCTTATATATTTTTGAATATTAACCCCTCATCAGATGTATGGTTTACATATATTATTTCCCATTCTGTAGGTTGTCTCTACTCTGTTGACTGAGGTAATAGGTTGTTTATATCAGATTTTTCTTCTTTTTTTGACATAGGCATTTATTGCTATAAACTTTCCTTTTGGATCTACTTTTGCTGCATACTGTAAATTTTGGTATGTTGGATTCCCACTTTTGTTTGTCTCAAGAAAATTTTAAATATTCCCTTTAATTTCTTTGACCCATTGGCTATTCAGGTGCGTCTGTTTTATTTCCATATATTTCTGAATTTTCTAGAATTCCTTTTAGGTTTCTAGTTATATAACATTGTGATTTGAAAGGCACTTGATTTTATTTCAGTCTCTTAAATTTATAAAGACTTGTTTTGTGGTCAAACATATGATCTCTCCTGCAGTATGTTCTGTGTGTGCTTCAGAAGAATTTGTATCTTGCTGCTGTTAGATGGAATGTTCTGTATATGTCTTTTAGCTCCATTTGGTTTAATGTATGTAGTTCAAATATATCCTTACTGATTTTCTGTCTGGATGGTAAGTCCATTGTTGAAAGTGGGGTATTGAAGTCCTCTTCAGCTGTGTTGCTCTTTATTTCTTCCTTCAGATCAGAAAAGAATGCTTTTTTTTCTTTCTTTACATACAGCTTGACCCTTGAACAATATGGGTTCGAACTGCGTGGGTCTGCTTATATAAGATTTTGGCAGTAAATACCATTGGCCCCCCCTGAGAGATAAAGAAGAGAGTCTTTATCTCTCCTTCATTTCTGAAGTAGGGCATTGCAAGGTAAGTGCATAGTCTGCTTCTCTTTGTTTTTAGGGGGCCAAAGCTCTGTATTAATAATAGCCTTAATGTAGTGGTTTTCTCAAATGCGGGTTGTTTTTAAGTTGTAGTAATGGTGTACTGTGTGTGTGAGGAGGCTCACTGTCTCCTACAGAGATGGGAAGGTAGAGGTATTGGGAGGCTTATCTCATTCTCCAGAGCTGTGTACTTCTGTCAGCAGGAATTACATTGGGTTGTGCAGTTCACTCTATGGGCCAGTAGGTGGAGCTTGCGGGCAAAAGACGGCCAAGCACTGTCCAATGGTGTCAGTAGAAGTGATGGGCCCTGGAGGTTGACCTCCCAGCCAGTAGCTGGCGCTTGCAGGCGCCCGGTAGTTGCAATGGTGTAAAACTTTTACTTGGCCTTTGTTAATCAGGAGAGGTATCAGAGTTCCTGGGTAATGAGTGGGCCCATGGGGTTCCCAGTGGTCCCCATCCCAGCTCTGCTGCCAAGGTGGCTGGCAAGGGTCTAGGGTCAGCTTCCAGGCCACTGGGGCAATCTTCCAGAGAGACTGGGAGGTGCCTCTCCTGTGCAGAGCCCATTCAGGGGAATTGGGACAGCCCCGGGTTTTCACTGTACCACGTTGCAGTGGGACCCACCCAGCTCCCACACCCCTGAGCTGGAAGGTCTCCAGTATCTAGCTGTCAGCAGCAGAACAGAATGGTTACGCTAGGCCCAAGCCGACTCCATTCAAATTGCCTAGCCACAGGCCATGTGACTCCTTAGGGACAGAAACCATGGTTATTAGGCCATACCCTTTCTGGTTTAGTCTTATGGAGGGAGGGCCCCCATGCTTCTCTGCCACTGCATGAACCCACACCATGCACTCTGTGGTTCTGACAGTGGGAGCTCCTACCCTGCTTGAGATCAGATCATAAATCTCCATGCTCCTGGATGGTGTGCTTGAGTCCTGGGGAGCCAGTACCAAGTCAGCAGACTTGTCCACTGGCCCCTTGGGCTCGAGTACCAGCTGTCATAGGGAGGAGCAAATTGTCCCCAGGCTGCCAACAAAACACTCAGATGGGGCAAGGGTGGCTACACTATGGGGTCAGGTTCCCCCTGTCCTGTCCCTCCCCAACAAGCCATGGGAATGGCCAGGCAGGCAGTCTTGGGAGGGATGAGCAGGCGTGGGGCATGCTCAGATGTAGCCTTTGTGGCATATAAGAATCAGAGTGCCTGGGCCCTGCTCATTCCCTGGTCTGGCAGACAGCAGCAGCTGCAACAGCTTATGACAGGACATAGAGTCTTGGAGGTTGGTGCCCAGAGTCACGCTTTGTTTAAATTGTCCAGTACATGGAAGCCTTTGAGGTTCTATGCGAGTTCAAGTGACCTCTGTGTGTGTGGTCACCAGGTAATTCCCTAGCTCCCTCTGCCAGTCTAAATGTCTGTGGGGTCATGGAGCTCTTCTGTAGCTAAGATCTCAGAGGCCTATGGCAGGAATGTGGTGCCCCAGGGTTCCTTCACTCACCCTTTCCTGGTCTGGGGCCAGTCTTGGCACTTGGTGATATCAAGCATGCAGTCCTATTTCTTCCCTCTTCCACCAGTGTCTCCCATCTTCTCTTGAATTTCAGTGTTCTCTTTTTTTTTTTTTTTGAGATGGAGTTTCACTCTTGTTGCCCAGGCTGGAGTGCAATGGCGTGATCTTGGCTCACCACAACCTCCGCCTTGCGGGTTCAAATGAGTCTCGTGCCTCAGCCTCCCAAGTAGCTGGGATTACAGGCATGTGCCACCACACCTGGCTAATTTTTGTGTTTTTAGTACAGACAGGGTTTCTCCATGTTGGTCAGGCTGGTCTCGAACTCCCGACCTCAGGTGATCCGCCTGCCTCAGCCTCCCAATGTTGGGATTACAGGTGTGAGCCACCGTTCCCAACCTGTTCTCTCTCAAGATCTGTTCATGTGATGTACTCAATATTTTGGTTCCTCTTTGTGAAAGAGGCACATCGTAGCTGCACTCTAGTCAGCCATGTTGAACCTGGTATCTTTATTGCATTTTTCATTTGTTGTACTCTGCAGCTATGGAACTTTTTTTTTTTTTATTTCGATCTATTACATTTCTCATTTTGTGTTCCTGATTTCGTTGACTTGTTCCTCTGCATTTCCTTAGTGTGCTGAGCTTCCTTAAAACGATTACTTTGAATTCTTTGTTATGTAGTTTGTTGCTCTCCATTTCTCTGGCATTAGCTACTGGGAAATTATTGTGTTCTTTTGATCTTGATGTTTCCTTGGCTTTTCATGTTTCTTTTAATTATGTTGATGTTTGTGCATTTGGTGCAGCAGTCACCTCTTCCAGACTTTTCAGGCTGGTTTTGTTAAGGAAAGACTTCCCTGTTGGGGGGATGTGAGGGCACTGGCTGGGTGAGGTGCAATGATTCTGGTAGCTGTGAGGATGCAGCAGTGTGGTCTCCTTGTAGCTGTTTTAGCTGAGAACACTGTTGAAAACTGCAGGGATCCTCAGCAACCAACACTGTCAGTGTTTGCAGCAGTGGTAAGGGCTGTTGGGGTGCTCAGTGATTGATGACTGTAGGGTTCTCTTGATCTCTCTGTCCCTGACCAGGGAAGTTGTGGCTAAAGGGATCCTTCTTGACACTGGGTCTGGCATGCAAGCCCACTTGAGGTGGCAATGGAAGTGGTGTCTGATGCGTGATGCCCAGAGAGCAGCATGTGTAAAGGGACTGTAGCTCTGGGGTGGTAATGGCACTGGTGCCCAGGGCAGACACCCTGCTGATAGTTGATAATGGTATGTGAAGTATGGGAGCCTGTGAAACAGGCAGGGACAAGAGCAAAAGTGTACACACAGCTACAGTGGCTTTAGGGTTGGGGCAAGTCCTGGCCCTCTATGATGACTGAGCTGGTCTCCAGGGTGTAAACAGATAGAGAAACCTTGGCACTGGGGCCCAGGGTGCAAACTCCCTTACTATGGCAGTGGCTTTACTATTTGCAGTATAGGTGTGCACAGCCCAGCCTTGGAGTCAGGGCCTGGAGTGTGAGCTTTCAATGGCAGCTGAGTTGGTGTTCAGAGTGTGGACATGCAGAGAGATCTTCGCTCTGGAGTGCAAACTAGCTTGCTATGGCCATGGCTGTTGGTTACCTTTGTGGCAAAAGAAGGTGGTGTCCTCTGCAGAGCCTTTCTTCTGCGTTTGAGCGTTTTCTATTTATCTTGAGTTTAATGAAATAAAGCAAAATCACACACTTAAAATTTTAGAAGGAGAACAATTTTATTCTAAAAATAGATCTTGGTAACAATGAAATACCAAAAGCTGGTCATTACAATAAAAAGAAGAGTTTAACTTTTTTTCCTGAAAATACAAAATTATCACTATAATATACTGCCAACTCTGTTTATCTGTATTTGAATTATTCCTTTCATGGATTATTGAAGAAAATTTTAAAACTGGCTTCTGCCTAGTACTTATACATCTGGATTGTTTTGATCTTCAAATAAATACATTCTTAAGGAATGCAAGCAAAAATTGAGCATTTTTCTAAGTAAACGTAATTAGGAAGGTAAATTTATGCTTAGGAAATGTGATCTAAAGCAAAATTTTCTTTTGCATAACCATTTCCCTCAACTTTTATAGATAACAACAAAAAAAACCTTGCATTGAAAGTACTGGTATTTGCAAGTAACAAATTATACTACTTATATACAGAGAAAAGACATAACTAAACTACTTCAAATCCAATGCAGAGGAAACTTTCAAGGCAAATGACTTAGTACTTAAAAAGTGGTTTTTCTATCTTCAAAGGGCTAAAGAAACAAGTATTCAAAAAGAAACTTCAGGTCGGTCCACAAAGTTCTGACTGACTTGAAGTAGTGAAATACCAAGAATGCAGTAGACAAATTTAAAAGGCCTTAATTAGAATAAAGTATATCTTAACTACATTTTGCAAAGAAATGAAGCAATGGTTGCATAACCAGTCAGGGCCAAGTTAGTAACATACAACTCAGCCATCAGCCCACATCTCTTTCAACTAATCTAAATGTATTTTTTAGACAATTTCCTCCATACTCTATATGTTACATACATCCAATCATATCCATATTTTGGATGATTTTTTTCTATGTTCATCAGATTATTGGTTATAATGCACAGCAAGCAGAAATGATCCATTTTAAAATTCTTAATATCTAGCATTCTCTGCAAAACAAAAGCTGACCACAATAGTTTTATTGTATTCCTGTTAAATGTAGGCGCATGTTCATTAGGACATCTAAGCTATTTTTAGGACCTTCAGAAACTGGTGTGATTTACTTTGGCCCTCTGAGATAGAAATGCGATCTTAGTATTTACTGTGACTACATACCTCTTTTGTTAAAGCCTGACCCTGAGTTTTGAGTGCTGGAATATAAACTGTGAAACGGAAAACACTCCAAAATACATTGTGGCTAATACCGGTGTCTCTACAAATACTGTGCTTTTTCTGTCCATTAACGTAATGCATCTGAAAGTACTTCTCCTTCAGCATGGAGTAAGAGGGATCTGAGGGAATATCCAAATCAGGAAGGAGGAAATGTCCTGCTAAACATTCCTCTCAAAACTTTCTAAGAATTTATTCTAAAGTATGTTGGTGTTTTAGTATAAAAAATGTCATTTCCCTAAATCTCTGAGTAATATCAACAGTGCATGAAAGAAAATACAGCATTTTCATCCTGCAGGTTTAGTAGCCTGGGGGAAGTCCCACAATCCCTGGGTTAATAAACACAGCATTAGGCTACAGTTTTGACTCTCTAGAATTCTAAATGTTCTTTTGAAAATCATACAAGCGGTTCTTTTTCTTAAAGTTAGGTGTGTTTACACTCAATTAAAAATTTCTAGATATTGAAAGCAGCTCTACAGTTCTTAAAATAGTCATGAAATATAAGATTAAAATTAAATGAACTAAAGTAACTTCCAGTGGTGACAATATTCTCACAGTAGCAAATAATCTAACTTCTAGGTGTTTTTTTTCCTATATTGCCAGGATTATTTAATACTGACAACTAAGTCTTTAAAACATTATTATGTTAAACACTGCAGTTTACCTAAATTACACAGAGAAAAATTACATCAACATTGAAAGCTCAAAAGAAGTTAATAAAAATATATGCTCTTTAATGCTCCAATGGGTCCCTAACAGGGTTAAGCACAGATATTATTTTGGGTTTTATTTGAAAATTTTCTTTTTCTTGGAGTATTTTGTTTCTAGACCAACGACTACAGTTGAAAGCACAAAAAATGTTGATGTTTTTCTTAAATTATGCTTCAGATCTGGTTTACTTGATTGTATAATTTCTGTGTGGCATCAGTAATCAGGATATATCCAGCTCTGAAAAGCACTGAAGTTCTTTGTGTGAGCTCCAAAAGATACCCAAAATCCTGAGTGCTGTGACAAACTCCTTATTTGTATGCCCAGATGGCACTTTAAGTGATGACACCTTTCAATTACTGGTTATATGTGACCAATGCCCCCCCCCCCCGGGAAAAAAAAAAAAAAAAAAAAAAAAAAGATAGGACTTGTCTGTCTTACTATGAGCTTGCTAAAAGTGAATATAAACCATTGTATTCACTGTCTGTAAGCTCCAGGTGTTTATTACAAAACCCAAACCCTTGTTACCTTGAGGAATCTTTACATATTTACGTAATACACTGTACATTATATGCATGGCCTGTTTATACTATTTTCAAAAAAAGAGTATTGTTTTAAACTATTAATAAACCAAAATTAATTGATAGGGCGGCATCAATCTGTCTTCCTTCCTTGGTCCATGGATTTCCTTAAATGATGGCATCATGTTCATCTCTGTAATATATTAAAAGTTACAATTACTTTGTTTTGTATTTCTGTCAAAACTAGTTATGTTCCTATTTGTTAGTACAATTTCAAGCTGCACAATCAAAATTGTCATTGTTCTGTGTAAAGTTCCTTAAGTATCCAGTATACATACTGTAGTGGGTTAAGATATGGGGGTTATGGCATGGGGATCCACCCATCTTGTCTTGCTGCGATCACAGACACAGACATAGCTTCTGTTTGTAAGTCCCTATTAAATATTTCTTTCTACCTGGGCACAGTGGCTCATGCTTATAATCCCAGCACTCTAGGAGGTCAGAACAGAGGATCACTTGGGCCCAGGAGTTTGAGACCAGCTTGGGCAAAACAGTGAGACCACCATCTCTGCAAAAAATTTAAAAATTAGCCCGGTGTGGAACTGCATGCCTGTAGTAGCCCAGGAGGCTGAGGTTGCAGTGACCCGTGATCGCACCACTGCACTCAACCTGGGTGAAAGAGCCAGACCATGTCCCCCTCCCAAAAAAAAAGTTTCTGAGAAACTGGGTATGTCAGCCTCTTTTCCTTTGGCCTCTTAGCTTCCTCAGACTTTTAAGGGTAGGTTTGCCCAAACCTGCCCACTGCAAAGCACTCTGTTTAGTCATAGTTTATGTATTCTTTCATGTATTGACCTTAAAAAAGAATGCTTCTGAATATGCCTTCAATCTGACAAAAATATCACCTTGATATTCTTTTAAAATGAGTTTGAGCCTACAGCCACACCACTGTGAATGTGTCTGATCTCATTTGATCCTGGAAGCTAAATTGAGTTTGATAGGATAAATACATGCAATGCAACTTTATTTAAATATAACTTTTAAAAATATGTTCTTAAGGCCAGGCATGGTGGCTCACGCCTATAATCCCAGCACTGCAGGAAACCAAGGTGGGAGGATCACCTAAGGTCAGGAGTTCGAGACCAGCCTGGCCAACATGGTGAAACCCCATCTCTACAAAAAACACAAAAATTAGCTGGGCATGGTGGCAGGCACTTATAATCCCAGCTACTGGGGAGGCTGAGGCAGGAGAATAGCTTGAACCCAGGAGGTGGAGGCAGCAGTGAGATGAGATCGTGCCATTGCACTCCACAGCCTGGGTGACAAGAGGAAAACTCCATCTCAAAAAAAAAAAAAAAAAAATCTGTTCTTAAATTATCATTTTTGTTTAAGTATTAGTAATGTAACTGTTAGATCCAATTTTCATTTATGATGAGATGTTTATTTAAGAGCTTATATCAATAAATAAAAATTTAGGAAACTTCCATGTTCTTATTTAGTACTTCTTACAAATATATCAAGAAGTTTGATTTGCTTTTATGTGTACTGAATCATATGTAGTGTCAAAACTGGAAGATTCCCTCCAATGGCCTAGTCCAACATTTCCCAAAATATATTCCACACAATACTAGTTCCAAGAGATAGACAGTATTAGCTCCCCTTGAAAAGGGGCGGGGGAGGGATTTAATCATTTAACAAGTATTTTGGTTATGGGAAACAGTTCATACTGTATTCCATCCTGGAAAATCATAATGTATATCAACATTTTAAAGGCTTAGGGAAGTCTTATAGTAAACTGTTTTAGTTTACTTTAGTCAACTGAACATTTCCCAAACTTTTTGATACAGGAACTCTGTGTGTGGGACACATGTATGTCAAATGTTAACCCACAAGGCAAATTTTGGAAAACAGTCATCTGGTTCTATGGTATTTGTATACATTAACAATCAAAAAAGTGAATTAGCTCTTACATATATGCAATGGAATGAATGTTTGTGTCACCCAGTATGAATATGTTGAAACCCTAATCCCAGTGTGATGATATTTTGAAGTGGGGCCTTGGGGAGGTAGTTAGGTCATGAGGGTGGAGCCCTCATGAACAGAATTAACACCCTTACAATTAGAGGTCAGAGAACTAGCTAGCCTTCTTTCTGCCATGTGAAGAAGGCCCTTACTAGAACTCAACCATGGTGGCACCCTCATCTTGGACTTCCAAGCATCCAGAAGTGTGAGACATTAACGTCTGTTAAGGCACCCAGCTGTATACTTTGTTGTATCAGCGTGAACTAAGACAACATGTAAGATTCAAAAAACATAAACAAAAAGGACTATTGGAGCAACAAAATTTTGGCTATGTCCTCAAACCATAAGACCTATAGAGCTACATATAGGGTAAACATGGTTTGTTGATTAGGTCTTGTTGATAATGCACATCTATAAATAGAGTTTTGCTATAGATAAAATGATAAATTATTTATACTAACTACTCATTTAAATTATCAGGGATAATGAGGGTGTCAGAGGAATTTCTTTTGTCTATGTCATGGAAAGCAAAAGTCATGGTTTTACCAAGGATGCTATTTAGTACCACAACAGACACAGACATATTAAGTCAACCGCCTGCTGAGAACTGGTATTTCTTATCATTAGTGGTATGAGTAAGTGAAAATTTCAGGGTGGGTTAACTCTGGTCTCTTGTAAAGTATGTTTGACACTAGTAAAATACATTTTTGTAAGTACATACATCCATTTTCATTTGTAAATAATTATAATCACAAGCTTGTACATAAATAATTTACTTTGGGCAAAGAGGGTTAATGGGAATGTAACTCATAAATCTATCAATTATTCATCCCTGAGATGAGTACTGGCTTGATATTTTATCATAATTAAAGATGTGCAACAACAATTTTTTTAAAAAGTCCTGGCCATTCAAAACTTACATGGTTCTATACCGAATGCCTCTTCTTGAGTAATACATTTTGCATCCAATGTAAAGAATAGATAAAACTCCCAGCGTTAATACAATACCACCAACAAAGCTCCCAGTATCAAATTTTGATCCTTTCTTTGCTTCAGAATGCATAGTTGTTGTGACTAGAAAAAAACAAAACAAAACAAAAAAGGGCTTTAGGTGCTTTTTTTTTTTTTTTTTAAAACATTGTAATTAAAGCTCTGATTTTCTGTGTGAAGAACATTTAATTAGGAATTAAGGAAAATCTAGGCATATAAAGTTTCTATATTATTTTTGAAAGACAGAATAATGACTTACATGTGGCGTTTACTTGCAGCATAGGAAAAACAGGTCAGCTTTAATACATACTTGTTACTGATGAAGCAGCAGATGTCACTGAACTATTGTGGGTTACGGTCATTGTGGATGTTGATATCTGAGATGTGTTCTGTGAAGCACTTGTTGTTTTGGGTGTAGACTTTAAGGTGGTAGAAGTCACATTTGTTGAGACCATCGCTGGTGTTGTTGTATTAGATGCTGCTGTGGGTTTCATGGTGGTGACTGTCATACTGCTGGAGTCTGAGGCAACTGAAGTTGGTAGTTTCACAGTACTGTTGGAAATTTCATTTGTATAGTCGGAAGTCACATGTTCAATCTCTGCAATAATATCAAGAAACATTAAAACGAGAGCTATGATTTAGGTAATAAGATCCCATTTCACTGAGACTTTCATGGTCACCGACAAAGCAAGAGATCTTACAAATACAGCAGCATTTAACATACTTAGCCCATTAATACTTTGCACTATACTGCAATAAAATGTCTCAAACTAGTTAAAGACTCAACAGAAACCAAGTCTAAATTTATATAAAGTTAGAAATTTTGGGGAAGATATGAAGGAAAAAAACCCCAGAAGACTGAGTTCCCTCAGTGCAGGGACATGTCTTAATCATCTCTGTCTGAACATCTCAACATACTTCATATCACATAGTAGGCTTTCAACAAATACCTGTTGAATGGATGGATAAACTAATGAATATAAAAATGGTTTTTAAATTTCCAGTTCTCTGCTATACCTTCTAAGGAGCTTTGAGGACAATGAATTCAGTAGCTGCATGTTTCTAACCCTCCTGGTAGAATGAGAAGTGCAAGTGAATTATTCTTTGTAAGAGTAAAGCCAACTTCCCACTATGCATTAGGAAGTGAAATACCATCACAGAATGTGGCTAGCTGTCATACTGGTAATAATGATTTCCCATAGCTGGAAGGACAGTTCTAAAACTATCTGTGAAAGTTTTAAAAATCCAAAAGGCAATTTGATATGAAAAGAAAAATTAGTGATTTAAAATACACAACTCAAACAATACCTTCGCTCATACCTGAAACTGAGTTTTTCTTTTTTGGGGGGTATGATGTAAACAAAAACAAATAGGTATTAATGTTGTTAATGCTTTTTTTTTTTTTTTTTTGAGATAGAGTTTCACTGCCACTCAGGCTGAAGTGCAGTGGCAAGATCTCGGCTCACTGCAACCTCCGCTTCCCAGGTCCAAGTGATTCTCCTGCCTTGGCCTCCTGAGCAGCTAGGATTATGGGCGTCTGCCACCATGCTGGCTAATTTTTGTATTTTTAGTAGAGATGAGGTTTCACCATGTTGGCCAGGCTGGTCCTGAATGCCTGACCTCAAGTGATCTGCCCGCCTCGGCTTCTCCAAGTGCTGGGATCACAGGCGTGAGCCACGGCACCCGGCCAATACTCCTTAAAATAAACTTCGACTACTTTTGTTTCCATCCAGTAAAGGTTTCCTTCTTTTTGTATACAATATGGCATATAACCAGAAGCAAACCTTTCTGTATTAATTTTATTTCATACTGCATCTTCTTTTTAACGCCACAATTTCACTAACGTTTACAACTGTAGGTACCTATTAGGATACAATGTCTAGGGAACGAAAGCTTTTCATATGTCTTTGTCCGTTTAATATGATGTAATGTATTTCTGTATTCATTTACTGTCTCATAGTTTATTTTCAGGTTTATTGGTTTCCTATGTTGCCTTCTGCTATGGTTTGGATTTGGTTCGTTTGTCCCTCTCAAAATTCATATTGAAATTTGATCTCCAATGTGGCAGTCTTGGCAGGTGGGGCCTAGTGGGAGGTGTCTGGATCATGGGGGCAGATCCCTCATAAATGGCTTGATGCCCTTCACGTGGTAGTAAGTGAGTTTTCGTTCTGGCAAAATTGGATCAGTTCCTGTGGAAAGGATGAGCTCCTATGAAAGGGGGTTGTTATAAAGCCAGGATGCTCCTGGGGTTTTCTATCTTTGCAGTTTATCCACTTCCCCTTTGACCTTCTCTGCTATGTTGTGGCACAGCTTTATAAAAGACCTCCCCAGAAACCAGGGCTTGCAGAACTTTCCTAGCCTGCAGAACCTCGAACTAAATAAACATTTTCTTTATCAATGACCTAGTCTCAGGTATTCCTTTATAGCAACACAAAATGTACTAATTACTAAGACACCTATATACTCCCATTTTATTCTTTATGTCCAAATACTTAAGGTACAAAGAATTAACCACTGGGCCTGCCTTCTCCTTTCCCTCAGTGAGAGCAGTAACAATGTCTTAGGGTTCCTTGCCCCACCACTGCTGCCAAGTACCAAAAGTGCTACTTCATATATTACCCTATCTGCCACAACTATTTTGGCCTTATTCTTGAAAGATAGATTGATTATTTATTTATTTATTTACTTAGAGATGAAGTCTCACTGTGTCACCCCGGCTGCGGTGCAGCGGCATGATGTCGGCTCACTGCAATCTCCACCTCCCGGGTTCAAGCGATTCTTGTGCCTCAGCCTACCGAGTATCTGGGATTACAGGCATGTGCCACCATGCCTGGCTAATTTTTGTATTTTTAGTAGAGGGCTTCACCATGTGATCCGCCCACCTGAGCCTCTCAAAGTGCTCGTACTACAGGCGTGAGCCACTGCGCCTGGCCCCATATGTATTTATTATGATTATTACTATTTTTGCGAGAGTCTTGCTCTGTTGCCCAGGCTGGAGTGTGGTGCCTGCGATCTCTGCTCACTGTAACCTCTGCCTCCCAAGTTCAAGCAATTCTCCTGCCTCAGCCTTCCTAGTAGCTGGGGTCACAGACATGCACCACCACGCCCAGCTAATTTTTGTATTTTTAGTACAGATGGGGTTTTGCCATGTTGGCCAGGCTGCTCTTGAACTTCCGACCTCAGGTGATCTGCCTACCTTGGCCTCCCAAAGTGCTGGGATTACAGTTTAACCCACCATGCCCGGCCCCCACTATTATTTATTTTTGACTTAACTGTCAAAACAAGTTGGTTTTAATAGTGCTGCTTACCTGTGTATCAGGTTTTACTACTGACATTTCTACTACTTTCTTCAACTTTGGGTCTCTGTGATCTCTTCTACTGAGTATGATTTATTTTCTTAATAAGGCCAAAGGAATTAATGCTTTTTATACTACATAGGTAAATAAATAAAAATTATCTAAGTAGGTAATACAAATGCACTAAGTTCAAATGAACTTGAACTAATCTTTTCTTATTCAAGTCTGAATGTTCTATAAAGATATAAGTAATAGAATTTAACATTAAAATAATCACCTTTTATTTTAAAATGCTGAATGGATTCTATTGCAATGAAATTAAATACAGCAAAGAACCAACGTTTATATCACACCTTTAGAACAGAATGATCCCGCGGAATAAAACAATGAACATGATACTGCTTTTGGATTCAACACATACACACATACACACTCCCTTCCCCCTGGCCTTTGGTATAATAAAACATTCTTCAGAGATACTGCACAAAGTTACATGGGCAAACACGGGAAGCTATAATTGGTTAGTTCTCCGCTAAGTCAATCCAAATGTGCTAAAGACACAAAAATTTTGTCAATTTCTATGAATTGACAAAACAGGCAAAGGAAATTTTGCATTAAACTGTGTTTCCTCATGCTTAAAAGTGTAAATGAAATGCAAGGATGCTCTCGGAATTCACATCAGATGACCCAGTCATCTGTAGTAAGTAAACAGTCACTTGTTTTCCTCTGCAAATGATACCATCCCAACTCCGGCCTTCTTCCCTCTCCCTTAACTGTTGAAATGCTGACTGGCACCTCTAGGAGTGGCACAGTTAACACTTGCACAGAGATGTAGAACGGACCATCCATGCGGGACTTGCAAGGGGTGAAGCTTTATCTAACTCTGCCCATCTTAGCCACTCAGTCTCCTCCAGCCTCCGATAAGCTGAGGTTGAAGAATCTGAGGCGCATATGTTGCTGGAGAGTGTCGGTGTGCAGGGTGTCCACTCCCTCCTCTGTCTATGGTGGGGGAAAAGAGAACAATGCCATCCTCCACCTCACACCAGCCTGGGAAGGCTTCCAGGGCACTATCTGAAGAGCTGGACAAGCATCTATGGACTTAGACAGACACAGACAGTAGGATTTGATTCAAGCCTGAACAAAGGTAAGACACTATGACTGAGCTCCATCTACCCATCAGCTAAGTTTAAAAGGCTGCACTAGGAGTAGACCACACCTCCACTAACAGCAAAGGTTCTTGTTTCCCATGAACCAAATCAAACTCCATGGAAGATAAATGACATGGGATTGCCTGAAAAAAGACAGCTTCCTGGGACCGGGCGTGGTGGTCACGCCTGTAATCCCAGCACTTTGGGAGGCCGAGGCGGGTGGATCACAAGGTCAGGAGATCGAGACCATCCTGGCTAACACGGTGAAACCCCGTCTCTACTAAAAATACAAAAAATTAGCCGGACGTGGTGGTGGGCGCCTGTAGTCCCAGCTACTCGGGAGGCTGAGGCAGGAGAATGGCATGAACCTGGGAGGCGGAGCTTGCAGTAAGCTGAGATCGTGCCACTGCATTCCAGCCTGGGCCGCAGAATGAGACTCCGTCTCAAAAAAAAAAAAAAAAAAAAAAAGATAGCTTCCCAAGAGAGTACAGCCTAGAGACAGGGAGGTCACCAGTAGGGGGTGGAGCACCAAAAGCATGGGCCAGCTGGAGGAGAGGCCCACTGCATCAAGAGAGCTGAAAGGGGAGGCTTAGCAGGAGGATCTCCCAGGAACCTACCAATGAGAACCACACATCTGCCATCCAGAGGGCACCTGTGCCAAATGAAAACAGCCCAGCCATCAACCAAATAGCTTTTGTCCCTTAAGCCTCTCTAGGCCTGATTCCATAAGGGTGGCAAACAGCAGAAGTGAGGAGAAGAGGAGGAACAAGGAAGGAAGCCAACAACATTAACTTTCCCACTGCAGGCTTCTAGGCCTGAAGCAGGCCTGGGCTGGCAGAAGGGACAAGTTTCACTTTTGAATCACTGTAGAGTTTTATTATTTTGGTATTATTCTGGACAGGAGCTGCACCCTACTAAATAGAACTTATTCGGTGAATTGGACATTCTATCTGTAACACCTCAGCTAGTGCAGTTGGGAGGGGAGAGCCACCAGGGAAAGGGTGTGTGTGACATACAGTTGCCCATGCCCAGTGTTCAGGGTTGAACTGTTCCCCTCTCCACCCTGCCCAAATTCATACGTTGAAGTCCTAACCCCCTAGTACTTCAGAATGTGACCTTACTTGGAGAGAGAATCTTTACAAAGGTCATTAAGTCGTTAGGTTAGGCTTACTTACCCATTATGCTTAGTGTCCTTATTAAAAGGGAAAATTTGGAGACAGACACACAAACACACAGAAAGAACACCCTGTGAAGATGAAGACAGAGATCATGGTGATGTTTCCATAAGCCAGGGAATGCCATGGATTGCCACAAACCACCAGAAGCCAGAGGAGAGACATGGAACAGATTCTCTCAAAGCCCCCAGAGGGAAGCAACTCTGCAAACATCTTCACCTCCGACTCCAGCCTCCCGAACTGTGAGACAGTCCATTTCTGTTGTTTAAGCCACCCAGTTTCCGGTCCTTTGTTTCTGCAGCCCATGCAAATTAATACACTCAGCTTCAAAGTTTTTTTCATTTATAAAAAATATGTCTCCGTGCAATGGTACAACTGGCACTAGTGATTGTATTGAGCCGATTCCTTTTGCAGATCTTTGAAACTAGTCACCATGATATGAAGTCAGTCTGTAAACACTCGTCAAACCACTCACAAAACTTGTTTTAATGAAAGCTGAGGTCATGTATAGATGTCAATCAGAGATATAAGAATTTCTCTATTTAACTCCTGGTTTCAACTAACATAATTACAGGAAAAATGAAGTGAAGACTGTAATAACAGCATCCATGCACCTTCCTTCCCAGCAGCTGCAGTGTTCAGCCCACAGTGAAAGACGACAAAGAATGCACACATGGCTATGAGCGACGTCTGGCACTGCTGTAAAAAATATATTCCAACAGCCCAATCAGTTCTCCATTCCTGTTTGGTGGTAAAACTGTTACTCCTAATTTTTCTGTGATTAGAATTAGAGCTTCCATTTGCTAAGCTCTTCTTTTCACCAAGCCCGGTAATGTTACCTAGGCATGGTGAGTACAAGCTCAAGCTCTGGATGAGCTCAGCAATTTACTTGCTTGGGTACCTTAGATTCACTATCCTTTCTTGTCTATAAATCAGGGCTATCACAAGAGTTTGGGAGAATTCACTGATATAATCTGTGTTGAGCACTTCACACAGTGCCTGAGAAGTGCTCAACTAATTCTTTTTAACCATTAGTTTCATTAAATTAACTCCCCTACAGAGCTGCACTGTACGATTCCCGATGGGAGGCTGAGGAATAGGCACTGTGAGATCTCCGAGCTCCCATGGTTACCATAACTACCATCTGAATAACATCTTACGGAAGAAGACACTATTGGGGTATTTTTGATTTATCAATGCAAACACCCAAAAAGAAAAAAGTGAGGCCCAGACCTTTTTCTGTTAATACCAGACAGCCACCATATTGCAACAAGGCCAAGGTCACTATGAAGCAGTCCATTTTTCTAGTTTCAAGTAAAAGTACTCATCAAAGTTTGGATTCATTCTATCTCTGCTGTGTTGAAATAACTTAACCTTATTCCTACAACCTTGAGTCCAAAAATATCTAAGTGCCATTGTTCTTCTTTAACCTAAATATCTCAAAGTTAAGGATGACAATTTGTTTTCATCAGGGCATCAGATATACACTTAAACCAGAGTTGAAAATACACATCCAGTTTTCTAAAATCTCAGTTATTTTTAAATGGGACAGTAGCAGCTTTTCATTTCCTATTATAGTTGTCAAAAATACTGAGCTATTCAAGACATAAACCATAAATTCCTGGTGCCATAGTTATTTTGGGGGGTCTGTGATTCTAGGAATGGTCTGCAGCTTGAGTAAATTTAAGAATAACTACTCTTATGTGGGGTTCTGGGAATTTTTTAAAACATGAAAACCTGGAGAATCTCTTTCCTATAGAATGTACAACCTTACCCCATCAACTAAATATCAGTGTAATTCCAGAAACATTCATTGTTTAGAAAGCAAAGAGGCCTTTCCTCATTGCAGAGTCAACAGATTCATTCTAAACATTCTTCTGAATTCAAATTACCCGGGGATCAAAAATCCATACAATTGAAAATCTAGATTAAAAAAAAAAAACAAAAACATCTTTTAAAAAACCTAGACAGGCCGGGTATGGTGGCTCATACCTGTAATCCCAGCACTTTGGGAGGCCCAGGCGGGCAGATCACCTGAGGTCAGGAATTCGAGACCAGCCTGGCCAACATGGTGAAACCTTGTCTCTACTAAAAACATAAAAATTAGCCGGGCGTGGTGGTGGGCACATGTAATCCCACCTACTGGGGAGGCTGAGGCAGGAGAATTGCTTGAACCTGGGAGGCAGAGGTTGCAGTGAGCCGAGATTGCAGGCACTACACTCCAGCCTGGGTGACAAAGCAAGACTCCATCACAAAAAAACAAACAAATGAAAAAATACTAGATAAATCTAGATTCAAAAAAAAAAAAAAAAAACTAAGAGAAAACAGCTTAAAAAAGTCATGATAAATAACTGTACATTTTCTGAAAACATTTTATAAATTCCTAAATTTTTAAACTCAAAAACTAAAAAAGTTTCAAAAGGGAAAAACAATGGTATATATGTAATCACAGAAAAATAACAACTAGGGATTCCAATAAGTTACAGTATATCTGCAGCAAATTTACTACATTTTAGTCAAACTATCATTCATTCCACTAAAATCTATGAACATAAATACGATGTTTGTTTCCTGTGGCAATAAATGAAAGAGGCACTTCCAGTTAAAGTGATAATGACCTGTATTAAGGACAATGAGAGCTAACAACGGAGACACAGTTCAGGTCTGTGTAAGGAAACATGCTTGAAAGGTGATCCTGTTCATTCCCAGAACTGGAATTGAACTGCAAAGAAGCTGAGCAGAGAGGGTGAGAAAAGCAGCCTGGCTTCCTAGGGCATGAGACTAACAGATGGGCAAAGTTGACAGGGCACTGTAGACAGTGTCCAGGCTTCCTTATGCTTTTCCCACAGGTCTTGCCCATTCCATTCCATTTCCACATACTCAATCCACAATTAATAACCCCTGTTAGTTACAAAAAAAGAGGCACAAATCACAGCCACAAGGGCATCAGGCTAGACTGATGTTTTCTCCCTGTTGCTGCTCAAAACTCCCCAAGCCTCTCATCCTGGCATCCTCACTCTCCAGGGAGCAGAATTCACTCTGCTATTCCTCCCTATCACGTTCCTGTTAGGCTAGCAGCTGGCTCCTCCCTCATGCCTTTCCATACACTTGTTTAGTACCTTCTCTGTACCACGAACTATACTAGGAGGCTCTGCAGACACAGAAGAGACGTGATCCTTACCAGCATGGAGGGTGGTCTAGTAAGGACGAGAAGAAAACAACACAGTTACAATATGTATGCCAGGAGCCAGTTCGATTTTCACCACCTCCTCAGGCATCTTCCTTTTTATTGAACACCTATTGTTCATTTTTCTGAACTTCTAATATTATTACTTTAAAAATTAATGTATCTTGTGTGTTATAATACAAAATATATTTGGTCTTTGTCCCTGGTTCCTGGCACAGAGTTCCTAAAACCCCTTGGGATTTCCTGAATGATGGGAGCATCTTTGGTTACTCATGAGGACCTCTCTTTTGCTCAAACCTGAGTTTTTGGCCAATGAAGTGCCGTAGGGTAGGGCCCATAGATAGCCTCAGGATGGGCTCCTCACCAGAAATACCAGGGGATTAGAGGGTTGGAACTTTTAGCCCCATCCATCAACCTTTGGGAAAGCTACAAATTAAGCTCTATAAAAACTCCTGGACTGAGATTTGAGGGGCTTCTGAGCTGGTGAACACATGGATGTACTGAGAAGACGGTGTTCCCAGAGAGCGTATCGAAGCTCTGTGCACCATTCCTCCACGCCCATACCTTACCCTAACTATCTCTTCCATTTGGCTGGTCCTGAGTTACATCCTCTATAATAAACCAATAAATGTAAATAAAGTGTTTCCTTGAGTTCTGGGAGCCATTCTAGCACATTTTCTAAGGAGGGGGTTATGGGAAACCCTGATTTATAGTTAATTAGGAGTACAAGAGCTAAACTTGCAATTAGCATCTGAACTGAGGGCAGTCTTGTGGGCTGAGACCTTAACTGGTGGGATCTGACACTAAATCCAGATAGGTAGTAGATAGAGTCAGAATTGAACTGGATTGTAGGACACTCAGCTGAAGTCTGAGAACTGGCTGATGTGGGGAAAAAAAACACATCTGGTGTCAGAAGTGCTGTATGATTATAGAGAAACGGTATTTTCCTACGTCTTGTTTAATCTTTTCAGTTGAATTAACTGTAAGAACTATGTCTTATATTTTCATTTCATTCTATCACAGTGTCAGACACAGTTCTGGGAAAACATGATACTTTCTAGTATATGCTCCAACCTGTGCAAGTGCCTAGTACAGTCTGTAGCATATACTGTTGGGGGGCACCCAAGATATGACTGAACTCTTCACCATTACAGACAAGGCCCCAGTCGCCCTCTGCTGCTTATATCCTTCTGCCCCAGGAGGAAGATCTATCTACCTACCTATCCCCTAGCATGCAGTTCATTTTTATTTCTGTTGCTTTGTTATGTTACTTCATGTGCCTGGGCTGCTTCCCACCCATTCTCAGCTCTGTGAAATTTTTCTCATGTTCAAGAACCGTATTAAAGGTATATTAAAAGCAAATAGAGGCCGGGTGCGATGGCTCATGCCTGTAATCCCAGCACTTTGGGAGGCCAAGGCGGGCAAATCATCTGAGGTCAGGAGTTTAAGACCAGCCTGACCAACATGGTGAAACCCCGTCTCTACTAAAAATACAAAATTAGCCAGGTGTGGTGGCACATGCCTGTAATCCCAGCTACTCAGGAAGCTGAGGCAGGAGAATCGCTTGAACCCGGGAGGCAGGGGTTGCAGTGAGCCAAGATTGCACCAGTGCACTCCAGCCTGGGCAGCAGTGTATAACTCCGTTTCAAAAACAAAACACCAAATAGCATCAATAGGCCATTTAAAAGACAGGGATTATGAGGCTGGATTTAACTGTTTATAAGTAACACAACTTAAATGTAAGATATAGAAATGCTAAAAAGTATTGAAAGTAAAAGTAAAGAAATTTCACAGTGTAACTACTGGCCAGAAAAAAAAGATAACAAAACTTGGTTAATATCATATGCAAGTCTTTAAGGTGAAAAGCATCACTAGAAATTTTTTAAAAACACATCTCATAAATGAATTAATCTAACAGGAAAATATATTTCATATACAAGATGAGAAATACATAAAATAAAATATGATAGACCTGATAGAGAAAAGCAGACACTTTTTATAGAGTTGGACTTTTGTCAACATCTCTAAGCAAAAGAACAGACCCTAAGAAATTCATAAGGAAATTACAGGTTCTCAACAATGTTAACAAATCTGACTTCTTCACATATAGAACAATGTACCTAAAAACTACAGAATTCTTCACATGCTAATTCCCAAAGGATGAGAAAATAAATATTTCCCAATTATTGATAAAGAAAAAAAAAATTTAAAAATATTTTGATAAGGAACCTATGACCTAAAAACTTGTGGGATGCAACTCAAGCTATGCTTAGAGAGAGAAACTTATAGCAAAAATGCATGTATTGGAAAGAAAGGTACAATGAACTTTTGATGTCAGAATAAGCTTAAAAAATGCACACTATCTTCCAGCAACTCATACAGATGTTTCCATTTCAGAGAAATTTAAGAACTTTTGAAGGCTGCATTCCTCTTACATGTGAGACTTATACTTCAGAAGTTTCTGTTAAGGTACGTGTTAGTCCATACCAAGAGAAAGAACTTGGAAAAACTTGCTCTGTCAAAACTTTGTTGGAAACCATCTCGAGATGGTTCCTCTAGCTAGATAAGTTTAATTAAAAGTGCATGCACCACTGGTGTACATGTGCACAGACCCCACCACCCCATCACTACTGGCACATGCACGTGGACCCTGCCGCCACCGTCCTGACAAAGCGCTTTTGCTGGCACCTCCACAATGGAATGTTATTGCCAGTGGACCAGGAACACCTAAGTTCCTCCAGCATGGCAAGTGCTTAATTTCAAGGGGCCAGAAAACAAAGCTGTAGGCTTGGTCCCAGACCTCCAGGGTTAGAGCACACGGCCCCAGAGTGCTGAGCTAAGCCTTGGCCCCCTGAAAGCATTCTGAAATGAAGCCAGTCAAATGAACCCAACTTATGCCACAGTCAAATCAAGGGCATCAAAGAATATAAAAGCAAAAGCCTCAAAGGACAGCAACTTCAAAGCCTACACAGCTGAGAAGGAACCAGCGCAAGAACTCTGGCAACTCAAAAAGCTGCAGTGTTTCTTACCTCCAAACAACCATACTGCCTCTCCAGCAATGGTTCTTAATGAGACTGAAATGGCTAAAACATCAGACACAGAATTAAGAATCTGGAGGGCAAGAAAGATTAAGATTCAGGACAAAGTTGAAGCCCAATCCATGGAACCTAAGGAATCCAGTAAAATGATACAAGGGCTGAAACACAAAATAGCAATTTTAAGAAAGAACCAAACTGATCTGATAGAGTTGAAAAATTCATGACAAGAATTTCATAATATAACTGCAAGTATTAACAACAGAAGAGACCAATCTGAGGAAAGACTCTCAGAGCTCAGAGACGAGTTCTTTCAATCAACTCAGTCAGACAAAAGAAACAAAAAAGAAGGAAAAGAAATGAAGATAACTTCCTGGAAATATGGGATTCCTGGGATTATGTAAAGAGATCAAAACCTACAACTCACTGGCATTCCTGAAAGAGAGGGAGAGAAAACAAGCAACCTGGAAAACATACTTGAGGATACTGTCCATGAAAATTTCCCCAAACTCACTAGAGAGGTCAACTTTCAAATTCAGGAAACTCAGAAAACTCCTGCAAGATACCATACAAGATAACCATCCCCAAGACATACAGCCATCAGATTCTCCAAGGTCAACACAAAAGAAAAAATACTAAAGACAGAGAGAAGGGGCAGGTAACTTACAGAGGGAACTCCATCAGGTTAACAGCAGACCTTTCTGCAGAAACCCTACAAGCCAGAAGAGATTGCGCGCCTATATTCAGCATCCTTAAAGAAGAGAAATTTCAACCAAGAATGTCATATCTAGCCAAGCTAAGCTTCATAAGCAAAGGAGAAATAAAATTCATTTCAGACACACAAGTGCTAAGGGAATCCACTACCACCAGACTTGCCTTACAAGAGGTCCTTAACTGAGGGCTAAACATGGAAATAAAGGGCTATTACCAGCCACCACAAAAACACACTTAAGTACACAGACCAATGACACTAAAAGCAACTACACAACTAAGTTTACACAGTAACCAGTTAACAACACAGTAACAGGGTCAAATCCACACATATCAATGTTAACCTTGAATGTAAACAAACTAAATGCCCCACTTAAAAGGTACAGAACGGCAAATTGGATAAAGAAGCAAAACCCAATCGTATGCTGTCTTCAAGAGACCAGTCTCACCTGCAATGACACCCATAGGCTCAAAATAAAGGGATAAAGAAAAATCAGGCAAATGGAAATCACAAAAGAACAGAGGTTGCTATTCTTATTTCTGACAAAACAAACTTTAAACCAACAACAATCAAAAAGGACCAAGAAGGGCATTACATAAGATATAGGGTTACCTCAACAAGACAACTTAACTATCCTAAATAAATATACACCCAACACTGGAGAACCCAGATTCATAAAACAAGTTCTTAGAGACCTATAGACTCTTAACCACACAATAATAGTGGCAGACTTCAAAACCCCACTGACAGTATTAGACGATCACTGAAGCAGAAAACTAACAAAGATATTTGGGACCTGAACTTAACACTTGACCAAACGGACCTAACAGATATCTACAGAGCACTCCACCTAACAACAGAATATACATTCTCGTCATCTGCACAAGGCACATACTCTAAAATTGCACATGGCACATACCACATGCTCAGCCATAAAGCAATTCTCAACAAATTATGGTTCTCAAAATCATACCAACCATACTCTCAGACCACAGCATAAAAATGGAAATCAATACCAGGAAGATCTCTTAAAACCCATACAATGAAAAGGAAATTAAACAATCTGCTCATTACTAACTTCAGGGTAAACAATGAAATTAAGACAGAAATAAAAAATTTTTTGAAACTGAAGCTACAACATATCAGAATCTGTGAGACGTGGCTAAACCGGTGGTCAGAGGAAAGTTTACAGCTCTAAATGCCCACATGAAAATGTTAGAAAGACCTCAAATTAACAACCTAACGTTACACCTAGGGGAACTAGAAAAACAAAAGCAAACCAACTCCAGTGCTAGCAGAAGAAAAGAGATAATCAAAATCAGAGCTGAACTCAATGAAACTGAGATGTGAAAAACAATACAAAAGATCAATGAAACCAAAAGTTGGTTGTTGTTGTTGTTGTTATTATTATTATTATTATTATTATTGAGATAGAGTCTCGCTCTGTTGCTCAGGCTGGAGTGCAATGGTGCAATCTCAGCTCACTGCAACCTCCACTGTCTGGGTTCCAGTGATTCTCCTGCCTCAGCCTCCCAAGTACCTGGGACTACAGGTATGCACCACCACACCCAGCTAAGTTTTGTATTTTTAGTAGAAACAGTTTTACCATGTTGGCCAGGCTGGTGTTGAACTCCTGATCTCAGATGATCCACTCACCTTGGCCTCCCAAAGTGTTGGGATTACAGGTGTGAGGTACCACGCCCAGCCCAAAAGTTGGTTATTTGAAAGAATAAATAAGATTGACAGACTCTGGCAATCAGAAATGATAAAGGAAACATTACCCCCAACCCTACAGAAATACCTCAGAGTATTTCTGTAAAAAATACCCTCAGAGACTATTATGAACACCACTATGTACATAAACTAGAAAACCTGGAAGAAATGGATAAATTCCTCTGAGAAATACCTCAGAGTATTTCTGTAAAAAAAAAAAAAAAAAAAAACCCTCAGAGACTATTATGAACTATGTACACAAACTGGAAAGCCTGGAAGAAGAAATGGATAAATTCCCAGAAACATACAACCTCCAAGACTGAACCAAGAAGTGAAACCCTGAACAGATCAATAATGAGTTCTGACATTGAATCAGTAATAAAAGACCTACCAATCAGGAAAAGCCTTGCACCAGACAGATTCACAGTCAAGTTCTACCAGACATATATTAATAAAATATAAAATTATTCCAAAAAATTAAGAAGAGATTCTACCCTAGCTCATTCTATAAGGCTATCATCATTCTGATACCAAAACCTGGCAGAGACACAACAAAAAAAGAAAACTTCAGGCCAATATCCCTGATGAACATAGACACAAAAATCCTCAAGAAAATACTGGCAAACTGATCCAACAGCACATCAAAAAGCTAATCTACCATAATCAAGTAGGTTTTATTCTTGGGATGCAAGGTTGGTTCAACATATGCAAATCAATAAATGTGATTTATCACATAATCTGAACTTAAAAAACCACATGATCATCTCAGTAAACAAAGGAAAGGCTTTGGATAAAATTCAGAATCCCTTTATGTTAAAAACCCTCAACAATCTAGGTATTAAAGAAACACACCTCAAAATAATAAGATCCATCTATGACAAACCTACACCTAACATCATACTGAGTGGGCAAAAGCTAGAAGCACTGCCTTTGAGAACCAGAACAACACAAAAATGCCCATTCTCACCACTCCTATTCAAGATAATACTGGAAATCCTAGCCAGGGCAGTCAGGCAAGAGAAAGAAATAACAGGTAACCAAGAGAAAGTCAAACTCTCTCTTTGCAGATGATATGATTCTCTAACTAGAAAACCCCACAGTCTCTGCCCAAGGGCTCCTAGATCTGATTAATAAGTTCAGCAAAGTTTTGGGATGCAAAATCAATGTACAAAAATCAGTACCATTTCTATACACCAACAGTGCCCAACCTGAGAGCCAAATCAAGAATGCAATCCCACTCACAGCAGCACTCCCTTCCCCCACCACACACATACAAATACCTAGGAATACAGCTAACCAGAGAGGTGAAAGGTCTCTACAACGAGAATTATAAAACACTGCTCAAAGAAATCAGAAATGACACAAATAGAAAACCATTCCTTGCTCATGGAGAGAATCAATATTATTAAGATGGCCATACTGCCCAAAGCAATTTATAGATTCAGTGCTATTGACATCAAACCGCCAATGACATTCTTCACATAAGTGGAAAAAGCTCTTCTAAAATTCGTATGGAACTATAAAAGAGCCCAACTGGCAAAAGCAACCCTAAGCAAAAAGAACAAAGCTAGAGTAATCATGCTACCTGACTTCAAACTATACTACAAGACTACAGTAACCAAAACAGCATGGTATCAGTACAAAATCTGATACACGGAACAATGGAACAGGTTAGATAACCCAGAAATAAAACCTCACAACTACAGCCATTTGATCTTTGACAAAAGTTAACAAAAATGTGCAATGGGGAACGGACTCCCTATTCAATAAATGGTACTAGGATAACTGGCTAGCCATAAGCAGAAGATTAAAACTGGACCCCTTCCTTTCACCATATATGAAAATCAACTCAAGACGGATTAAAGGCTTAAATGTAAAACCTAAAACTATAAAAATCCTCGAAGAGAGGAAGGGAGGGAGGCAGAAAAAAAAAAAAAACCCTAGAAGAAAACCTAGGAAACAGCATTCTGGCCATTGGCCCTGTCAAAGCTTTCATGACAGAGACACCAAAGGCAACTGCAACAAAAACAAAAGTTGAGAAGTGCAACCTAATTGAAGAGCTTCTGTACTGCAAAAGAAACTATCAACGAAGTAAACAGAAAACCTACAGAATGGGAGAAAATATTTGCAAACTATGCATCTGACAAAGGTCTAATATCTAGAATCTATAAGAAACTTTAATGAACAGGCAAAAAACAACCCTTATTAAAAGGATTTGAGCACACTTCCCAAAAGACATACACATGCAGCCAACAAGCATATAAAAAAAAATGCTCAACATCACTAATTATTAGAGAAATGCAAATCAAACCACAGTGAGACAGCATCTCACACTGGTCAGAATGGTAAAAAAGTAAAAAAATAACAGATACTGGCAAGTCCATGGAGAAAAAGGAATGCTTATATACCACTGGTGGGAATGTAAATTAGATCAGCCACTGTGGAAAGCAGTTTGAAGATTTCACGAACAGCTTACAATAGAACTACCATTTGACCTAGCAATCCCATTACTGGGTATACACCTAAAATATAAATCATTCTATTATAAAGACACATGCACATATATGTTAATTGCAGCACTATTCACAATAGCAAAGACACGGAATCAACCTAGAAGTCCAACAGTGGTGAACTGAATAAAGAAAATGTGGTATTAATGATATACACCATGGAATACTACCCAGCCATAAAAAGGAATGAAATCACATCCTTTGCAGCAACACAGATGCAGCTGGAAGCCATTATCCTAAGCAAATTAACACAGAAACAGAAAATCAAATACTGCATGTTCTCAATTATAAGTGGGAGCTAAACAATGAGTACACAATGGACACTTAGAAGGGAAGAATAAGACACCAAGACCTGCCTGAGGGTAGGAGTAGGGAGGAGGGTGAGGATCGAAAAACTACCTATTGAATACTAGGCTCATTACGTGCGTGATGAAATAATCTGTACATCAAACCCCCATCACACACGATTTACCCATGTAACAAATCTGCACATGTACCCCCGAACCTAAAAGAAAAGTTAGAAAGAAAAACAAAAAGTACATGCATTCAAGTTTATGGCTTTTCAGCTTTCATGTTCACTATTCTAAAAATTAAAGTACATGTTGTACAAAAAAGTTCATTCATCCATCCATCCATATTTAATTTCAATCCTTGTTCATGTTTCCTCATATCCTGAATAAGTATTTTTAGCTACCAACATCAATCGTCAAACCAGGGTTAATCATGTACCTTGTACACCTACCTGTATATGAAATTAATCCAATGGTGTGAAGCAAGAAAGGCTCCTCCACAAACCTCCAGAAGGAGTTTTAAATGGTGCTCTAGCAAGAAATCACTAAGAGAATTAGAAAGTCTCCTCCTCCATCAGCTCTCAAGCTACCTAAACTCCCCAGGGCAACTGTGTGTCCAGTCTGTTAGACAATGGCTTTTTAAAAGCATTTTTTAAACTACTTTTAAAATTCAGTATATTCCACACTAGCATTATACCCTTGAAGATGTAAATAGTAAAGTGAGCTCCATATGTCTCTATTAGAAGAAGAATGAGATGGCTGAATAAGGAACAGATTTATTAATCTAAAAGGAGAATTCAATTTTTCTATTTATGAACACAAGTTATTAGTGTGGATTAGAAGTATTAAGATGCGGTGGGTAGTTTCGGCTGCATTTCTAGCTGGGAGGCAGCATTATCAATTCTATCCATCAGCTCTTCAACATTTCCCCCATGCTTGGAATGGCTTTTATGGATTAGGTAGAAAATGAACTGTTTCTCCCTTGTTTTAAGCCTTGAAATATTAATCCAGGATATACACTGTAAGCAACTCAGAATTTTTATATTCCCTTCCGTTACATGCTGAGGCCAAATTTCTTTCTGTAGAAACTTATAAAGTATATTGGAAGGCAATGGGGAAGAATGGTTTTTATATAAAAATAAGCACAAACATATGAATTATACAGGAATTAAGACACTCTGTCTTAGAAACTATTTGCATCTCCAGATCCCCTCCCCACCCTCATCCAGCCTGCTCTCTGCCCTGAGAGGTGACACTTACAGACTGCACCAACAGGCTCCCTTGCCCCCCAAGGCTTCTGGTTAGATCTGGCCAAAGGGAAAGCATCATTGTTAATGTTTTATATTCCTCACTGTTCTTACCAGTTTGTATTACTTACGTGACTCAGAGAACAGTAAATGTCTTGTACTGTCTAGGCATAGATCTGACCTGAAATGAGCTCACAAAAGCTGAGCCCTGTGTGCTCTATAAGTATCTGTCTGTCCCAGCAGTATTCAAAGAATACCTCAACAGTGCTCATTCTCTACCGAATGCTGTTCTAAATATTTTATAAACATTTGTAATTTTTATAACTCTAGGAGGCAGATGTTATTGTCATCCCCATTTTACAGATGAAACTAAGGCACAAAGAGGTTGAGCAACTTGCCTAGGGTCACAAACTAGTAAGGGGAGGAGCCAAGATTTAGACTTCCTCAGGTTGGCTAAGGAGACCCTGCACTTCATCACTATTGGGCTGCCAGTCACAAGGAGCAGTATCACAAACTCAAGAAGCTTTGGTTAGGACAGGTGAGTGAATGTGTCAATGTTCCAATGTTAACCTTTAACATACTGCTGGCTAAGAATGATAAAACCAGGGGGCCAGGCCTGGTGGCTCACTTTGGGAGGCCAAGGCGGGTGGGTCACTTGAGGTCGGGAGTTCAAAACCAGCCTGGCCAACATGGTGAAACCCCGTCTCTGCAAAAATACAAAAAAATTACCCAGGTAGGGTGGCGTGTGCCTGTAATCCCAGCTACTTTGGAGGTTGAGGCACAAGAATTGCTTGAACCCAGGAGACGGAGGCTGCAGTGAGTCAAGATGGCATCACTGCACTCTGGCCTGGGTGACAGAGTGAGACTCTGTCTTGAAAGAAAACACCAAAAAAAACTAGGGGATAAATAGATTTTAGGTAGAAAAATAACAACATAAACAAGCTCAGAATTACTCCAAGTATTTTATAAACCTCCACTGGGTATGTACCAAATACTCCTGATATCCCATGTTCTATAAACCTGCATACAAGACATACTATCAGTCTGTCTCCATTATAAAATCCACATGAAATAACAACAACAACTTCTCATACTCTAAAATATCATTTTATTGTCATAGCGGGACTAAAATGTGTGAAAAAACATGTCTGAAATATTTTGAAATAACATTATTAGAGCTATATTTGCAACCCTGAAAGGCCGTGCAGGTGGTGCCGTCACTCAGTTACAGAAGATTTATGGTCTAAACACGGGGAATAAGCATGTGTAATGTGCAGCTGCCACATAAGAATTTGGTCATTAACAAGCTCAACGCACCACAACAAAGAGATACTCAGTCAGCAAAGAAAAACCGTCTGCTCAAATGTCAGCACAAAAGAAATCCCTAGAGATGACAACTGTACAGTTTAGTATCTACTAGTAAATAATTTTAATTCATTGTGTAAAGGCACTAGAAAATTTAATATTTAATACTAAATATGTTTTCTTGCAAGACAAAGGAAAAATGGAAACTTTGCCAGTTACTAAAAACACATACTTGTTTAATGTTAGCAATGGTACCAAACTGAAGATGGCAGTAATCTGGGGAAGCAGGAAGAAAATATGGAACATTTGCTGTGTGCAGTCACCATGCTAGGTGCTTTTTCATATTTTTAATTTTTAAAAAATTTCACATGATCTGTAGAACGGTAATGGGAGATGGGTTTGCTCCTCCCAATTTGCAGATGAGAAAACTGACCCAGAAGGTTAAATAAATGCTGCTTTTGGAGGCGGTAGTGAAGACACTTTAACTTAGGTCTTTGAACTGCTCTGAGCCTGGTGCTCCTGTCATTAGTTTACTGTTTCTCTACAAAAATCCACCTGAATTCTAGAGTCTGGCATATTTGATATTAACTGCACATATTGATTAGGCATTAATTTTACCACTATATTCACTGCACTGGAATCATCATCAATCAATACAACATACATACTTCATCACTAATGTTGATGGTAAAGGTGAAAAGAATGGCCAAGAGTGGTGGCTCTCGCCTGTAATCCCAACACTGTGGGAGGCCGAGGCGGGTGGATCACTTGAGGTCAGGAGTTTGAGACCAGCCTGGCCAACATGGCAAAATGTTGTCTCTACTAAAAAATATAAAAATAGCCAGGTGTGGTGGTGCACACTTGTAATCCCAGTTACTTGGGAGGCTGAGACAGGAGAATCGCTTGAACCTGACAGGGGGAGATTGCAGTGAGCCAAGATCGTGCCGCTGCACTCCAGCCTGGGTAGCAGAACAACACTCCATCTCCAAATAAAAGGAAAAAAAAAAGTGAAGAGAATAATATAAACATCTGTGTTCTCATCATTCTGCCAATTAAGAAATCCCCCAAAAGTGTGCCCCTCCTCAACTGCATCCCTTTCAGGATAACCACTATGCTGAATTCTGGGTTTATCATTCTCATACATTTCTGTATTTTTACTTCACACCAGTCTATTTCTAAGCAAAATACTGTGCTTTTCATACATTTAAATTTTATATAAATAGCATCATGCAAAATGCATTTTATTTGCTTTTTGCACTCAATATTATGTTTATGAATTTCATTCGTGTTGACATCTTTAGCTCTATTTCATTCATTCTCACAGTATTTAAATTTTTTATCCTAAGAGCTATGTTTTAAGATGTTTTATGTTTCCATGAGTCTGGCCTCATGCAATGATTAACTCCAAAAGCTTTCTGAACAATCTACCCAGAACAGAGCTGAAAGATAAAACATGTTAGTACAGTCAGGTTTTTTAGTTACAGGAGAGCTACTCCTCTGGCCCTCAGAACCCAACACCTACTGACTCAACAATCCCACTTCTAAGAATCTCGCTAAATCCTAGCTCAAGCTGCTAAAGGTGTGTATGGATGTTCACTGCAGCACTGTTTAGAAGAGTAAAAATATCCATAAATGGGGGCATGGCTAAGGAAAAATTATGGTATATCCCTACTATGCAACACAGTGCAAATATGCAAATGAATGAGATACAGCTATACATACTGTGGTGGTTTTAAAATATGTCTATAAATTCTTTGATAAGCCTCCCTTCAAAAAGTGAAGCCTCATTCCACTTCTCTTGTGGGTGCACCTAACCAGACTCTCTTCTGAACACAGGGCAGAATGAAATGATGCTATATGACTTCTGAGGCTAGGTCATAATAAGGATGGCTCCCTCCCGCTCCTTTAAAGTCCACTCCCTTTTGCGGAAGCCTGGCATGATGCTGTGAAGACACTCAGGCAGCCCTATGGGGAACCTCACATGGAGAACTGACTGTCTGCCAATAGCCAGCCATGTAAGCAAGTCACACTGGAAGAAAATTCTCTATCCCCAGTTAAGCCTTCGTAACTGCAACCTCAGATCTGACCCCAGCTAAGCTACCTCTAAACTCCTGACACATAGGAACCATGAGATAATAAGCACAGTTTTAAACCACTTAGTTCTGGGGTTCTGCTATGTATCGATAGATAACCAATAATGTACTAACACAAAAAAATCAATAATTCATAGTTGAGTCAAAAAAGCAAGTTGCACAATATTATGTGTATGCCTCTTTTGTACAGTCACACCAGCTACCAGTGATTATTTCTAGGGAGGTATTGGGAAGACAAAGGGAGGGAGGAAGGGGATACTTATTTTTTATACACTTTTGCATTACTTAAAACATTAAGTGCATGCATTATTAACTCCTACAATTTTTAGAAGGCTATCAAGATTTTTAAAAAAATAAAAGTTTCAAACGAATTCAGATTTTTTTTTAAAATCACCTCCTGTAAAAGAAAAGAACAAAACGACTTTTTCATTTTAGACACATTGCTAACAAGTTCTATTATGTGGTTTCCTAGATGACTGCTGATTAAAAGCAGCAAATTGAGAGAGGAGTGGGCTATTAGAGGGAGGCATAATGCCAATACAAAGACACAACAGTTGAGTCTGTCACCAAAAAGGAGACAAAAGCTAATATAAGCCATCCGAAGCCACTCAAGTGTAGGAACAAAGACCTCTACGTATTTATAAAGAAACCTCTAAGGATGCAACTGTCTCACAAGACTATGATTACAAAAACAGTATTTATAATAAAGCAGTGAATACTTTATCATGTATTTATAAAGCAGTGAATACTTTATCAAGTATTCCATATACTTTATAGAAGTACACTTATTGCCATTTTACAGATTTGAAAATAAACTCAGGGCCAGGCACAGTGCCACATGCCTGTAACCCCAACACTTGGGGAGGCTGAGGCAGGTGGATCACTTGAGGCCAGGAGGTTCAAGACCAGCCTGGCCAACATGGCAAAACCTCATCTCTACTAAAAAAGATAAAAATTAGCCAGGTGTGGTGGTGCACACCTGCATCCCCAGCTAATTGGGATGCTCAGGCGGGAGAATCTCTTGAACCCAAGAGGCAGGGGCTGCAATGAGCAAAGATCGCACCACTGCACTCCAGCCTGGGCAACAGAGCAAGACCCTGTCTCAAAAAAAAAAAAAAAAAAAAAAAAGAAGCTCGGGAAGTGAGGGGAGTCAAGGAATAGAAGACCCTGAGTTCCGTTCCAAGAGTTCAAATTTGATTTATATAGATAAGCCTATTTATCTGACACTGAAAAGGGAGATAGTCAAAGCTTGTAGATAGGGGTCCTCAAGCCACTACAGCCAGAATGAATGTTCCCTCCAGACCACCCAATGCTGTACTGATTGCATGCTCACTGAGCAAGTTTTTCAGAAGCACATTCTTGGTCAAAGACAAAAATATGTTTTTATTTGGTGTTTCCAGGAAAACACTAGAGGCAGAAAATCTGCTTATTGAAAATACAGAAGTGAGAATGAAGAATATCCTAATTTGTATCCATTGCTATTCTCAAAATGATAGCATGTGTCTACTATCTGTCAGTCAAATACTTGTGATCTCCAAGCAGCACCCAGGCATATCAGAAAGAAACAGAGGCTTTTGCACCAACCAGTCTGAGATTAAATTGTGGCATAGTCATCTTTCTGTGTAGCTCTTTCTTCATCTCTAAAATACCTAAAATAACACTTAACTCATATGGTTATTGTATGGAATGTAATAACAAGGATGAAACACCCTGAACAACGATGCTTGACAACAGCATTATGCTCAACAGATGGTTACCACTGTTAAGACCACCAGCAATATCACTGTACAACAGGTTGTGTGCAAATAATAAAGGTGGTTGGCTTGCACCTTCTCTTGAGCACAGACCCATTTCCTTCCCCCTCACCACTGTTCATGTTGTGTCCTCCAATGATATTGATAAAAAGCACTGTCTGTTTTTCATTTGTCCATCTGTCAAGGCCACATCCACTCAGACCTAGTTCAAGCACTATTTCCTCCAAGATTTTTTTTTTTTTTTTTTTTTTTTGAGGCAAGGTCTCACTCTCTTGCCCAGGCTAGAAGTGCAGTGGCATGGTTGCAGCTCACTGTAGACTCAACCTCCCAGGCTCAGGTGATCCTCCCACTTCACCCAACTAAGAAACTGAGGCTACAGTCATGCGCCCCCCACACCTAGCTAATTTTTGTATTTTTTGAGGAGACGGGGGTTCCCCATGTTGTACAGGCTAGTCTTAACTCCTGGGGTCAAGCAATCTGCCTCCCACAGTGCTGGAATCACAGGCATAAGCCATTGTGCCCGGCCCTCAAGATTTTCCTAATTGAAAGTAAGCTCTCCCTCTTCTGAGTGCTCACTTACGTTATCTGCATCTTTATTACTGTAGTTAGCATACTGGTCTTTTATTATAGTTATTTTTGTTCTTATTAACGTTCCAATTAAATAAGCACCTAATGGTGATATTTATGTCATATCTCTGTAGCTCCCTCAGTACCTTGCACACTGCCCAACACATAGAAGGTACCAAATGAACATTTGTTGAGTGGCTATAATGAAATATCAGAGGCTTAGGTAACAGGATTTTCTCTAAATATCACAAGGAAGGTCAGCTGGATTTCTGCAGCTTTGCTTTTGAGTCTAAATAACCATAGTATCCTATCAGAACTCTTGACTTTGCCATTCCTGACCATTGTGTTTAAATCATTCTTAACAATAATAACAGTTAACACATCCATAGCACTTATGTGCCAGGCACTGTTCTGAATGCTTTACCTACGTTAACTCATTTAATGCTCACAACTACTTTAGGAAGCAGTAATAGAAGGGAGCCGCTTTTACCTCCGTATCCCAATTATTTTCCCTCTATATTTATTATCTTTTTTTTTTTTTAAGAGATGGGATCTTGCTCTGTCTCCCAGCCTGGAGTAGATGTGGGTCCTCAAGGAAAACTGCTTTGAGCTAACTAGTAGACTTACAAAGTGTTCATCATAAAAGATTTTAAAAACAAAACAAAAAGCTTAAAACCGTTGAGTGGAAAGTAATCTAAGAGCAATTTCTTTACAATAATGTTCCCTGCTTAAAGAGGTTGTTATGTAAGTTTTAGCTATTGCAAAGAAGTCAGAAAAATTACCTTTGACTTCAAAAAGTTTACAACCAAATAAGGTATGCAAAGATCTTTGGTGTCCCTTTGTTGCTGCTGTTTAACGATGAAAGCAAATTTACTTATTAGAATACAAAGATACAGATTGAATAAACTCATGGCTTAAAGTTTTTAAAGTTGTTTCTCCCCCCCCCCATTTATTGATCAAAATCCACAACTGGCTATTCAGTTGATAAAAAGTTTTGTGTCTGGGTATATATATCAGTTATTTGATGTTCTATAGTTGGGATGTTGCCAAACCAAATTGAAGTTTTCTAACTATAAATGTATTACTGTCTATTGCAGGAGCGAACTCTGAGATTAAGTTACAAGGTTTTTTGTTTTGCGGTTTTTTTTTTTTTGTTTTTTGTTTTGGCTGGGTCTCTTTTTCACAATCTAGTCTGTGGCTGGAACGCACTATACATATCTTTATCCTCCCTATCTAGCTAGTTCACTGACAAACACTGTTGTTCAAATACAGTTGGCTTTTGTTTAGTTTCTTAAACAATACATGCCTTTTAATATCAAATGGCACCATGCAATCCTACCACACTTAAATGAACTCAATCAGTCTTCAGTCTTGACTTGTTCCTTGAGCTTTCTGTTGACTGAATTTCACAAAAGAGCACCCAGGTCTCTGCTGAAGTAGTACATGCCCAAGAACTATGAGGAACAGGGGGAGAAGGCAGAAGTGGACGAGAAGGCAGAAGTGGGAGAGAAGAAACAGGGAGGGTATAAATTGTTTTTTTGTTTTGTTTTTTGGAGACGGAGTCTTGCTCTGTCGCCCAGGCTGTAGTGCAATGGCACAATCTCGGCTCACTGCAACAGTGAGGGTATAAATTCTACGGAAATAGCTGGGTGCGGTGGCTCACGTCTGTAATCCCAGCACTTTGGGAGGCTGAGGCGGGTGGATCACGAGGTCAGGAGTTTGAGACCAGCCTGGCCAATATGGTGAAATCCCGTCTCTATGAAAAAATACAAAAATTAGCCAGGCATGGTGATGCGTACCTGTCGTCCCAGCTACTTGGGAGACTGAGGCAGGAGAATCGCTAGAACCCGAGAGGCAGAGGTTGCAGTGAGCTGAGATTGTGCTACTGCACTCCAGCCTCGGGAACACAGTGAGACTCTGTTTCAATAAAAAAATTAAAAAATATTCTACAGAAATAGAATTCAAATCAAACATTCTGCCAGTTCATTTAGGAAGACAAAAAATATTTACTCTGAGATTCAGAAAAGAATACACATATCTTATAAAAATTATCACAATACTTCTCTGGCAAGACACACTTTCTCAACAAGGATATAAACTTGGTGGGAGAAAAAAATGAGATGCTGATAAAAAAAAAAAAAAAATGTGATTTAACCAGGCCATACATGGAGTCTAGAGAGGTCTGAATTGTCCCTTCCTCACCCTTTCTGGGAGTGTGAGTCTATCATTACTTACTATTAGCTAGGAAAAAAAAAAAAGGAGTACGTTAATGTAAAAGGTTTTTCGTAGTTTAGGATGTTGATATTTCAGATCTAACTTCAATTTTTTATCCTGAATACATTATTACATGTTACTACTGTAATATAATCTTAACCTATATTCTTCACAATTCAAAAAAAGTCATTTTATTTTATTTTTTTGAGATTGAGTCTCACTGTCACCCAGGCTGGAGTGCAGTGGCGCAATCTCAGCTCACTGCAACCTCCACCTCCCTGGTTCAAGAAATTCTCCCTGCCTCAGCCTCCCAAGTAGCTGGGATTACAGTTGCCTACCACCACACCCAGCTAAGTTTTTTGTATTTTTTTAGTAAAGACAGGGTTTTGCCATGTTGGCCAGGCTGGTCTCGAACTTCTGACCCCAGGTGATCCACCCAGCTTGGCCTCCCAAAGTGCTGGGATTACAGATGTAAGCCAGTGTGCCCAGCCAAAAAAAAAAAAAAAGTCATTTTAAAGAAGTGTTTTTTCCCCTAGATTACTTTATCCCATATCAGAAATTAAATGGCCATCTGGACAATTACTTTATAAAGCTAACTGAAAAAGTTATTGTGAGATCCTTGGGAAATGAGCCATCTCCAATTTAATAATGGTACAACATTTTTGCTGCAGCTCATCAAGAATAGGCTACAACTGACAAGAGCAGGTGTTTCTGAAGAGAAAGGAGACTAGTAACTACTGGCCACTGTCTCTAGCCAGGCAAAAATCATTACCACTGACGGTGGCTATGTGGCCAGTAGAATGAACATCTGCTCTTTTTTCCCTGCCCAGCTCCTGTTCCACTCTTCCTTCAGGCAACCACCCTTCTCTCATCCCCTGGGGTCTGGAGGGTCTAGGAGTGGGTAGGCATGAGATTCAAATCAGGTCAATCAGCCTCTCGTAGGAGTCTGAAATGTGAGTAGCATACACCAGGATGGACAACAGCTAACAGTCTTTTGATGGCAATCTCCTTAGGAGATTTGTTAACTCCTGTCCCTGAAGTCCCTAGCCACGCTAGATCTAGTTCAGTTTTCTTTAGGTTTTGTGAATGTTGGACAGCAGGTGTCCAACAAGTCCTTGCTTATCTAAGTTAGCTTTAGATGATTCCTACTGCTCGCAAGCAAATGATTTTAACAATATGAAATTTAAATCTGGAATGATGTCTACTTTCTTCCTGTTCTTTTCTCTTCTTCTAATCATGCTTATGGTTTCCCTTCGGGGTTTTTTTCTCTCCTTTACAACAGAATGCATTTTTCAACTCATGTCAGCAGAAACATTACACGAAACTAATGAAAGGCAAGTTTTGGCATACAAAATGAAGTTTCTAAAATTAGACTTTTCTCTTTGAGAAGGTCTTTGGCACTCTGTGAACCTTTGACTCTTGCCTTGAGAAAACATTTCCTTACAATTAGCGAACATAAAAGCATGAATGCCTGTGTGTGTGCTGCAATGTGACTCTACTTACACCAAACCAAGACTATTTTCAGTGCAAAAGTAAACTCCTGACAGTCATAACATTCTACCAAGCAAATGTTTGACATCTTATACAGAGCATCTTTCACTGCAAACTATTATAGGCTTCAGATACAGCCAGACTCACTGCAATCAAATCCGTCTCCCTAAGGGACTTCACCAACACTGCTCCATCATCACTAAAGCCTCACAACACCCCTTTCCTGTGTTACTTTTATTACCCTCTTTTATGTGAGGAGGAGCACAGATGCTCCCACCTTGCCAAAAGCCACAGGGCCTGAACAACCTGAGCATCTCCAGAAGCAGCCTGTGAGGTGGGAGCACCACACAGCAGGACAAGCATGGCCCTGAGCAGGGGTAGAGGCCTTTCTGATCTGAATTGCTCTGTCCATCCCCTTCCCCATGCCACCTCCCCCAGCCAGCATGAGTGCCTTTTCTAGATGGGCTTTATCTTTATGGAAACAAAGAGGCAAAGAACAGAGTTGCCCAGGACCACAGAAGACAATTGTGGCAACTCTCCCCTGTTTTGTTAAGTGAGAAGACCAGAGTGCAGGTGGTGATCTGTTTTGACCAAGGGGCTCCGTCTGACAACTAAGGCTGGGATAGCAAGCACAGAACTCAAAAACTGGTTTACTCCTCCCATAGCATTCGCATATCCTTCATTGTTTCAACAAAAACAGCACTGGGTGCTAGGGAGGTAGTGGTGAGTAAAATCAGTCTTCCCCCTGAAGGAGCTGACTTTCTAGTTGGAGAGGCAGAATGAAATGAAGCATCACGTTATATTACTGTATATCAGTAAACCACAAAGTCCTCTGAAGGCAGGTACCCCAGTTATAAGCCTAGAGGTCTAGGACTGTACCTGAGGAAACAAGCTTAAGCAATCTAAAGGCTGAAAGGGTAACTGGTAGCCAGAAAAAAGGAAAGATGAAAGGAAGAGCTCTTCAGGTAGTGCGAACAGAACATGCAAAGGTCTCGTGGCACAGAGGTCAGAGACAGGAGGAACCAAAAAGGTAAGTGTGGCCACAAAGCTAGGAAAAACACATTTATTTAGGTCCTGGTTTTGTGCCAGGTGCTTTACATGTTACCTCATTTAACCCATGAGATGGCTATACTCTCTTAGCCCCATGAGACAGCCATCTTTCTATAATCAGCTCTATTTCATAGCAGGAAGTGAGAAGCAGAGATTAAGTAGCTTGCCCAAATTCAATTAACAGCAAAGCAATTTTTCTCTTTGTATCTTCCCCAAAATACAATATAATACACATACTGGGTGGGGATGACTTGGGGGAGGGGCCACTAAACTAGTGAACCAAATTTAATGTGCAGTGAAAAAAGTAGTCAAACCAATTCTTACTGAACACTCAGGTAATAGACTAAAAAAACACATCACTTTTCAACCAGCTGTTTTCATGTCATAAAGATAAAACCATAATGAAATGTTTTGTAGGAGAGGGTCAGTTCCCATTTTAGGAAACTGCTTATGTCGTTGGGTTAAAAGAAAACTAAAAATAGTTGGTGGAATACTTTAAAAAAAAAAACTACGTATTTATGATATTCAACATGATGTTTTATGTACACAATGTAGAATCGCTAAATTAATATATGCATTACCTCACATATTTATCTTTGTAAACTGACAAATTACAGCTCTATAAATTTACAGGTACAAAGTGATGTTATGATTTATGAATACATGTAGAATAATTAAATCATGCTAATTAACATATCCATCACCTCAAATACTTATCATTTTTGTGGTGAGGACACTGAAATTTTACTCAGCAATTTTGGAAGGTACCATACACTATTAACTATATACACTATGCTGTGCAATAGAACAACAACAAAAAAAGTATTCCTCTTCTCTGAGGCTCTGTACCCTTTAACCATCATCTCCCCTTTTTCCCCACCCTGCAGCCTCTGGGAACCACCATTCTACTCTCTGCCATTCCATCCATGTTGTCGCAAATGATGGAATTTGCACATTTACGTTTTTAAAGTGGAATAGTATTCCATTGCATGTATATGTATCAAGTGTACTTTATAGATTCATCTGCTGATTAACAGTTAGGTTAATTCTGTAACTTGGTGATATGGGCTGGCTATGTCCCCACCCAAATCTCATCTTGAATTGTTATCCCCATGTGTTCATGGCAGTGACCTGGTGGTAGGTAATTGTGTTGGCAGGAGGCCCCCCCAAAATCTGGCCATAAACTGGCCCCAAAACTGGCCATAAACAAAATCTCTGCAGCACTGTGACATGTTCATGATGGCCATAACGCCCATGCTGGAAGGTTGTGGTTTCACGGGAATAAGGGCAAGAACACCTGACCCACCCAGGGCAGAAAACCACTTAAAGGCACAACAATAGCCACAAACAATAGCATGAGCAATCTGTACCTTAAGGACATGCTCCTGCTGCAGTTAACTAGCCCAACCTCTTCCTTTAATTCATCGCATCCCATTGTTTCCCATAAGGGATACTTTCAGTTAATTTAATATCTATAGAAACAATGCTAATGACTGGTTTGCTGTTAATAAACACACGGGCAAATCTCTGTTTGGGGCTCTCAGCTCTGAAGGCTGTGAGACCTGATTTCCCACTTCACACCTCTATATTTCTGTGTGTGTGTCTTTAAATTCCTCTAGCGCCGTTGGGTTAGGGACTCCCCAACGGAGCTAGTCTCAGCAAATTCAATCATGGGGGCGGTTTCCCCCATGCTGTTCCCATGACAGTGAGTTTTCAGGAGATCTGATGGTTTTATAAGCATCTGGCATTTCCCTGCTGGCACTCATTCTCTCTCCTGCCACCCCGTGAAGAGGTACCTTCTGCCATGATTGTGAGTTTCCTGAAGCCTTCCTAGCCATGTGGAACTGAGTCAATTAAACCTCTTTTCTTTATAAATTAGCCAGTCTTGGGTTATTTCTTCATAGCAGTAAAAGAACGCATTAATACAGTAAATTGGTACTGGGAGTGGGGTGCTACTATAAGGATACCTGAAAATGTGGAAGCGACTTTGGAACTGGGTAACAGGCAGAGGTGTAAACAGTTTGGAGAACTTAGAAGGGAAATGTGGGAAAGTTTGGAACTTCCTAGAGACTTGGAGGGCTCAGAAGACAAAAAGATGTGGGAAAGTTTGGAACTTCCTAGAGACTTATTGAATGGCTTTGACCAAAATGCTGAGAGTGATATGGACAATGAAGTCCAGGCTGAGGTGGTCTCAGATGGAGATTTGAGGAACTTGTTGAGAACTGGAGTAAAGGTCACTCTTGCTATGCTTTAGCAAAGAGATTGGTGGCCTTTTGCCCCTGCCCTAAATATCTGTGGAATTGGAACTTGAGAGACATGATTCAGGGTATCTGGCAGAAATTTCTAGCAGCAAAGCATTCAAAAGGTAGCAGAGCATAAAAGTATGGAAAATTCACAGCCTGATGATGTGACAGAAAAGAAAAACCCATTCTCTGAGAAATTCAAGCCGGCTGCAGGAATTTGTGAAAGTAACAAGGAGCCAAATGTTAACCACCAAGACAATGGGGAAAATGTCTCTAGGGCATGTTAGATACCTTCACAGCAGCCCCTCCCATCACAGGCCTGGAGGCCTAGGAGGGAAAAATGGTTTCCTGGGCCAGGCACAGAGGCTCCCTGCTCTATGCAGCCTGGGGACATGGTGCCCTGCGTTCCAGCTGCTTTAGCTCCAGCCATGGCTAAAACAGGCCAAGGTACAGCTCAGGCCATTGCTTCAGAGGGTGCAAGCCCCAAGCCTTGGTGGTTTCCATGCAGTGTTGAGTCTGTGGGCACACAGAAGTCAAGAACTGAGGTTTGGGAACCTCTGACTGGATTTCAGAGAATGTAAGGAAATGCCTGGATGTCCAGGCAGAAGTTTGCTACAGGGGTGAAGTCTTCACGGAGAAACTCTGCTAGGGCAGTGCAGAAGGGAAATGTGGGGCTGGAGCCCTCATACAGGGTCCCCACTGGGGCACAACCTAGTGGAGCTGTGAGAAGAGGGCCACTGTCCTCCAACCCCCAGAATGGTAGATCCATCAACAGCTGCACTGTGTGTCTGGAAGAGCTACAGACACTCAACGCCAGCTAGTGACAGCACTGGGAAGGGGGCTGTACCCTGCAAAGCCACAAGGGTGGAGCTGCCCAAAGCCATGGGAGCCCACCTCTTGCATCAGCATGATCTGGATATGAGACACAGAGTTAAAGGAGATCATTTTGGAACTTGAAGGTTTAATGACTGCCCTACTGCATTTCAGACTTGCATAGGGCCTGCAGCTCCTTTGTTTTGGCCAATTTATCCCATTTGCAACAGGTGTATTTATCCAATGCCTGTACTCCCATTGTATCTAGGAAGTAACTAACTTGCTTTTGATTTTACAGGCTCATAGGTGGAAGGGACTTGCCTCATCTCAGTTGAGATTTTGGACTTTTGGGTTACTGCTGAAATGAGTTAGGACTTTGGAAGACTGTTAGGAAGGCATTAAGTGTGAAGGCATGAGATGTGAGAGGGGCCAGTGGTGAAATGATATGGTTTGGCTGTGTCCCCACTCAAATTTCATCTTAAATTGTAATCCCCATAATCCCCAAGTGTCATGGCAGCAAGCTGGTGGGAGGTAACTGAATCATGGAGGTGGTTTCCCCCATGCTGTTCTCGTGATAGTTTTTCATGAGATCTGATGGTTTTATAAGTGTTTGGCATTTCCCCTGCTGGCACTCATTCTCTCTCCTGCCACCCTGTGAAGAGGTGCCTTCCGCCATGATTACAAGTTTCCTGAGACCTCCCCAGCCTTGTGGAACTGTGAGTCAATTAAACCTCTTTTCTTTATAAATTATCCAGTCACCAGTATTTCTTTATAGCAGCAAGAACAGATGAATACACTTGGCTATTGTGAATAGTGCTGTAATGAACATGGGAGTGCAGGCATCTTTTTGACATACTGATTTCATCTTTTGTGTAAATACCCAGAAGTGGAATTGCTGGATCATATGGTAATTCTATTTTTAATTTTTTGAGGAACTTCCATATTGTTTTCCATAATGGCTGTACTAATTTACATTCTCACCAACAGTGTACAAGAGTCCCCATTTGTCCACATCATCAGCAACAATTGTTATCTTCTGTCTTTTTGAGAATAGCCATTCTCATAGGTGTGAGATGACACCTCATTGTTTTAATTTGCATTTCCCTAATGATTCTTGACATTCAGCAATTTCTCATATAACTGTTGGCTATCTGTATGTCTTCTTTTGAAAAATGTTTGTCTATTCAGATTCCTTACCCATTTTAAAATTGGATTACTTATTTTCTTTCTATAGAGTTGAGTTCTTTATATATTTTAATGCTAACCCCTTAACAAACACATGGCTTGCAAATATTTTCTCCAAATCTGTATGATGTCTCTTCATTCTGTTGTTTCCTTTTTAAGAAGAAGCTTTTTAGTTTGATGTAATCTTGTCTATTTTTGTTTTTGTTGCCTGTGCTTTTGGGGCCAAATCTAAAATATCATTACCCAGAGCAATGTTGTGTAGTTTTTCCTATTTTTTTCTAGTAGTTTTACAACTTCAGGATTCATGTTAAATCTTTAACTCATTTTGAGTTGATTTTTCCATATGGAAATCATGTGGTCTGAGATAAGGGTGTTATTTCATTCTTCTGCATGTGGATAACCAGTCTTCCCAACATAATTCATTAAATAGACTGTCCTTTTCCATTGTGTATTCTTGCACCTTTGTCTGAAATCAACTGGCCATCTATATGTGATGGGAACTCTTAAAATCTACTCTCTTAACAATTTTGAAGTATACAACATATTGTGAACTACAGTCACCACAATATACAATAGCTTTGTGGTGGGAGTACTTTGAATAATTTTTAAAATATATATACTTTGCTGTATTTCCAGAATTTCTACAACGGGCTGGGCAGAGTGGCTCACACCTGTAATCCCAGCACATTGGAAGGCCAAGGCAGAAGGACTGCTTGAGCCCAGGAGTTTCAGACCAGCTTGGGCAACAAAGCGAGATTCCATCTTTATAAAAATAAATAAATAATAAATTTCCACAAGAACCTGTATTATCTTCATAATCAGAAAAAATAACAAAAAGACACAGACGAGCTAACAAAAAGACAACCCAATTTTAAAAAATGGCAAAGGACTTGGATAAACGTTTCTTCACAGAAAATACACAAATGACTGATAATCACATGAAAAAATGTTCAACATCATTAGTTACCAAGGAATTGCAAATCAAAAACACATCATGCCCACTAGGATAGATACAACCAAAAAACTGTACCGTAACAAGGACTGGTGACGATATGAAGAAAATAAAACCCTTATACACTGCTGGTATGTAAAATGGTATGGCTACTTTGGAAAACAGTTTGGCAGTTCATTAAACAAAGTTACCATATGACCTAGCAATTCTACTCCTAGGTATATTCACAATAAAAATGAAAATATATGTCCACACAAAAGGGTTTACACAAACATTCATAGAAGCATTATTCCTAATACCAAAAGGTGGAACCAACTCCAATGTCTATCAACAGATGAATGGATAAACCACATGTGACATACTCATACTGTGAATTGTGTGGCCATAAAAGAGAATGAAGTATGGAAATAAGACAGTCACGAAAGACTACATACTACATGACTCCGTATTACAGGACTCCATTCATATGAAAGTCCAGAATAGGAAAATGAAAGTAGATTTGTGGTTGCTTAGGACTGGTGGGGGCAAAAGCAGGGAGGATAAGGGGGTGATAAATAAAAAGCACGGGGTTTCTTTTTGAGGTGATGAAAATGTTCTAAAATTGACTGTGGTGATGGTTAACCATACCTGTGAATATACTAAAAATCACCGGACCGTACACTTGAAATGGGGTGTGTGATTATATAAATGTAATTATATTGTACGTGAATTACATCTCAGTGAAGATTTTTTTTTAAAACATGAAGTTTCCTTAACAAAAAGACAAAACAAAGAAACCAAAAGGCATTATGAAAATATTCTTGGTTTAACTCCTTATTTTTTATTTTACTTTATTTTAGTTTTTGAGATGGAGTTTCCCTCTACCACCCAGGCTGGAGTGCAGTGGCATGCTCTCAGCTCACTGCAGCTTCCACCTCCCAGGTTCAAGTGATTCTCCTGCCTCAGCCGTCCGAGTAGCTGGGACTACAGGCACACATCATCACACCTGGCTAATTTTTGCATTTTTAGTAGAGACAGGCTTTTGCCATGTTGGTCAGGCTGGTATCAAACTCCTGACCTCAAGTGATCTGCCTGCCACCGCCTCCCAAAGTGCTGGGATTACAGGCGTGAGCCACCGCGCCCAGCCTCAATTTAACTCCTTATGAAGAAGTGTAATTCAAAGCCAGGAAGACTGGTGCATGCATTACTAAGTAGATTTTAAACAAAATTATGTATATAAAAAATACAGGCCGGGCGCGGTGGCTCAAGCCTGTAATCCCAGCACTTTGGGAGGCCGAGATGGGTGGATCACGAGGTCAGGAGATCGAGACCATCCTGGCTAACATGGTGAAACCCCATCTCTACTAAAAAATACAAAAAACTAGCCGGGCGAGGTGGCGGGCGCCTGTAGTCCCAGCTACTCGGGAGGTTGAGGCAGGAGAATGGTGTAAACCTGGGAGGCGGAGCTTGCAGTGAGCTGAGATCCGGCCACTGCATTCCAGCCTGGGCGACAGCGAAACTCCGTCTCAAAAAAAAAAAAAAAATACAGACACGCAAAGAGATGAAGAGCCATGCAGTTAATGTTCAGTACCAATTATTGTTTAACTCTACTTACTGCTTAACTCAAAGTTTATTCCTAAGAACTTCATATATACATCTGGGAAAAATTATTCATGAGAAATCTCAGTGTTACTCAACATGATGGAGTAAGTCATCAATTTTAGTCTGAAAGAAGGAAGTCATGGGAATCCAGAGCAAGCAAGCCTGTCTGCTCTCTGTGAAAAAGGAGTATTTAATGCAAAAGAAAGACAATAAGAAAGAATGCCAAGTATTCAATGCCAATTGAGTTCATTCTGCTATTCACACTAGAATTTAGACTGAACACACTGTGAGCCAGACAACCTCATTATGGAAAGACAACAGGAACCCAGAGTTTGGTAGTTGATTTTTCTGACCTAGGTCTACTTTTTTTGGCCTATGTTTTATCTTCTACACCATCTTTTATTTTTCCAGCTTTTGAAAAGGAAAAAAAACAAGTATTAAAAAATGCCTCCAAGTTTTGTTTTCCTGTTAGTTTTGTTGCTGTTGTGTACTTCGTTTTTGGGATTTTTGCGTGCTTTTTCAGTTTGTGTACTTTCCCCCACTGTTTATCTCTTCTAATCCCCATTCATGACTTCCTCCACCTACTCACACCATCCCACAGGCAAATTCAGTATTTCCTGGGTTTTCCCAGAATTTACATGATAGGCTGGTTACTCAACCCAGTCCCATCTCTGTAACCCTCAAAATACAAAAATTAGCTGGGTGTGGTGGCACACACCAGTAATCCCAGCTACTCGGGAGGCTGAGGCAGGAGAATTGCTTGAACCCAGGAGGCAGAGGTTGCAGTGAGTTGAGATCGAGCCACTGTACTCCAACCTGGGTGACAGAATGAGACTCTTATCTCAAAACAAAAAAAATTTTTTTTTTTTACGTTTAAAATGTTAAATGTTCCCTTTTATAGTTCACATAGCAATAAAGTACAGCAGTAGTCCTTAATCTGAACTGCAAGCATTTAATTTGGGTCCTAATTACAACTTTAAGAATGGAGATACACTTCAGGAAAGAAAGCACTAGTGCAGTTCCAATTGATTACTGTATCTGCTGTCTTTAGAGTACAGGATGTATGAGAGTGCATAGTGGTTTAGAATCACTTTAGAATTGAAAAAGACCTAGAGACATTAACGAGAAATTAACAAGAATCTACATTCTAAGTTGTCAGAATCTACCTTTCTGGCCTCACGTGCTGGGCCTGCTGTTTTTGATGTCTCAAAATATAATTCTTTTACTGAAATATATGTTCCTCAGTCCTGTTTCAGGGCTTCTGCCTGGAATGTTCCTCCCCCTAGTATCTGAAGGGCTGGCTCCTTCCTGTCATGGAGGTCTCAGCTCAGATGATCCCACCTTAGAGAGGGCTTCCCTGACCAACCAATCTGCAGCCCTTCCTAGTCACTTTTTTCCACATTGCCCTCTTTATGCCTGGAGGTAGATAAGTGTTTTACCATGTTTATTTATTTATTTATTATTATTATTTTTTGAGACAAAGTCTTGCTCTGTCACCCAGGCTGGAGTACAGTGGCACAATCTTGGCTCACTGCAACCTCCGCCTCACAGGATCAAGTAATTCTCCAGCCTCAGCCTTCTGAGTAGCTGGGATTACAGGCACACGCCACCACACCCAGCTAATTTTTGTTATCTTCAGTAGAGATGGGGTTTCACCATGTTGGCCAGGCTGGTCTCACATTCCTGCCCTCAAGTGATCTGGCCTACCTCAGCCTCCCAGAGTGCTGGGATTACAGCCATGAGCCACCATGCCCAGTCTATTTATTTTTAATCACAATCCAAAATCATCATCTTTAATTGTTTACTTCCTTTTAGTCTATGTCTCTCCACCTGGATATTATCTTCATGAGAGCAGGAACTTATCCATCTTATTTACCACTTGTGCCTAAAACAGTGACTAGCAGAGTGGGCAGTCCAAACTAATAGCTGTTCACTGAGTAAGTTAGCTTAATATTGCATGACTTTCCTACATTTCATTCCTTTAAACGAAACTGAATGATGTTAAAAATTACCAGCAATGGGTTCCAACATGGCCAAATAGGAACAGCTCCAGTCTACAGCTCCCAGCATGAGCGACGAAGAAGATGGGTAGATTTCTGCATTTCCAACTGAGGTACCCGGTTCATCTCACTAGGGCTTGTCGGACAGTGGGTGCAGCCCACGGAGTGTGAGCCAAAGCAGGGCAGGGCATCACCTCACCAGGGAAACACAAGGGGTTGGGAAAATCCCCCATCCTAGCAAAGGGAAGCCGTGACAGACAATACCTGGAAAATCAGGACACTCCCACCCTAATACTGCACTTTTTCAATGGTCTTAGCAAACGGCACACCAGGAGATTACATCCCATGCCTGGCTTGGAGGGTCCCATGCCCACAGAGCCTCGCTCACTGCTAGCACAGCAGTCTGAGATTGAACTACAAGGTGACAGGGAGGCTGGGTGAGGGGCGTTCGCCAGTGCTGAGGCTTGAGTAGGTAAACAAAGCGGCCAGGAAGGTCGAACTGGGTGGAGCCCACCACAGCTAAAGGAGGCCTGCCTGCCTCTGTAGATTCCACCTCTGGGGGCAGGGCATAGCTGAACAAAAGGCAGCAGAAACTTCTGCAGACTTAAACGTCCCTGTCTGACAGCTTTAAGAGAGTAGTGGTTCTCCCAGTATGCAGTTTGAGATGTGAGAATGGACAGACTGCCTCAAGTGGGTCCCTGACCCCCAAGAAGCCTAACTGGGAGTCACCTACCAGCTGGGGCCGACTGACACCTCATACAGCCAGGTGCCCCTCTGAGACGAAGCTTCCAGAGGAAGGATCAGGCAGCAACATTTGCTATTCTGCAATATTTGCTGTTCTGCAGCCTCCACTGGTGACACCCAGGCAAACAGGGTCTGGAGTGGACCTCCAGCAAACTCCAACAGACCAATAGCTGAGGGTCCTGACTGTTAGAAGGAAAACTAAAAAACAGAAAGGACACCCACACCAAAACCCCATCTGTATGTCACCATCATCAAAGACAAAAGGTAGATAAAACCACAAAAATGGTGAGAAACCAGAGCAGAAAAGCTGAAACTTCTGAAAATTAGAGCGCCTCTTCTCCTCCAAAGGAACGCAGCTCCTCGCCAGCAACAGAACAAAGCTAGATGGAGAATGACTTTGACGAGTTGAGAGAAGGCGGCTTCAGATGATCAGCAATAACGAACTTCTCCAAGCTAAAGGAGGATGTTCGAACCCATCGTGAAGAAGCTAAAAACTGTGAAAAAGGATTAGACGAATGGCTAACTAGAATAAGCAGTGTAGAGAAGACCTTAAACGACCTGATGGAGCTGAAAACCATGGCACAAGAACTACATGACGCATGCACAAGCTTCAGTAGCTGATTCATCAAGTGGGAGAAAGGGTATCAGTGACTGAAGATCCAATGAATGAAATGAAACAAGATGAGAAGTTTAGGAAAAAAAGAGTAAAAAGAAAAACGAACAAAGCCTCCATGAAATATGACACTATGTGAAAAGACCAAATCTACGTTTTGTGTACCTGAAAGTGACGGGGAGCATGGAACCAAATTGGAAAACACTCTTCAGGATATTATCCAGGAGAACTTCCCCAACCTAGCAAGGCAGGCCAACATTCAAATTCAGGAAATACAGAAAACGCCACAAAGACACTCCTCGAGAAGAACAGCTTCAAGACACATAAGTGTCAGATTCACCAAAGTTGAAATGAAAGAAAAAATATTAAAGGCAGCCAGAGAGAAAGGTTGGGTTACCCACAAAGCAAAGCCCATCAGACTAACACCAGATCTCTCAGCAGAAACTCTACAAGCCAGAAGAAAGTGGGGACAAATATTCAACATTCTTAAAGAAAAGACTTCTCCACCCAGAATTTCATATCCAGCCAAACTAAGCTTCCTAAGTGAAGGAGAAATAAAATCCTGTACAGACAAGCAAATGCTGAGAGATTTTGTCACCACCAGGCCTGCCTTACAAGAGCTCCTGAAGGAAGCACTAAACACACAGAAAGGAACAACCGGTACTAGCCACTGCAAAAACATGCCAAGTTGTAAAGACCACCGTTGACAGGAAGAAACTGCATCAACTAACGGGCAAAATAACCAGCTAACATTATAATGACAGGAACAAATTCACATATAACAATACTACCCTTAAATGTAAACGGGCTAACTGCTCCAATAAAAAGACACAGTCAGCAAATTGGATAAAGAGTCTAGACCCATCAGTGTGCTGTATTCAGGAGACCCATCTCATGTGCAGAGACACACATAGGCTCAAAATAAACGGATGGAGGAAGATCTACCAAGCAAATGGAAAACAAAAAAAGGAGGGGTTGCAATCCTAGTCTCTGATACAACAGACTTTAAACCAACAAAGATCAAAACAGACAAAGGCCATTACATAATAGTAAAGGGATCAATTCAACAAAAGCTAACTATCCTGAATATATATGCATCCAATACAGGAGCACCCAGGTTCATAAAGCAAGTCCTTAGAGAACTACAAAGAGACTTAGACTCCCACACAATAATAATGGGAGACTTTAACACCCCATTGTCAACATTAGACAGATCAACGAGATAGAAAGTTAACAAGGATATCCAGGACTTGAACTCAGCTCTGTACAAAGTGGACCTAAGAGACATCTACAGAACTCTCCACCCCAAATAAACAAAATAGACGTTCTGCTCAGCACCACATCACACTTATTCCAAAATTGACCACATAGTTGGAAGTAAAGCACTCCTCAGCAAATGTAAAAGAACAGAAATTATTAACAGTCTCTCGGACCACAGTGCAATCAAACTAGAACTCAGGATTAAGAAACTCACTCAAAACTGCTCAACTACATGGAAACTGAACAACCTGCTCCTGAATGACTACTGGGTATATAACGAACTAAAGGCAGAAATAAAGGTGTTCTTTGAAACCAATGAGAACGAAGACACAACATACCAGAATCTCTGGGACACATTTAAAGCAGTGTGCAGAGGGAAATTTATAGCACTAAATACCCACAAGAGAAAGCAGAAAATATCTAAGATTGACACCCTAATATCACAATTAAAAGAACTAGAGAAGCAAGAGCAAACACATTCAAAAGCTAGCAGAAGGCAAGAAGTAACAAAGATCAGAGCAGAAATGAAGGAGAGAGAGACACAAAAAAACCCTTTAAAAAAAAAATCAATGAATTCAGGAGCTGGTTTTTTGAAAAGATAACAAAACTGACAGACCGCTAGCAAGACTAAGAAAGAAGAAAAGAGGGAAGAATCAAATAAATAGACGCAATAAAAAATGATAAAGGGGATATCACCACTGATCCCACAAAAATACAAACTACCATCAGAGAATACTATAAACACCTCTACACAGATCATCTAACTAGAAAATCTAGAAAAAATGGGTAAATTCCTGGACACATACACCCTCCCAAGACTACACCACGAAGAAGCTGAATCCTCGAATAGACCAATTATTGCCTCTGAAACTGAGGCAATAATTAACAGCCTACCAACCAAAAAGAGTCCAGGACCAGATGGATTCACAGCTGAATTCTACCAGAGGTACAAGGAGGAGCTGGTACCATTCCATCTGAAACTACTCCAATCAATAGAAAAAGAGGGAATCCTCCCTAACTGATTTTATGAGGCCAGCATCATCCTGATACCAAAGCCTGGCAAAGACACAACAAAAAAAGAGAATTTTAGACCAATATCCCTGATGAACATCGATGCAAAAATCCTCAATAAAATACTGGCAAACCGAATCCAGCAGCACATCAAAAAGCATATCCACCACAATCAAGTTGGCTTCATCCCTGGGATAAAAGGCTGGTTAAACATATGCAAATCAATAAACATAATACATCATATAAACAGAACCAACAACAAAAAAACACATTATCTGAATAGATGCAGAAAAGGCCTTTGACAAAATTCAACAGCGCTTCATGCTAAAAACTATTAATAAACTAGGTATTGATGGGACATATCTCAAAATAATAAGAGCTATTTATGACAAACCCACAGCCAATATCTTACTGAATGGGCAAAAACTGGAAGCATTCCCTTTGAAAACTGGCACAAGACAGGGAATCCCCTCTCTCACCACTCCTATTCAACATGGTGTTGGAAGTTCTAGTCAGGGCAATCAGGCAGGAGAAAGAAATAAAAGGTACTCAATTAGGAATAAAGAGGAAGTCAAATTGTCCCTGTTTGCAGATGACATGATTGTAATATTTAGAAAACCCCATTGTCTCAGCCCAAAATCTCCTTAAGCTAATAAGCAACTTCAGCAAAGTCTCAGGATACAACATCAATGTGCAAAAATCACAAGCATTCCTATACACCAATGACAGACAGAGAGCCAAATCATGACTGAACTCCCATTCACAATTGCTTCAAAGAGAATAAGATACCTAGGAATCCAACTTACAAGGGATGTGAAGGACCTCTTCAAGGAGAACTACAAACCAGTGCTCAACGAAATAAAAAATGACACAAACAAATGGAAGAACATTCCATGCTCATGGACAGGAAGGATCAATATCATGAAAATGGCCATACTGCCCAAGGTAATTTATAGATTCAATGCCATCCCCATCAAGCTACCAATGACTTTCTTCACAGAATTGGAAAAAACTACTTTCAAGTTCATATGGAACCTAAAAAGAGCCCACATTGCCAAGTCAATCCTAAGCCAAAAGGACAAAGCTGGAGGCATCATGGTACCTGAATTCAAACTATACTACAAGGCTACAGTAACCAAAACAGCATGCTACTGGTACCAAAACAGAGATATAGACCAACGGAACAGAACAGAGCCCTCAGAAATAATACCATACATCTACAACCATCTGATCTTTGACAAACCTGACAAAAACAAGAAATGGGGAAAGGAGTCCCTACTTAATAAATGGTGTGGGGAAAACTGGCTAGCCATAGGTAGAAAGCTGAAACTGGATCCCTTCCTTACACCTTATACAAAAAGTAATTCAAGATGGATTAAAGACTTAAATGTTAGACCTAAAACCATAAAACCCTAGAAGAAAACCTAGGCAATACCATTCAGGACATAGGCATGGGCAAGAACTTCATGACTAAAACACCAAAAGCAATGGCAACAAAAGCCAAAATTGACAAATGGGATCTAATTAAACTAAAGAGCTTCTGCACAGCAAAAGAAACTACCATCAGAGTGAACAGTCAACCTACAGAATGGGAGAAAATTTTTACAATCTACCCATCTGACAAAGGGCTAATATCCAGAATCTACAAAGAACTTCAATTTACAAGAAAAAACTCAAACAATCCCATCAAAAAGTGGGCAAAGGATATGAACAGACACTTCTCAAAAGACATTTATGCAACCAACAGACACATGAAAAAATGCTCATCATCACTGGCCATCAGAGAAATGCAAATCAAATCCACAATGAGATACCACCTCACACCAGTTAGAATGGCAATCATTAAAAAGTCAGGAAACAACAGGTGCTGGAGAGGATGTGGAGAAATAGGAACACTTTTACATTGTTGGTGGGACTATAAACTAGTTCAACCATTGTGGAAGACAGTGTGCGATTCCTCAAGGATCTACAACTAGAAATACCATTTGACCCAGCCATCCCATTACTAGGCATATACCCAAAGGATTATAAATCATGCTGCTACAAAGACACAGGCACATGTATGTTTATTGCGGCAGTGTTCACAACAGCAAAGACTTGGAACCAACCCAAATGTCCATCAGTGATAGACTGGATTAAGAAAATGTGGCCCATATACACCATGGAATACTATGTAGCTACAAAAAAGGATGAGTTCATGTCTTTTGCAGGGACATGGCTGAAGCTGGAAACCATCATTCTAAACAAATTATCCCAAGGACAGAAAACCAAATACCGCATGTTCTCACTCATAGGTGGAAACTGAACAGTAAGAAACTTGGACACAGGGTGAGGAACATCACACACCGGGGCCTGTCGTGGGGTGGGGGGAAGGGGGGAGGGATAGCATTAGGAGATATACCTAATGCAAATGATGCGTTAAAGGGTGCAGCACACCAACATGGCACATGTACATTTATGTAACAAATCTGCATGTTGTGCACATGTACCCTAGAACTTAAAGCATAAAAAAATTACCAGCAATTTTCAGATGCAATCTCAAAAACGAGTTGAAAACAATTAACTTTCTGAGAAGTTGAAGCAGTTATTTTAAATGTACTATGAATTCTTTAGTTAGAAAAATTCTTTCCTACATCAAATCTCTAGAGAAAAACCAGTATTGATATCTCTATGTCTCTCTGTGTATCTATCTATCACTATTTGTATCTATCACCATTTTTATCTATCAATCAATCAATCATCTGTATCACCATTTGTAACTAAAGCAACCTGTCAGGCCAACTGGTTCCTGTCTTTGATTGATTTCCAAACTCACAGAAAGTTTCCATCTAATATTCTTTTCATACATAAAACATTTTATCTAAAATAAATAGAAGAAGGTAGTGTGAAATATGGGATTATATACCTGATAAATTCTTTCCACTTCAGTGGGACTTTCATTGTTGCAATTGGGGGTAAAAATTGGAATACAGAATAAGCTGTTCCCAAATTTCTACGCTTTCTTCTGTAGAAATCTAAATGCAAGACAGGTCCAAATGCTCAAAATTGTGGTTAAAAGTTCAGTAGTGCAGAATTAGATTCAACAAAGGATAAAAGGAAAAGGTACCTAATAGTGTAATAAAATATTTTTAAAATAAGACCCTCTTACAACTACCCATCCCCTGCCATGTCTATGGAAAAAACTAACCCCACTAGAGTGGCCCAAATGACTATGCCAAGGATGAGTAACCAAACCAACAGCAATCATAATAGATGGAACATACATGATTAAGAGATAAACGATTTTGGAAAGGAGTTGGTGCAAGTTATGTCCAAGAAAAGAGCTTCAGATTGGATGATGGTAACCCAATCCTCTGAGATCCCTCTTCGTTGGAAAGCAATGCTAGGTGATCAAGGAGACAGCTGTATCCTGAATGATACTGAGCTGCTGTTCTAGTTACTGATGATATCTGCACTCCCATCTAGACCATGCCACATTTCCTTACATCCTTGCCCAAACCCACTATGAAAAATAATCTGGGCATGTGTCTTCCTTGCACTATAAAGTGTAAATTCATCCATCCAAAGAATCTAAAATATAAATACTCTGACTACAAATGAAATAACGGAAATTTTCTCTGTAAGATGAAAGTGTGTCAAACAAGTCCCTGCAGACAAGAATGTCAAAAGTATAGCTGTCTTCAAATAATGATTAGGGGACATAAAAAAGAACTGTTATATGTAACTTCATGGTACATTGGAAAGCAACCTCCATTCCTGTTGTTTGACTTTAAGTACCTATGTTACTGTATAAACAGAGAACAGCTGTAGTAATGGATAGGATTGGAGCACAAACCAGTACATATCTGCAAAATGTATATAATAGTGTTTTGACAAGGCAAGTCAGCAATTACAAAATATGTATTTCGTTCCACAATTGAGTTCAACCAACCAAAAATACACATATTCTGCATACCTACTATGCACCAGGCATAGAGTGAGATGTCAGAATGAATAAATCATAGATTTCACTCTCAAGGAACTTAGATGGAGACCAAAACAAGAGAAAAAAAGATTCTCTGAAACTCCAACGTGGTGAGTCCTATAAATGTGATACACACCCAACATTCTAAGTAGTACTGCAGGCAGTCTCCACTTTTTCCGAAAGTACATTCCTGGAATACACATCATAATGGAATTTGCCAAACATGCTGTTTTCCTAGTGAGAGGAAATACGGTGTCACAGAAAGTGCACTAAATAAATAGCACCAAATAAATTGGTAAACAGTAGGTTCAAAGAAACAAAGCTTCAACAATGGTATGTGTAACTAAACACAGTTAAGCATCCATCCTGTAAAAATACACAAACATGTTTCAAAAGTGTTTTCAAGATACAAAGAGGAATGCAACAGTTAGAAGTATAATACATTGTGCAAAAACATTTTTAATAGTTGTATTACCTGTTCTCCTTCTAGAAAAATTTGAGGCAATGCTTTTCTTCTCAAAAAATTTCCCTGTACTAGAAGGGGCATTTGAAATCATCCCACTGACTCTGGAGCTGCCCTCAAAGTATTGAGTTGATTTTTAATAATCATTCACAGTGAAAAGCACTTTTTAAAAGTAAGGCCATAACCCATTTCAGACAGTGTGATAAAGAGACACAGGTTTTAAAATACAACTGGGTTTCAAATCCTGAATGTGACACTTAGTGTCACGTGATCTTGGGCATTTCCTAACCACTCTTGAGTTTCAATTTCCCCATGTGTAAACCAGAAATGACATCTACCTCACCACGGTTAGATTAGTAAATGTATGAGGAGTGTCTTGTAAGTTGTAGGCATTCAATAAATGGTGTCTATTACTAATATTACTGTCTTTATGCTTCTTCTACCTCCTTTGTTTACCCGAGGTTAAAAGTTTAGTGCAGAATTAGATTCAATAAAGGACAAAAGGAAAAGGTACCTAAAAGTATAATCAAATTTTTTTTTAACTAAGATCCTCTCACAACTACCCAATGATAACCACTACTACATTTTGGAGTAATCCATCTAGACTTTTTTCCTCTCAATGAAAATGTTTCCTGTAGAATTACTAAAACTAGAATAAAAGTATGTCCTGAGTACGTACCACCAGACACCAGTCGAAAAGGCAGAGATAATGAAAGAAAGAACAGCAGTAAACCAAGAACATAAACTAAGTGAAACACTGGGATGCCCCACAGAAATAAAAACTCCAGCAAGTTGCAAAGCAGCATGAATGTACTTAGCACCACTGAGCTTTACACTGAAAAAAATGGTTATACATTTTATGTCATGTATATTTTGCCGCAAAATAAAAACAAAAAGCAAAACCCCCTAGAAGTTAAGGCTTGGTCCATTTTGTATTCTTAGAACCTAGAATGTGCTAGCTCGTTAGAGTCAATATTCTCTGAATAGAAGTAAACAAGTTAGTGACAGGATTGGTATACCTTTTTCTAGTTTCCAACTCAGTCAACTGTGAAGATTAAGGGTAGTGAGAAGATAACTTAAAAATTGTTTACAAGAAACATACCTTGATGATTTACTACTGATACTGATGACATCAGCCTGGTTCTTATATCTTTCCATGCTAGTGAACTCAGAGGCCCAAGGCTTTGTCCCAAACTAAAATCACAGGGTAAGGGCCTCATGAAGTGTTTGGGTTGAGTCTGCCTCATGAGTGAAATGTAAGTAGGGTCTCCTTAGAGTCAGCAGAGGTATATTAAGGCTGCCATGGCTGACTAGTTTAGAGTGATTTGTTTCATCAGCAAGACCTGCAGACTTCTGTACCGACATTTCATATCTACAGGCAAACTACAAAACCCCCGCATCTAAAAATGTGCTTCAAAAATTCGTAACATGAAATTCTGATACACTTTTTGTTTTAGAATTTATTCACATCTTTACAAGACTGAGAAAGACTAATCCAGCGAACTATCACTTACTGATGTCTACTATAGGGTACTAGGGCAGGTTATTGCGATTCATGGGTGAAGAACTCAGGGTTAAAACAGGTCAGGAATCAGCTTACGCCTACTTCCCTGGCTGTTATTACTTCATGTACCCTAGACAAATGAAAATTTGTTTTTTTAATCTTTTAAAACTCACCTGTTGAGTTAGCACTGGAGTTGTGTGGAGGCCCAGAATTCTCTACGTTTGCAGATGCTGTAAAAATAAAGAAATATCCTGTTATGAAAGAACATATAACTAAGAATACTGGCAATATGTGGTTTTCTGCCTAGGGGGAGTGGGGGTAGTGGTGTGGAGAGGGTAGATTATTCCACAGGAAGTTCTACTTTTGCCCCTGTTGTTATGAAACATATCTTGAAGCTGTCACGAAAAGGGACTGTATTATCAGGTTTTTCAAGATAAACATCTAGCAAACACTTACATAGTACTTACTATGTACCAGCAACTGAATGCAATAGCTTTGCCAAAATTCATTCACCCACACAATTGCGGACAGATGGACCAATTTCTGCCACCGACAGCTCTGCTCTTATGAGCGGAGTGGACCATTTCAGGAGAGGCCCTCTCTACTCACAGGCATCTCTAGGTCTTGCACCACCCCACCAACACCCCTAATTTCATACAATGGAGGGATAAAATAGGATTTTCTTATTTAACTGCAAGCCTTCTCAGTACAGTTTTAATTTTTAAATTAGTACCTTTAGATTTGGAAAACATGTCAGAGATTTCTATGTCCCAATTAAGCAACTTTTCAGAGTGCTTTATTCGTTTTGAGTCTTTGTCTAATGAAGATTAAATATGTATACCACATAGGAAAAGAGCAAGTGTATTATTGTGTCCTTTTCACAAAGATGAACTCTCCCCCACTTGAAAAAAAAAATCCTCAAAGTACAAAGAAAAGCAGTAACTTTGAAGGATTTATCTTTATTTCTTGGGCAAATTTCTTCTTTGTGAGAATTTCTTCTTCTTGATGGGACTATCATCTATTTATCACAAAAGAATACAATGTAAGATTAACTTGAAAAAGATCAACGTCAATAGACTATGTAGATGTATTTAGCAGCAGATAGCAAATAATTGCCAACATTATTAGGTGCTTACCACAAGCCAGGGTTATGTGCATTAGCTCATCTAACCCTCTCAACAATTCTTAGACAGGAGTATTGTTTTGCAGACAAGAACTGAGGCCCAGAGAAGGCCACCCAGATAGAAAGTGGCAGAGACTGGAATTGGACCAGACTGTTTGATTCCTAAGCCTGCAGATATGAGTGCCAAAATGGAACTACTGATTTTCTACTCGAAATCTGCTCCTCCCCCAACCTTCCCAATTGTTGCATTACCAGCTGCTCAACCCCAAAAGCAAGAGGTCATCCTTTGATTCTTCTCTCTTCTTCATCCCACCCTCCAATCCATTGGCAAGTGATTAGTCCCAAACCCCAACAGATCTAGAATCCACCCTTTTATCTCCATTGCCACTCACCATCATCTTTTGGCTGGGCTACCACAAACACCTGTTTTTGCTTCCCTGCTATTGTCACTCTTATGCTATGATTTCTTAATTTCTTGGCAACTTATTTGAACCCTTGAATACAGCCATTTTCAAGCCACCTCAATCCTTGCACTTTTCAGTTACAAGTCAAAAGAGTCCTTTCTTTCCACAAAGATTGTTCAAGGTGGGTTTCTGTCACTTGCCACTAAGAGTAATGACTAATTGCCTCCCCTCCCATCCTGTTAATGTCATTCTTCGGAATACAATAAATCCTGTTCACTGATTTGCAAACGTGCTCAAAGTCTCCCTCCTCCAACTGATATTTATAAAGCTATGCAGCAGACTGTTAAGAGTATTTTAAAAGCAGAATTTCAATAATGTTTTTATCTTCTCCCACAATATTCTAGGCAATGGTAGTACTGTGGAATACAAGCATTATTTACTTCAAGAGCCATCATCAACTAATGTGGCTTAGTGGTGAAATGGTTAATTGAAAATTTGGATTCTGATCTGAAACCAAACATGTATTAATTGTTTTACTTGCCAAAAATTAGCTTATCTATAAAATGGGGACAATACTGTGAGGATCCAATGGGATGATTTACGGACCTAAATTAGTATAGCGTGGGATGCAAAGAAAATGTATCCAGTAAAAATCAGCCATATGAGTTTTAGTATGATTGCTAAAAATCACTATACTCCGTAATGACATTGTATACAGATTACAGTATATATGAAGATTTGGATTAACAGTTACTAGCTTTTTTGAGAAATCTTCTATTGTTACCTTTTAGTCTAGTTGCAAGGTGACATCATAGTCTGTAGAAACAGATTCTACCTCTGGCTGGTTATACTAGTTTATGAATTCAGGGCTCTCCTACTACAGAGCATTTTAAGTTTTCCAAATGGGACTAACCTCTAGTAAGACATTAAGTAATAAACAGAACAAACAGTGAGTGTTAAAATAGGGGGAAAAAAAATCTGTGTTATGAGGGCAAAAGAAAGAAAAGCATGGTCACTCACAATTTCTCTAACCGGTAATTCATTGAAGAAACAGTAAGGTTTATCTTCACAAACACAGCAACAAATTTTTAAAAATGGAGAACTCACCTCATGAAATAATTGGTATAAAATTAGGACCAAGATGTGATTTTACCACTTTTTTCTTAAATGATCTCAAAATTAGGTCTGCGAAGCCAGTTTGTCACATGCACAATTAAGCAAACAAAAAAACTTCAGCAAAACGAAGAAAAATTGTTAATTCACCCAGATCATTCCAGAAAAAGCAAGTGTTGTGCCTGAACCTTCCAGATTTACAAATTGCCTCCTTTTTCTCTTGCTGGATAAAACGAATCTAAGGCTAAATATACACTGGATGGGCAGAATTCAAAACCATGAAAACCTTGGTTCACTGAAAGTTAACTTATCCTAGTTTACTGACCATTACGTAGGGACCTGACTTCTGTAACAGTTGACCAAGGAGAACAGTATTTACACAGCAAATCCCAACTTCCTGGTTTCATCCAAAAAGGGCTGTTTAAAGTCTCCAAAGGGCCAAAGGCCTAAAAGGAAACAAATTCCGCCCTACACAGAAAAGCAATGTCAACATCATCCTGTTACGACCTTACTAGCGACGACGCGGGCCACCGGCGACCGTGCAGCTGTGCCCTTAACGCTGCGCAGCTGCCGCGCGCCGTGGCCGGGTGTTTATGGCACACGAGGGGTGGAGAGCGCCCCGCCAAGGGGGCAGCCGCCTCAACTGCAGCGAGGGCGGGGCGCGCTCCCCAAAGGCTCCCAGCTAGCTCCAAGAGCTCCGAAGTCTAACTTCGAGCGTCAGGGGGACCTTAAGACTGTAAGTCATCTGGATAATGCTGCATAATATTAGACGATGAAATGCCGGGGAAACGCTTGAAAAGCTACCCAACTAACTGGGAGACGTTTCCGCGGGCCTCGGTAGACATATTTTTCAACTCAGCTAATCTTGTTTACAAACGGAAGCCTTAGATAAACTCTAACCTGAAACCTTAGATAAACTCTAACCTGGGCAAACATTAACTTCAGGGAAAGGCTGTAAAAACCAACTTGCGGTAAACTCAACAGGTTATGCGCACCCGTCCCGGCCTGAGACCGCCACTTCCAAAAAGCGAGAGGGGAAGCACCAGGCAATTTCCTCAGCAGGCGGCCCCGGGGCCAGCGGGTGACTGGTCCAAGCCTCAGTTTCCCCCCACCCTGCCCGGTCACCTCCGGGTCCGCCTCGAGCGTTCGACCGGAGACGCGCGGAACTTTCTGTACCAGAGTCCAACTTGGGAACCCAAGCCTCGGCAGCGCGCTGCGTCCCACGAACGGGGCTGGTGATCCCCGCGGCCACTTACCCGGCATGGGTGCGCTTTCTTGGGCGGCCCCCAGCAGCGCTAGCACCTGCAGCGTTCCCAGGAGCAGCGCGGCCCAGGCACCTCGCGCGCCGAGTCCCATTGTTCCAAGGGCAGGATGCGGCGGCCTCGTGGGTTCCCAGCCGAGGTGGCGGCGGCGAGAGCGGCTCCTCTGCGCAGCCGGCGCCGGCTCCGCTTCCCCTTCGGCAGCTCACGTCTCCCCCTCCCGCCACTTGCCCCCCGAATGACCAAATAGGGCGCAGGAGCGGGACCTGGAGGGGGCGTCGCGTGCGCAGCGGGGGCGGCGGCGCCGGGCTGGGTGGCGCGGGGGCGGGCTCGGGGTTCTGGGCGTGGCGACTCGGCTCCCGGCCTCCCTCGCAGGCCCGCGCCTGGGAACCCCTGAAGCCGCGAGCCGTTTCCTTTCTCTTCGGAAATGGCAGTTTTGTTGTCCTGGATGAAGGCGAGCGCCGCTGCCTCTCCGAATGCGGAGCACGCCGGCTTCGCGGTGCCCGGAAGGAAGTCTTTGAAGAGTAGTTTTGCGGGCAGGGAGGAGACAGGGGTGCGTGCGACTCAAAGTGAGAGGGAGGAGTTGCAGGGCAAGGGCGGGAGTAGGGGGAGGTTCTGGAGAGGAACTTGAGGGGATGGGATTCACTCTAAGGAGTCCTGGGTGGTTTGGAGCTTTCCCCTCGCGTGACCCAGCCGAAGGGGGAAGTGCAGAAAAACAGCTCGGCAGATTCGTTGCTTAAATTCAAACGTAAAACACCTACGAGCTCCTTATCCCAGGTGTACCTCATCTTCTCCACCGGTTCCCTGTATCTCTGAATAAGACACGAGATTAGTGGAGTGGGCAGGTGGGGGCGCGCGCAGGAGTTGGTAGCAACTCTCACTGAAATACAGTAGAGTCATTGAAAGCGGGGGTATGCATTAATCCAACCAGCTTCTCTCCTTGGGCCCTGCTGTCCCACTTCGGATGAAATGGCCAGTTTTGAACAGTTTTTGGCTGAGTTCCTCTTAAATCCTTGGTGCAAATGCTAATCACTTGTCGTGACTTGAAGTGCTTGTAAAGTCTGCGTTTTCATTGTGCTCAGAACTCTGAAGTGACAGGTAGCGACCTGTGGCTGATGCATGAGAATAACAAAGGCTGAGTCCTGGCTTGGGTGGGAACCCTCAGCTGAAGTAGAAGACTGAAGGATGCCAGGGAACCTAAAATCACAGTGAATTCCCACCTGTAAAGGTCTTAATGTTGCAGATCTTTGGCACCTGAGCCAGTTTTCATCTCATAAAGGCCACATTGCAGTTAAGTTCTCAAAACTTATGAGAAGTAGAACTTTCTCGTGTCAGGCAAATCCATCATTACCTAGGTCTGACTGGTCATAGAGATTAACTGAGACAATCTGTCCTAAATTTACAGACTTCCATCTGTGAATTCAATCAGCAAACCTGCAAATGTTTCCCCAGCATCTATCATGGACAAAAAGGAGGCACTGCATATTTCGGTTTTGGTTACTGTATTTAACTGGGGAATCTGGTTTAGGAATAAACCGTTCTGGTGACTACTCCAGTATCCAAGCATTTCACAATCTAGGCCCAACCTGTCTTTCCAGCCTTGGTTTTGTTGCCCATGGAGAAGGGTGCTTTCTGGTTCCTGGCATTTGCATACATTGTTCTTTCCTTCTGGAATGCTTTCCTCTATTCTCTTCACCAACCCACACCTAATACTTCCTTTAAGGCTCAGTGTACTTATAGCCTGGGAATCTGGGGTGAAATCAGAGGTCTGGATGATTATATCCCCACCACATTCAAGTGTTGAAACCTAATCCTCAAGGTGATGATAATAATATGTGGGACGTGGGCGGGCGTAGTGGCTCGCACCTGTAATCCCAGCACTTTGAGAAGCTGAGAAGGGTAGATCGTTTGAGGTGAGGAGTTGAAGGCCAGCTTGACCAACATGGTGAAACCCCGCCTCTAGTAAAAATACAAAAGATTAGCTGGGCCTGGTGGCACATGGCTGTAATCCCAGCTACTTGGGAGGCTGAGGCACGAGAATCGCTTGAACCCAGGAGGTGGAGGTTGCAGTAAGCCGAGATCATGCCGCTGCGCTCCAGCCTGGGAGACAGAGTGAAACTTGTCTCAAGAAAAAAAAAAAAAGAAGATATGAGGCTTTTGGGAGGTGATTTGGTTGCTAATGAATGGGATTAATGCCCTTATAAAGGAGGCCAGAGGGAACCTGTTTCACCCTTCTGCCCTGTGAGGGCACAGCAGGAAGATGTCATCTATGAGGCAGAGGGCCCTCACCAGACACCAAATCTATTGATGCCTTGCTCTCTCAACTTCCCAGCCTCCAGAACTGGGGCAAATAGATTTCTATTGTTTATAAATTTGTTTATAAAGTATCCCATTCAAGGTATTTGTGTTATAGCAGCAGAAACGGACTAAGTGTGGAAAACAACATATTTACTTGGACAGTTTTTCCTGGAGACTGACCTGTTGGAGACACCATCAGATCTCTGCTATCTGATTGCCACACCACAGTGAGTGGGTGTGCCCAGCTTTGCTTTGATACTGACAGCTCAGTACTGTGGGTTGCCCATGTTTTTTCTAGTCTGAGGAGAGGGGAAGAGCAAGGAACTGTGTGGCCTTCCTGCTCTCTTGGAAACTCTATTGGGACAACTAGCCTCCCAAGGACGTTGTAGCCCCAGTTGTGCCTCAGGTTCAGCCCCCATCACTGTACCAACATTTTACTTTGGTGATGTGAAAAGTTAAAAGAACAGCATGGGCAGCCCTTGGCCATTTAGGTCTCTCCTCCTTTCCATCCTCATGTCTGGATCCCTCTCTGTAACCTCACCAGACCATTCGAAGTTTTCCAGATATACTGGGGCCTTCCATGCTGCTGTGTTCTTGCTTCTGTTCTTCCCTTTGCTCAAGATGCCCTCTAACCTTTTCTTTTGGGTAGTTTCTACTCCTCTCTCAAGATTCCCTTCATATCCCATCTCCCCAACCATCTGGGCAGATTTTAATGGTTAGATCCCTCTGCTTATACATTGATCAGCTGGGTCTCTACCCTTGTTCTCTGTAAAATATTCTCCACATAGCAGCCAGTGTGATTCTTTTAAAATATGTCAGATGATGCCATTCCCTTGCCACTTAACAGAGTCCAAAACCATGGCCTGCAAGGACTACATGACATGGTCCATGGCTGCCCTTTCCACCTCTTTTTCTACCCTCTCCTTCACTTCTCAGCTCCAGCCTCTTTGCAGCACTTTAGAAATGTCGAGTCAGTTTCCATCCCAGAGACTCTGTATTTGCTGCTTCCTCACATCCTTCAAGACTGCTCATCTGAGGAAAGTCCTTCTTGAATACCTTAGTTTACAACTCTGTTTCTCTTTGTGGCATCTAGTGCTGTCTGTCATTATGTTCATTTATGTGTTTATTGTTTGTCTTTCCTACAAAAGTACAAGTTCCATGAGAATAAAAAAGTGAATGTATATTTAGGCCTAGTGCCTATTGCATATTGCTACTGGATTAATGTCATACGAATCACTTCCTTTTTTTTTGAGACAGAATCTTGCTCTGTCACCCAGGATGGAGTGTGGGGGCACGATGTCAGCTCACTGCAACCTCTGCCTCCCAAGTTCATGTGATTCTCATGCCTCAGCCTCCTGAGTAGCTAGGACTACAGGCATGTGCCACCATGCCTTGCTAACTTTTATATTTTTAGTAGAGATGGGGTTTCCCCATCTTGGCCAGGCTGTCTTTGAATTCCTGACCAGAAGTGATCTGCCTGCCTTGGCCTCTCAAAGTGTTGGGATTGCAAGCATGAGCGACTGCACCCAGCCTACTTTCTTTTATTTAGAGCTCAAATTCCCAGCCTCCATTACAACTGGGCTTAAGAACATAACCTAGGCTTTGCCAGTCAGGCTCGTCCATATCAAACTTAAATTCAGGTATGAGCAACCAGAGGAAAGTGGCTCGTTATGGAGCTCCTTTCCTTGCTGGTATGAATAGCCCTAATAGCCAGGCAGCTGGCTTTGTTGGCAGCACTAGCAGTGACATTAGTTTCTCAGTGGTTGCAACATTGAGTTTCTGATGTAATAGTGGTATTGAGAGAGCTGCAATGGTGATAGTTTTCTCGCTGGGCTAGTTCTGCAGTGATTTTGTGCATTATTCCTAGAGGAATGGGCCCAGTCCTGAATCTCTGCACCTTCCAACACACCTGAGAGTTACCCAGTATCTTTAATGTAATCCTTTTCTGCTATATCGGCAAGAGTCAGCAGCTTTTCTTTCGTACAGCTAAGGATCCTGACTCCGTGTGATTGTGCGTCTTTTTCCCCACAGTGGGCTACAGTCTCCGTTAGATGATTTGCCAACTATTTATTGAGTGAATGCTTACTACATGATGGACAATGTCCTGGCCAGAGCTAACGGTATAGTGGCAGGGCAGATACATACACGATTACACTAGAGTGTAATCAATGCTATGAAGTGATCATGGGAAGGCACACATTGGAGGCACAGTCTATGTGTTCATCTTTGTATTTGAGGCTCTAGTGCACTTCCATCATATAGAAGCATTCAGTTTATATTTGTGGAATGAATTTTGGGTGGAGACAAATAGAGCAGCAAATTGCTGGTGTCCTCCATCAATAATATTCTCTTTGCATCCAACCTATATTTCCTGTATGTCTGAGTCTTTAACTTAGGGTCACCTGAGGGCAGACCAGGAGTTGGAACTATCATTCATTCACTCAGTCAGAGTGCAAACATTTATTGAATACATGACATGTACAAGGCACTATGCTAGGTGCTTAGAAGCAATAGAGAATAACACAGGTCTGTCTGCCTCACAAAATGATAGACACCAGTGAGTCCTTTACAAGTTAGTTGGTTTCTACCCATAGAGACAGAAAATATTATAGAATGGTGGTTACTAAAGGCTGGGGAGAGAAGAATGGGGAGTTTTGTTTAATAGGTACAGAGTTTTAATTTAATTTTGCAAGACAAAAAGAGTTATGAAGATGGATGGGGGGCGATGGTTACACACAGTTTGAATGTACATAATACTACTGAGCTGTACACGTAAAAATGGCTAAGATGATACATTCTATGTATCTATAACCACAATTGAGAAGAATTACACCCCCACCCCCAAAATAGAACAATACATTTAAAAATGTTGTTAAGGAAAAAAATGTTGGTTTTTAAAAATGAATGGTAACGGCTGCTTCTGTTATGATTGTAAAAAGATACAGAGATTTCATGTTTTCTCAGTGAGATTTACTTATATCCGACAGTAAATTTTAATTCATTTTTAAAAAGAAGCAGGTGATAGAGGATGGCTCATCTGGCTTAATGTGCACAGATAATTATCTTCTAGCTATGTATGAATTAGTCTGTTAATAAATCAATATTTGCATAAGGAAAGAACCAGAATCTGCCTGGCTTTGAAACTGAAGTAGTTGCAAATAAGGCAAGGCACTGGTGAGATTTAACAAAAGAGAGTAAATTGGCCTGTGTCCATTTCCCTGTTTCTGCCAATTTCCTGTCAACTTCCATTTTAGTAGATTGACAACATATTATAAACTGTGATTAAGTCTTCACAATGAAAGCTCATTTACTGGGTATCTTCCCCATTCCTGTACCTCTGCTTCCTTTCCCTTGTATTCTAGAGCCCCTATTTTTCTTGTACTTTCTTCTTCCCTTACCTTTAGGTTTTGCCTTCTTGTTTCCTCCTTTACAGTAGAAACTGCAAACCGAATGTGAATCTGTATAATTAGTCAAAAAGAATTTATTGAGTATTTTGTGTTCAACACTTAATAGGATTCTTAGATTCAGATGAGCAAAAGTAAAAATAAAACAAGTAAAAGCAAAGATAAAGCAAACAGGGCAGGCATGGTGGCTGACGCCTATAATCCCAGCATTTTGGGATTCTGAGTCAAGAGGATTGCTTGAGCCCAGGAGTTTAAGAGCAGCCTGGGCAACATAGTGAGATCTCATCTCTACAAAAAATAAAAAATTAGCTGGACATGGTGGCATGTGCCTGTGGTCCCAGCTACTCAGGAGGCTGAGGTGGGAGGATCACTTGAGCCTGGGAGGTCAAGGCTTTAGTGAGCAGTATTGCGCCGCTGTACTCCAGCCTGAGTGTTGATGATATTCTGTCTCAAAAAGCAAGCAAACAAACAAAACAAAAAATAAGCAGAGAACAATGAACTGTGATGATGCAATTGGATTTTCCTCTTGAAACAAGATCAGAAAAAGAAAGAGTTCTATGTGGACTGAAGTTTTTAAGGATGACTTCTAAGAAAGGGAGTGGGGGAGCTGTGTCTGAATCTGAAGGATTTGGCCAGATGAGAGGTGGTGATGTGAGTTTACAGTGTCAATTCTAAGCAGGATTATGTTGTGCTCTGAGGACAGTAGGAAGAGGAGAGATGTGAGTTTGGAGGTTTTGTAGGGGGCATGTAGGGAAGCCTCATGGCCCTTTCCAGTGTTAATTAAATCCCACGTTATTTATTAGCTCCTACTTTGACTTTTTTTTGTTTCTTCTCTGTAGGAGGCTATAGGAACTCAGCATGTTTTGTTTCTCTGTTTAAAGCCACTACTGTCCACCCCAATCCTTTGGTGTTCTTATTTCTTCAAGTCTACATATGGAGTGAGTTGCAAGTCTCCAGGCCATTTCTCTTTGCTGCCTCTGAACATAACCACTTTCCGTAGAAAAAGTTTCATTGCTAATCATGACAGAGAAATTGACAGAAGATAAAATTGCTGTTGTGGAGAACGTTAAAAAAAGATGAAAGTTGTTAAGAGTCTTAACCCCTGCTCAATATTTTCTATTGTTCATCTAAAAAATTGGAGGAGTAGGGCTTACCAGTCCATTCATTCAACAAAAATTGAGCAGTTGAACACACAAATACACACACATATACACCCACAGGAAACAACTAGAAATAAGTGTGATGCTGAGAAAACACACCGATATGATGAACAACTGGATGGCGACTTCAGAATAAGCAGTCGGAAGTCCTCTGCAGTAGGTAAACAGTTAAACTGAGTCCTTACAAGGAGCCATGTGAAAACCAGGGGGAAGTACATTTCAACCAGCATGGTGTGTTGGGGGAATAGAAAGAAAGCCAGTGTTCCTGAAGCTCAGTGAATAAGAACTAAGAGGTACAAGAGGAGATCTGAGCCTTTTCAGATGAGGAATTTAGATTTTATTTGAAATCTGATGTATGGAAGGAACAGGAACAACAAAACAAAATGTGATGAGAAGCCATCTGAGAGTTGGCAAGTCACCTTATGCTTTATATATTTTTAAAAACATCACACCAGCTTCTATGGAGGAACAAGAGTAGAAACAGACTAGTTACGAGGCTATTGTTGGGGGCTTAAACTAGGGGAGAAGTGGTGAAAATGGAATAAGTGAATGGATATAGGATGTGGATTGAGAGTAGAGTCAATTGGACATGATGGCTGAGGGAAAGAGAAATTAAGCCTCTTAGGTTTGTGGCTTAAGCAACTGGGTGAGTGGTAGCTTCACATCCCATATCCTGGAATACCAACACACACTTTTTGATTTCTGTCCTACTGTCCTCCTGTCATTTCTGATTCTCTTATAGCAGCCTTCATCAGGAATGCGTACAGAGTTAGCCAAATTGAATACAATATTTCAGGGATCATCTGTTGGTATGTACATGGGTCAAGGGGGAAGTAAGCACTATTGGATGCTCCCTAAGTTCACTCTTACCCAGGAATACTGCATTTTGAGTATTACTTGTGTTGGTAGTGGTGAATTCATATGGGTCTGCAGCAGCCTCAACTCTTGCCTCCTCAGAAAAAAGAATTTGACCAAGGGACATAAGACAGAGTAAGAGAATGAGGCAAGTTTTGAAGCAGGAGTGTAAGTTTATTCAAAAGCTTTAGAGCAGGGATAAAAGAGAATAAAGCACACTTGGAAGAGGGCCAAGCGGGCAACTTGAGAGATCAAGTGTACTGTTTGACCATTGATTTGGAGTTTTATATGTTGGCATTCTTTTGGGGTCTGCATTACTTCTCCCTTTATTCTTCCCTTGTGGGGGTTGTCTGCCTGTGCGGTGGCCTACTGGCATTTGGGAGGGGCTGCATGTGCACTGTGTTTACTGGAGTTGTATGCACGCTCACTTGTGGCATTTTTCCCTTACCAGTCTAGCGGTCATATACCAGGTATACTTTGCCATTTTGCTTTTTTTTTTTTTTTTTTAAGGTGGAATCTCGCTCCTTTGCCCAGGCTGCAGTGCAGTGGCTCAATCTCGGCTCACTGCAAACTCCACCTCCCAGGTTCAAGCAGTTCTCCTGCCTCAGCCTCCCGAGTAGCTGGGACTACAGGCCTGCCACCATGCCCGCTTAATTAATTTTATTTTAATTAAATAAAAAACAAATCTTTGTATTTTTAGTAGAGACCGGGTTTCACCATGTTGGCCAGGCTAGTCTTGATCTCTTGACCTCATGATCTGCCCACCTCGGCCTCCCAAAGTGCTGGGATTACAGGCGTGAGCCACTGCGCCTGGCCTAAAACCTCTTATTTCTATGAGAGACAAAAGGATGTACTGTGTGATGTCTCATTACACCCATCATTATACCTATGAGAGACCTCAGCAAAATCCCAGAGGTTAAGTGTTGACGGTTTCAAAGGTCAGAAGGCCCGTGTCCTTGCATGTAAAATCAAAAGGTCGGAACTATTATGTTGTCAGGGTGACACTCTAAAGAGGAGAGGATGGGTAGGCAGTGTTCTCCCTCCTCAAAGAAAATTTTATCATTTTACCCTTGTAATTGCCACATATTTCTTCCAGAGACCTTTCATGTAGCCCACCCCCAATAAGTAAATATATTAGAATTTCACTGTGTAATGAGAATAAAAGAAAGGACATTAGATGATAAGCATTTGTGATCTTCTCTTCTCTTCTCCCTTCAGCCCTGACTCCCGTGTCTCCTGCTGAGAGGCTGAGCTTGCCAGCTCCACTTCTGACTGCTCATGGAGCAGAATCGTGACCGAGGAGAGCAGGGCTGAGTGAAGAAAAAGTGTGAGTACCAAGATGATGCCAAGGGCTGAGATTTCCTGGCAGGAAGGAAGAAGGAATAGAAGCCAAAGGAAGGGGGAAGAAAAAGCAAAATCAAGAATCATAAGGGATCAAGTTCAGAGAGAATTTTGGTAGGGATTTTGAGACTGGGGCTTTAAGTCAGCCATGGACATACTGAAGTAAGAGGAATGAAGGGAAAAAAGAAAAGGGGAAAGAAAAGAAGAATGGGGTCAAGGAGGATTTAAGACTACCATTATGGGTTACAAGTTGAATTCTGTTTAATATTCTTCAAGCAATGAAAGTAAAGATTCAAATAACTAAATAACTTTTAAATTACCTTTGATTTCTTTTTTTTTTTTTTGAGGCAGAGTTTCACTCTTGTTGCCCAGGCTAGAGTGCAATGGCGTGATCTCGGGTCACCACAACCTCCGCCTCCCAGGTTCAAGTGATTCTCCTGCCTCAGCCTCCCGAGTAGCTGGGATTACAGACATGTGCCACCACGCCCAGCTAATTTTATATTTTTAGTAGAGACGGAATTTCTCCATGTTGGTCAGGCTGGTCTTGAACTCCCAACCTCAGGTGTTCCGCCCGCCTCGGCCTCCCAAAGTGCTGAGATTACAGGCGTGAACCACCACACCCAGCCACCTTTGATTTCTAAACCAAGTTTCTTGGAATGTGAAAGTTGCCAAGACTGGGCCCTGCAGGGCCTGGATTGGGCTACTACTGCCTATGGAGATTCTGAGGGGTGTTAACCTTAATGATGGCATGAAATCAGTAAAAATCATCCAGAAGCTTTTTTCTGAGCTTCTGTTGTATGTATAGCATTGTATGAGGCATGGAAGAAAAAACAAAATAGTATAATGTGTGGCCATGCCCCTGCAGGTGTTACATTTAAGTAAATGACAGTTCCACATGGACAGGTAAGTAATAGCACTCTCCCAAAAACTGTCACCAGACTGTGGGGCTGTAAGTTGGTAGGAAGAAGTACTAACTAAATGTAGTACTGGCTAAATATAGAACTTAATATCTATTTTTCCTTATTTGATTTTTAAACTTCACCCCAAAGTGTAATAATTGCCTTAAGCTTTAAGATTTTATAATTCTGATAATATATACCAAACAAAAATACCATTCCTAGAAAAAAATAAGTCTAGAAAGAAAGGTAAAGATTAGTAGTCATATTTCTGGTTGACCATTCTCTGAGTGATCTTTTTTTTCCTTCCTACTTTTCTGAGTTTTTCAGTTTTTCTGAAATAACTATGTATTGCATTTCAAGGAATTTTTTGAAGCTGTTATTTTAGAATTTTAGTTCTAATAATGATAAAAGACATTTTATGATTATCCTACAATTAGGTACCAGGCTAAAAACAAATATGATCTAGTCTACCATTCTCTGAGTGATCTTTTTTTTTTTACCTTTCTACTTTTCTGAGTTTTTCAGTTTTTCTGAAATAAATATGTATTGCATTTCAAGGATGTTTTTTAAGCTGTTATTTTAGAATTATAGTTCTAATAATGATAAAAGACATTTTATGACTATCCTGCAATTAGGTACCAGGCTAAAAACAAATATGATCTAATCTACTTTTAGAACCTAGGCCTGAGGAAGAAAAAGGTAAAAGAAAACCACATTCCGTGATGGAGAAAAGAGTCTAGAACTTACTCAAATTCTTTCTTCTAAAGATATCAAGGGATCTATTTGTAATGACCCAGTCTTTGCGTAGACATTCCAGCCATTTGCCTGATCATCTGGTTTAAATCTTAATCGATTTAACCTTGGAAAGAGGGCTGTGTCTACACTGAGAGTCAAGATATCTGGTTTCTGACGTCAGCTGTGCATTGCAGCTGACTTCCTGTGTCTATGGTTGAGCTGTCTCACTGGCATTGCCCATGGGTTCTTCATCTTAAAAATAAGCATTTTACATTCATTAATGATGGGAATGTAAAATGTACAGTCACTATGAAAACAGTTTGGTGGTTCCTCAAAAAGTTAAATATAGAATTACCCAGTATACATTACCCAGTAATACTCAGTGTACCCGGTACACGCTACCCAGTAATTCTATTCGTAGGTATAGAATCAAAAGCAGGGATTCAAACACATACTTATACACAAATGTTTTAAGCGTGACCCACAATCTCCAAAAGGTAAAAACAACTCAATTGTCCATCAGAAGATGAATGGATAAAGAAAACGGGGGTCAGGCCCGGTGGCTCACGCCTGCAATCCCAGCACTTTGGGAGGCTGAGGCGGGTGGATCATGAGGTCAGGAGATCGAGACTATCCTGACTAACACAGTGAAACGCCATCTCAACTAAAAATACAAAAAATTAGTTGGGCGTGGTGGTGGGCGCCTATAGTCCCAGCTACTTGGGAAGCTGAGGCAGGAGAATTGTGTGAACCCAGGATGTGGAGCTTGCAGTGAGCCAAGATCCCGCCACTGCACTCCACCCTGGGCAACAGAGCAAGACTCTGTCTCAAAAACAAAAACAAAAACAAAAAAGAAAATGTGGTATTGTGGTATTCACGTATAATGGAATATTAATGAGCCATGAAAAAATGGTGTTCTGATACATGCTACAACATGGATGAACCTCGAAGACATTATGCTAAGTGAAATAAGCCAGACACAAAAGGAAATATATTGAATCATTCTATTTATGTTAGGTGCCTAGAATAAGCAAAGTCATAGAAACAAAGTAGATTAGAAGTTGTCTGGGACTGGGGGAGGCAATAATTAAAGTTACTGTTTAATGGGTACAGAGCTTCTGTTGAGGGTGATGAAAAATTTTTGGAAATAGCTAGTGGTGGTTGCACAACATTGCATCTGTAATTAATACCACTAAATCGTGTACTTAAAATTGGATAATACGGCAAATTTTATGTTATATATTTCACTACAATAAAAAATGAGATACTTAAGATATTTCTGAAATATCTTTGAACTCATATATATATATATATATAATTATTGGTAGACACGGGGTTTCACCATGTTACCCAGTCTGATCTTGAACTCCTGAGCTCAGGCAATCCACCTGCCTTTGAATTCTAATATTCTGTAATACCACAGGCAAAGGGCTAGTGTTAGAAGAGGGAATTGATCTGAGTCTTGCAGGATATGTTAAAATAGGGGTTTGCAATCCCTGGGCCTCAGACCATTACCTGTTCATGGCTGGTCAGGAACCGGGCGGCACAGTGGGAGGTGGCAGTGGGCGAGCCAGTACCGCCTGAGCTCCGCCTCCTGTCATATCAGCTGCAGCATTAGATTCTCATAGGAGCACGAACCCTATTGTGAACTGCACAAATGAGGGATCTAGGTTGTGCACTCCTTATGAGCATCTAATGCCTGATTCGAGGTGGAACATTTCATCCTGAAACTATCCCCTACCTCTTCGTGGAAAAATTGTCTTCCACAAAACTGGTCCCTGGTGCCAAAAAGATTGGGGACTGTTGTGTTAGAATTTGTCCACTAGAACGCTTCAAAGATGGGAAAACCCAAAAATGGCAAACAGGAGGCTGCAGGCCAAATCCAGCCAGGAGGTAAGTTTTGTTTGGCTTTCACAGTGTTTATCAACACAGTATTTAGGATTTAAAAACATCGGTTGCTAAAATAAAACACGAGAGTATCGATATAAAAATTCTGATTCCTGGTTTCTCTGGAAACATTGAATGATCTGGTAATACCAGACCCATCTTCTCAATAGGAGTTATGAAATGGCTGCTCCCTTTAGGCAGTATTTGAACTCTCTGTACTGTCTGTATTCTTTTATTTCCAGCTGGCTTCTTAATTTCTGATACTTGCATTTGAATTTCTGATCCCTAACATAAAACAATAATCAGACGGCCGGGCGCGGTGGCTCAAGCCTGTAATCCCAGCACTTTGGGAGGCCGAGACGGGCGGATCACGAGGTCAGGAGATCGAGACCATCCTGGCTAATACGGTGAAACCCCGTCTCTACTAAAAAATACAAAAAACTAGCCGGGCGAGGTGGTGGACGCCTGTAGTCCCAGCTACTCGGGAGGCTGAGGCAGGAGAATGGCGGGAACCCGGGAGGCGGAGCTTGCAGTGAGCCGAGATCCAGCCACTGTACTCCAGCCCGGGCGACAGAGCGAGACTCCATCTCAAAAAAAAAAAAAAAAAAAAAAAAAAAATCAGGTAAATTGTTTCTGAGGGCCCTGTCCCTCGGTTGTCAATTTATATAAAGTATTAAATATTTTGTTTTCTTTTAGTTTCTTTCTTGCCTCATCTACAATATGGAAACAACTCTTCTAGGCTACCACATAGGGCTTCAGATTTCTGTAACTGACACAAATATGTGTATAGAATTCTGCAAGCATAGAGTTATAAAGAAGACTTAGACTATTCATGCATACAGTTCTTGAAGTTAGGTCACTGTTTTCTAGAATAGTTAAAACATTTTGTAACTACTTTCATGACCACACATTTTATTGGTTTTATTTTTCATTTCAAAGAAAGTCAGAAGTATTACTTTAGTGTTGAACAAAACTTAATGCACAGAAGCACCCAAAATAAAAAGAAAAAAATCCTTCCTGTTTTAGTTCCCTAGGGGTAACCACAGTTAGCACTTGAGTGTTTTTCTTTCCATACCTTTGTTTCCGTTTGTGTCTTTGTTTTAGTTTTAGGGTTTGCACCTACAGTTACATAGATATTTGAATATGTATTTATATGAACATAGAAACATAGAACATACGGGTTTTTCCCAAAAATAGGTGCTTTGCAACTTGCTTTTAAAAAATTTGACAATATATCATTATCATTTTTCCATATGTATACACAAATGTATATGCTTCCTTGTGATGGCTACGTAGTATTCAGAGCATGGATGTCATTTATTTTAGCACCTCACTTTTGACAGATATTTCAGTTATTTCTGATTTTTACTAATATAAATGTAATGACACTGTTTTTTGGCAATGTGATGGGCAAATGATGGTGTCTCATTTTGTTTAATTTGAATTTTCCTTCTTAATCACTGAGATGGAACATCTTTGCCTATGTTTATTAGCCATTTTTATTTCCTCTCCTGGGAATTGTTTATATCCTGAGTTGCTTACTGAGCTGTGGACATGAAAATAATGTAACCAGAACATACATGTATGTAGTTATATACTAAGGGATGTTTCAAAACCTCACTCCTGTCTTGGAGTGTGTGTTCTTATTCCTTCCTAGCATGTCAGCTTCCTCTTTTTATGGCTTGTAGATCACCAGATTAGCAACATTTGTTCTTTGTTCGGAACAACTAGCTAGGGGCAACATGTAATATACAAAGAAATGCAGAGGTTACAATCTACTGATGGCAAAGAGAAGTAATAGATATAAAACATACATGGAGCAAATCTAACAAAAGATAATGAAAATTGCTTTCTTTTGAGCAGTGCTTTGCAGTGTTAAAGAAGATGTGTATATAAATAGCTAAAATATTAAGCAAAAAGTTAAGTGCTATAGCATCGTAATAGGGATTCCAGAGGAAACAGATATAAGTCGAGAGTGTGGGGACTGATATTGTGGAACCAGAAAGAACTGCAAGAAGGATGGTAGAGAGAGATAAAAGAAGGGATGGGAAGCCTTCTTCAAAGTGGAAGATAAAAATGCGAAGAGAAAGGACAAAAGGACCAGCTCCCATTAGATTGAGCACAGCATTTAGAATGCCTGGGAAGTGACACAGGAGTGAAGACTCCACTATTAACCTTTCTTCTGAGCACCATACTCCTGTTAAGTCAGTCTTAAGGCTGTGCCATTTTTATCAGCCGTATCTCACTAGTGGTTTATCTGGGATTTGAGTTGAACTGAAATCTTCTAATGTTTCCACACAGACATTGTCTGTGACCACAGAAGGAATACGTTACATGTGAACCATTCTATCCCCGATTTTTAGTCACCGTGACACCCATTAACTCATTGAGTCCTTTGTTATCTAATGTGACAGCATTCTGAAGATAGGTACTGTCCTCCCAGTATGCATTAGGGCTGTGGTAGATGGTAGGGAGACAAAGGTGAACATGGCAGGTTTCCTTCCTTGTGTAACCTCAAGTTTATTGCAGGTGGGATAAGTGGAGTGCTTAGGTACTTAGCTAGAACATGTGAGTACCCCAGTCTCAGAGGTAGTGTGTCTGGATTTGAATCTGTTTCAAGGCCTGATCTTGATTCTTGTTAATAAGGGTTAGCCTGCAAAGGTTCTTTACCACTTGTATGAGTCTAGTGAGACAGAGCACTCATACATACCAAGTTAGGCAAACAGATGTAATACTCACAGATAAGCAGCAAGGATAAACCAAAGCCTAGGACCCATGACAAGCTGGTCCTCCAGACCTCAGGAAAGCCGCTCAGGGTGGGTGGAGTCTTGTCTGCACAGACCCCATGTCACACTACAGCTAAGGACACCGAAAGCACACCACTCTGGGCTTTTATGTCCTGGGAGACATGGGACTTGCTGAGCGCAAGCGTCACAGAATATAGCCCGGTGGTTCCGGGCCTTTTTCCTTATCTCAGGATGTCATAGTCTCAGTGCAAGAAATCTGGGTGGATCAAGGTTATCCAGAGACCGGTCCTCCTGCATAGCCTTGTTGGGAAGGACCGACAGGTGGCTTGCTGGTGCCTGAGACACAAGAGACTGGTGAGATGAGCTGAGAATGGGAGGTGATAGTTCACATTCTCATTCAGGGAAGCCTTGGCTTTTATTTATATTTTATTGTACCTGTTTACAGAAGATCAGTATGCCTTAGCAGATGGAGGAAGTTTTACTTACACTTAAAACATTTTTTTTTCTTGCTGAACCAGTTAGTTCATATGGCCCTCTGGCATACTAGAAAGGTGGAGTGGCTCTAATAATGGTGGCATTACAATAGACTCTAACTGGACATCTGTTACTTCTTTCAGGGTTCATATTCAGATTACTTTGTTTTATGTTATCTTGTTTTATTGCTTGCTGTATATTGTAAATGTTAAAATAACAAACTGACCTAGGGTGAGAACAATTTTCAACTTGCTGGATTTCTGTATAAATAATACACTCTGTGTATCTCCCACATCGGTTTGCTCAGATAGTTTATGAACACCAATAAAATGTCTGACTTAAGGATTAAGGAAGCTGTGTAGTACAGTGGATAGACACTTGATAAGTGTTGGAAGGTAAGGCTTCTGATCTCATTTCTGCCACTTCTAATTGTGGAGCACAAATCACAAATTTATTTCCTCTTAGGTAAAATAGGGAGGGTTCAGTTGACAAGGCCTCCTTAGTGTCCCATCCAGCTGCCAAAAACAACAGCCACCCTGGACCCAAACTCACGATTTCAAGAGACACAAGTGTGTGCTGACCTCAGAGATGCATGGCTGCCTATCTTCCTGGTTATGCATTTGCTGTGCCACCTGACAGCCTGACCTTTAATCTGTCCTCTCCTCTATCTACAAGCCTGAGTCCCTTAGCTTCTTGGAACTTCCATTTCTTCAACTGTAATATAAGGAAAATAATAGTACTGTTACCGGAAAGGGGTCCCGATCAAGACTCCAGAGAGCGTTCTTGGATCTCACACAAGAAAGAATTCGAGGCAAAATCATACAGTAAAGTGAAAGTAAGTTTATTAAGAAAGTCAAGGAATAGCAAGCAGGCTCTATAGTGTAATGGATAGCGCATTGGACTTCTAGCCTAAATTGAAAGATATTTAAAGATAGTAAAGGAAGAGAGCATGGCTAGTTCATAGACAGAGCAGCCCTAAGAGCTGCTGGTTGCCCATTTTTATGGTTATTTCTTGATTATATGTTAAACAAGGGGTGGATTATTCATGCCTCCCTGTTTTTAGACCATATAGGATAACTTCCTGACATGCCCATGGCATTTGTAAAGTGTCATGGTGCTGGTGGGAGTGTAGCAGTGAGAAGACCAGAGGTCACTCTTATCACCATCTTGGTTTTGGTAGGATTTAGCAGGCTTCTTCGCTGCAACTGTTTTATCAGCAAGGTCTGTATGACCTGTATCTTGTGCTGACCTCCTGTCTCATCCTGTGACTAAGAATGCCTTAACTTACTGGGAATGTAGGCTAGCAGGTCTTAGCGTTATTTTATCAAGTCCCTATTTAAGATACAATTGCTCTGGTTCAAATACCTCTGACTGTACCTCTGTCATAGAGGTGCCTCGCGGTCAGAACAAATTTATAGATAAAAACATAATGTGATGTACAGAAATTGGAAGTGAGGTACAGAAACAGCTGGACTGGTTACAGCTCAGCATTTGCCTTATTTGAACACAGTTTGAACACTCAGCAGTAAATGACAGGTTGAAACATGGCTGCTGGGATTGGCCAAGACTCAGAGACTGTTACAGGCACATACTCCTAACTTAGGTTTTCAATCTTGCCTACCTATTAAGTTAGGTAGCAGTTCATGCACAAGGACTAAAATACAGAGGTATGGAGTCCTTCTCAGGCCATGTTTAGTTTGCTTTAACACACTAAATAAGACATTTTTGAAATGAAAACAGCGAAATTCCAAACGAACAGTAAATAGAACTACCAGTCAGTGAGTCATTTTTCTTGGCTCACAGTGAAAATGCATAAAAACACTGGAGAAAGTATAATATAAAATGACTTTAATGAAGAAGACTTCAATAAATCGATGAGAAGTTGGGATTTTTCAGAGGCTAAAAAGCAAGTGAAAGCAGAAACACAAAAAGGTCAAAGAGGTAGGCTTTTACCATGGAGACACTTACCAAAGCAAACTCTGGTTTTCTTCCTTGAGAAGCCCAAATGCCCTGGAGCCAAGGCTTGTTACAGTAGGTAGCCAGGCAGACATGAACAGGGCAGGAGAGGCCCCCCTGCGTCAGGAATGTCTGGCAACCATCAGGTGATGGTCAGGCAGTTGTTAAACTGCCTCTGTAAAATAACAATTTGTTGCAGCCAGCGCCAGGGAAAGGCAGTCTCCCAATAGATAGAAACTCCTCAAACTGGTGATCAGCAGCTTCCCGATGGAGTTGGGCGGGTGGGTTCACATATGTTCACCAAGCAGCAAAATGGCAGAGTTTAACTGGTATAAGACCTTCTAGGAACACTCAACTAATAAGGGAAGAACGCCTCAAGTGAGCATGCATACAACTCCAGTAAACGCAATGCCCAAGCGGCCCCTCTCAAGTGCTGGCAGGTTACTGTGCACGTGGAATGCCAACGTATAAGACCCCAAGTCGAAGGTCAAACCACGCACCTGATCTCTCAAGTCACCTGCTTGGCCTCTTCCAAGTATGCTTTACTTCCTTTTGTTCCTGCTCTAAAACTTTTTAATAAACTTTCACTCCCGCTTTAAAAGTTGCCTCGATCTGTCCTTATGCCTCATGCCCCTCAGTCAAATTCTTTATTCTGGGGAGGCAAGAATAGAAGTTGCTGCAGACCCAAACAAATCCAGATTCACTGCTGCTAACAGACTTGCCTGAATTGAGGGTGGAATAGCAGACCCCTATCAAACCTAGAAGACATAAAAGATGAAAGTGCTGATGTCTTCTTGGATTTCTTTTTCTCCCTTTTCTTTTGGAAGCGAGTTGTTCAGGAAGTCTTCATTCTGTAATGAGTCATTGCTCCTGACCTTCAACCCTTCAGGCACTGACATCCTCTACCAGCGAAAATCTCACTTATGTGTGGAATCTTAAAAACAAACAAACAAACAAAAGTCAAATATACAGAGAGAGAAATTGTGGGTGTGGTTACCAGGGGAAGGGCAGGGGTTGGGAGGAGAGAGGAAATGGAGACATGTAGGTTAGAGTTTACAAAGTAGCAGATGAATGGGTTGAATACATATAGATATCTAATGAACAGCATGAAGTCTATAGTTAATAAAATTGTACTTTATTTGGGAATTCTGCTAAATGAGTAGATTTTAGCTCCTCAGGACACATACACACACGCAAGTGGGTAATTGCATGAGATGATAGATATGTTAATTTGCCTCACTATAGTAACCACATTACTATCTATAGGTATCCCACAACATTATGTTGTATGCCTTAAATACACATACACAATTAAATTTAACCACAATTTTAAAAAACAAAATAAAGTCATGGGTGTTGGAGTATGTTTAGGTTTGTACAATTTATAGCATGTGGTATGTGATTTGTTTTTCTAAGACCACCAGAGCAGGCACAAAAGAACCAGCGGGTAGGCAAGGGTAGGAGCAAAACTGCAAATTTATTTTTGGTCACCTAAGGTGTCGGGGAGAGGTCTGTTGGCCTCCAGCAAAGGAGGCCGACAGAGCCCCCTGTGGGGCTCTCGGACTGAGTTCCTGACACAGTGTCCACATCCCGACAGGAATGGGGCTGGGAAGTCCAGACATGGCGTCTGTCCGGAGCGGCTTTTCTAGGAGTGGGAGGGCAATAGGCGGGGCACTGGCGTGTTGGGGGGGGGGGGGGGGGGGCGTTCCGCAGGTGCGACTAGGTAAATCTTGGTCTCTTCGGATTGACGTCACCTGGCGCATGCCCGGTTGCTCTGCACCTTCCCGAGCGCAGACTGCGTTTTCGCGCAAGGGAAAAGCTGGTGCTGAAGAACCTGGAAGTGTGCCATCTTGCCTCGGTTCGTCCAAACAGTATGTACACAAAATATATTAGTTTTCTCCATCCTCAACTAGAAAACAGGAGATTGTAATGTTAAAGATGCTTGAGAATGTTACACATTAAAAGCAGAATTTTAAGAATCTTAATGTAATAGCAGTGTTGGAAAGAAAAGCATTAGAGAATAGGACAGTGTTAGGACACAGTTTAGGACAGTGCTTTTCAAACTGTTTCTGATAAGGAGCCAGTTTCTTTTCTTTTTTCTTTCTTTCTTTCTTTCTCTTCCTTCCTTCCTTTTTCTTTCTTTCTTTTCCTCCTTCCCTCCCTCCCTCCCTTCCTTTTCTTTTTTCCTTCCTTCCTTCCCCTTTCCCCTTCCCCCTTCCCCTTTCCCCTTCCCCTTTCCCCTTCCCCTTTTCTCTCTTTTCTTTTCTTTCTTTTCTTTCTTTCATGTTGCCCAGGCTGGAATGTAATGGCGCAATCTTGGCTCACTACAACCTATACCTCCCCAGGTTCAAGCGATTCTTCTGCCTCAGCCTCCCAAGTAGCTGTGATTACAGGCATGCACTACCACACCTGGCTAATTTTGTATTTTTGGTAGAGATGAGGTTTCTCCATTTTGGCCGGGCTGGTCTCGAACTCCTGACCTCAGGTGATCCTCCTGCCTCAGCCTCCCGAAGTGCTGGGATTACAGACATGAGCTACCACACCCAACCTCTTTCTTTTTTAATCTATTGCAGGTCACCTGTAAGATACAATTAAAACTTAATAGCGGCCAGGCGCTGTGGCTCAAGCCTGTAATCCCAGCACTTTGGGAGGCCGAGACGGGCGGATCACGAGGTCAGGAGATCGAGACCATCCTGGTCTACACGGCGAAACCCCGTCTCTACTAAAAAATACAAAAAACTAGCCGGGCGAGATGGCAGGCGCCTGTAGTCCCAGCTACTCGGGAGGCTGAGGCAGGAGAATGGCGTAAACCCGGGAGGCAGAGCTTGCAGTGAGCTGAGATCGCGCCACTGCACTCCAGCCTGGGCGACAGAGCTAGACTCTGTCTCAAAAAAAAAAAAAAAAAAAAAAAAAAAAAAAAAAAAAA
>NC_045446.1:92347858-92372381 GCF_002776525.5 Piliocolobus tephrosceles
TTCTGTACTTGCCTTGGCCTGGGAACCAGCTGTTCATGGAAGGGCACTGCTCTGCAGTAGCACTGGTCAGGAGCTGGTGCAATAATCCCTCTGTCAATGCCCTCCAGTCAAAGACCTACAGGAGCACACCTATTATTGATCAAATTGGGTTTGTGAAATCACTTTGCAATAATTTTAAGTGAGAAAATTATGACAGTGAAAGAGATCTGATCTAACCAACCTCCATCTTGCCTTTAACCTTCAGACTGCCCTTAATCAATCCTGGGCTTAGGCCAAGATAACTTTGGGAGACATTTAGTTTACAGTTTAAATGATAATAGCCTTTGACCAAAACTAAACCACCTTGGTAAAGCTAATGAAAGTCCACTAGGTTAGGAGAATGTGAGGAGCCTGAATTCAGCTAAGGGATAGACGCAAACATTACCAGCCGTTATTCCAGAGGTCACAGATTTGCAACTTTTCCAATTACTCCTGCAGATAACATGACCATTGTGAATTTAAGATTGGCCTTTTGAGACGTCTTTTCAGGTTTTTGCATTTCTGATGACCAATGGGTCCACTGGGACACACCAACCCTCACCAACAGGGCCTGCCAAACTATGGTTGAAAAGCCCTAGCCCCCAAATTTTCCTGGCGATTGATTTGAGTAATAACTCTTGTCTCTGATGTGTGGTGGCCAGCATCATGTCAAACTCTTTCTTTATTGCAACATCATGGTCACAGTGAATTGGTTTTGTCTGTGCAGTGGGTGGGAAGAACCTGTTAGCAGCATAATGTATCCGAGTGAGGCAGCACCGAAGTATGTTAGCAGTGGCAAATCCATATAGGTTCGCAGCAACTTCAATTCTTGCCTCCTCAGAAGAAAGAATTCCATGGAGGGGCATTAGGCAGAGTGAGAGACCGAGGAAAGTTTTAGAGCAGGAATGAAAGTTTATTAAAAAGCTTAAGAGCAGGAAAGGAAGGAAATAAAGTACACTTGGAAGAGGGCCAAGCAGGTGACTTGAGAGATTGTCACCGCCCAAGGGGTTCACCTTGCCCACTGCCTAGACAGAGCTGATTCATCAAGACAGGGTAATTGCAATAGAGAAAGACTAATTCACACAGAGCCGCCTATGCAGGAGACCAGAGTTTTGTTTTTGTTTTTGTTTTTGAGACAGAGGTGTGCTCTTGTTGCCCAGCCTGGAGTGCACTGGTGTGATCTTGGCTCACCGCAATGTCCGCCTCCCGGGTTCAAGCGATTCTCCTGCCTCAGCCTCCCGAGTAGCTGGAATTACAGGCACATGCCACTATGCCCATCTAATTTTGTATTTTTGGTAGAGATGGGGTTTCTCCATGTTGGTCAGGCTGGTCTCGAACTCCTGACCTCAGATGATCTGCCTGCCTCGACCTCCCAAAGTGCTGGGATTACAGGTGTGAGCCACTGCACCTGGCCAAGACCAGAGTTTTATTATTACTCAAATCAGTCTCTCTTAGCATTTGGGGAGCAGAGTTTTTAAGGATAACTTGGTGGGTGGAGGGAAACCAGTGAGCCAGGAGTGCTGATTGGTTAGAGATGAAAAATAATATGGAGTCGAAGCTGTCTTGCACTGAGTCCATTCCTGGGTGGGGGCCACGAGATCAGATGAGCCAGTTTATGGATCTGGGTGGTGCTAGCTGATCCACCAAAAGCGGGGTCTGCAAAACATCTCAAGCACTGATCTTAGGAGCAGTTTAGGGAGGGTCAGAATGCTGTAGCCTCCAGCTGCATGACTCCTAAACCATAATTTATAATCCTGTGGCTAATGTTAGTCCTACAAAGGCAGTCTAGTCCCCAGGCAAGAAGGAGGTCTGCTTTGGGAAAGGGCCGTTACTGTCTTTGTTTATAAACCATAAGCTAGGTTTCTCTCAAAGTTAGTTCAGTCCATGCCCAGGAATGAACAAGGACAGTTTGGAGGTTAGAAGCAGGACGGAGTCTGTTAAGTTAGATCTCTTTCGCTGGCTCAGTCACAATTTTGCAAAGGTGGTTTCAAGATCAAGTGCAGGGTTTGACCTTTTGACTTGGGGTTTTATATGTTGGCGTACTTCCAGGTCCTTGCATTATTTCTGCCCTGATTCTTCCCTTGGGGTGTGCTGTCCACAGGTGCAGTGCCCTGCCAATGCTTGGGAGGGGCTGCATACACAGTGTGTTTACTGAAATTGTACGCATGCTCACTTAGGTCATTCTTCCCTTACCAGCAGAGTGTTCCTAGAGTAAGGTCCTATAGCAGTTAAGCTCCACCATTTTGCCTCTTAGTGCACATGCTTGAACCCACTTGCTTAGCTCCTAAGATCTTACTGGAAAGTTGCTGATCACCAGTTACAGATTTTTTTCTACCTATTGGAGAACTGCCTTTCCCCTGGCACTGGCAGTGACCAATTATTATTTTAGAGAGACAGTTAACAACCACCTGACCATCACCTGGTGGTTGCCTGACATTCCTGGTGGTGTTGGGGGTGGGGGTTCTCTGCTGCCCTGCTCATGTCTGACTAGTTACCTACTATAACAAGCCCATTAGGTGGTTACGTTTATAGCAAGGCAGATTGCACATCCTGGGACATCTTAGTAGAAGCAAGTGAGAAAGGCTTATTTTAGGATTTGGGCTTGTATTAGGTGATACTGAGAAGTGGAGCTTTGCCTGGATTCGTTGCTGTCAAGAGAGCAGAGGCAATTTTATGACTGGGTATTTTAACAAATCTTGTTGAAGAGGGTAGGAATAAACTGAGTCTAAAGTTTTAATTGGCAGAGGCAAGATCTTCTCATATTAGCTAGGTTGGGGGATATTTTGGTTATTTTTGTGGTTTGGACTTGTTTGTTTTTCTGTTCAGACATGATGATGGAGTGCTCTTGTTTTTGTCATGATCACAGAGTACTGTGGTCTGATGTTGATGTTCAGTGAAACTGTTTATGTTCCACACCAAAGCCTAACTGTGAGTGCCAGGCCAACTTCCAGTTGTCGGGCTGCTTTTTCCTTTCTTACCTGTATGGGGTGATATAGTTCCTGGGTAAGGGTAAAAACATTGGAAGGATAAAAGAACAAAATGTGGTGGATTGCTACAGAGGACTAGCATTGATCCTCAAAGTTTGACATGCATCGGAATATCCTGGAAGATCTGTGAAGATATGGGGGGCTGGGCCCCATGCCGAGTATCTGATTCAGTAGCTCTAGGGTAAGACTTGAAAATGTGCATTTCTAACCAGTCCTCAGGTGTTGTCTATGCTACCAGACCACACTTTGAAAACCACTGACGTAGATGGAAGTATCAAAAGTGAGGATAATTACAGTATAAGAAAACTGACCCAATAGAGGTAGCTGCAATTCCCAAGATAAAAATCTAGAGTGGGCCGGGTGTGGTGGCTCATGCCTGTAATCCCAACACACTGGGAGGACGAAGCAGGTGGATCATCTGAGGTCAGGAGTTCGAGACTAGCCTGGCCAATGTGGTGAAACCCTGTTCCTACTAAAACTACAAAAATTAGCTGGCTATGGTGGTGCATGCCTGTAATCCCAGCTACTCGGGAGGCTGAGGCAGGAGGATTGCTTGAACCCAGGAGGTGGAGGTTGCAGTGAGCCGAGATCACGCCACTGCACTCCAGCCTGGGCCACAAGAGTGAGACTCTGTCTCAAAAAAAAAAAAAAAAAAAAATCTAGAGTGGTCTCTATGTTACTCTCTGATGCAATTCTAACACTGTAGAATTGTGCATTTTCCTATTTTAAATTACCAGTCTTTCAGGGGGAAGGGCATATAGGAAGATTCTCCCCAAAATAATTTGTGCAAATTGTTGACAGTCGAAGTCTGTAATACACATAAAAGTAAAATTTTTATGTGTTTATTGTTCATTTTCCAGGAAGTTCTCAGTTATAAATAGGCAGATTTATTTTAGGGAAATGGATTAGAAAAACCAGTTTTCCACTAGATTATTTACTTACTATACCTTATACATATTACATGCAAAGTAGGCCTTATCATTCTTTTTTAACTATTCTCTCATCAATATTAAGATAGAATTCTTTAAAAGGAATGTAACTGCTCACCCTTTTGACTAAAAATTTGACATTTTCTACTTGATTTGGTTTACTTTTTCCTGAAAAAAGGGAACACAGTGAAAGGAAGTGATAAATAGAGATGCGAATGGGTTATCCTTTCTTGTTCTGAAAAATTAGTTTTAAGTTTATTTTTCTCTCTATAGGAGATAAAAGAAGTGTGACGTGGACCACTTATGGTTTAAGCTGAATTGCCTCTGTCTTATAATTTTTACTGAGATTCAGTTTATGTTTGACCTAAAAAATTTAAGTATCCTAAACAGTTTATATAAGAACTTAATATAATTTTCTACAGCTCTTTTAACAAGTTGTAAACTATTTTATTAACCCTTTCTTTAAAAGGCTACCAAGAAGCTGATAATTCATGAGAAACAGATAAAATGACTATAAATTATTCCTCTGGAATAGGACACTTGGCCCTCTTTCAAAAATAATTTTGTCATCTCTTTAGAGAGACTAGTCTTTGGCAGGGAGCTAGAGCTTGCAAATCTAACAGGGGGTTTTCCGTGTTGCATCAGAATAAGAATTCAGGCTGGACACAGTGGCTCACACCTGTAATCCCAGCACTTTGGGAGGCCGAGGTGGGCAGATCACGAGGTCAGGAGTTCGAGACCAGCCTGGCCAACATAGTGAAACCCCATCTCTACTAAAAATACAAAAATTAGCCAGGCATGGTGGCATGCGCCTGTAGTCCCAGCCACTTGGGAGGCTGAGGCAGGAGAATTGCTTGAACCCGGGAGGTGGAGGCGGCAGCGAGCTGAGATCACCCCACTGCATGCCAGCCCGGACGACAGTAAGAGACTTTGTCTCAAAAAAAAAAAAAAAGAGAATAAGAATTCAAATAGAATAAGATAATTAACTTGAAATTCTAGGGTTGGGTCCACTCCTGACTATCTAGTGGACCAGGAGCCGGTCTTGTGTCTTGCTCTGATGAGTAATTAACTTCAGTTTCTTCATTTGTGAAATAAAAGGCCCAGACTAGATCATCTTTAGGGATTCCCTGAGCTCTGAAATGTTTAAACTGTTAGAGTAGGCCTAAGGCTATCAGTTTCAATGATGTTGTACTCATCTGTTTCACAGCTCTTCTTGAATATTTTGTTCAATATCAGAAGGATGTTGAGAGCAGGGCATGTAAGGAGATGGTGAAAGGTCTAGGAACATATTAGGAAGAATTGGAGGAATGGAGCTTGGAAAAGTGGTTCAGGGTGGAAAAGGTATGAGATCTTTTTCTTTGAAAAATATGTAATCTCTCATGTGAAGAAGGCAAACATGTATTCCAAGAACAATGGGAGAACCTTACAAGGAGACAATTTCAGTTCCTATATACCCCTTTATCTCTAACTTCCAGTCCCTGATCCTCCAGAAGATCTTTTGATCTCTGGGCCACTGGCTTAAACTCTCCTCCTCAAAATCCAGTCCCACCTCCTCAACAAATTTTTATGTAAGTTCTAAAACTCCAACTTCTCTAGAAAATCCTTTAAACATCAACTGCCTGCTTTATCTTTCCTTTCCTTGCAAAATTTTCAGAGAGCACTCCAGCCTGATCTCTAGGCTCAGAGTATACAGGTCACTTGTGTCAATGCTGACAGCCAGAAAACAAACCTGGCACAGGCCCTGGTACGTGCAGCTAGTCTTGCTTTGTTGTACCTTACAACTCCTCCTACTTCCTGGTGTTCTGTAATCAGACTCCTCAGCCACAGACCTTCCTATACAATGCCTCCTGCGAATATATCCTGGATCCCTACTGCAAAGAATTCATGTCCCTTGGACAGAGGCAGATCTTCTAAATTACAAAGCCCTTTTGCCTCCACTTTTGAAAGAGCCTGTCAAATTTAGGGAGGAGTTAGAAAGATTAGTGGCCATTTATAACCCCATTCATAGGAACCTCCACTGGCTACTAAGGGGTGTTCTTTCCACCCATGATTATACTGTGGTTATCAGACATTCCAGAAAGCCCCCAGATGAATGTCTTACCTCTAGAGGGAACAAGTGGCCAGAACTTCTCCCAGATCCTCCTACAATTGATCAGGAAATGGCTGAGTTATGGGGCCTGATAGAGACAATATTGAGGCCTTTTCCTCTAAGGTGAAGTGGTCTAGGGTTGAATTATGTACTCAGAAGAAAGGGGAACATCTTAAGGCCTGTATGGAATGATTTATACAAACTTTTGGAAGGTTCACTGCATTAAATCCTGAAGTCTTGAGACATAAAAAATGTTAAAATTCTGCCTTGGTTAGAAATCACCCTGATATAAAGAGGCAAATCCAAAATAGTGTCATTGTGTGGACAGGTCATTCTCTGGACGTTATTATAGAAGGAGCTATGCAATTCTTTAAAAATAACTTGCAGGAAAATAAGAGGAAAAAGGGATTAAAGTCAATAGTAATTGCTTTGCAAACTGATTCTTTACAAAAACAAAATCATAACTCCAGGGAAAACTCAAAACCCACTCACCTTTCTCCCCAACCACAGAGCTTTGTGTTCAGATGTTAGCAGATATTGTAAAAAAACAAGGGCACTGGAAAAACAACTCTCCTAGACTTATGAGAAAGGAAAGCTTAAATAACAATCTCCCTAGACCCCAGCACCTTCACAAGGTCAGCTTTCTCTCTTCTGTGGGACAATACCCCATAGATTGATGGGGTCAGCTAGTTTTCAGTCACACCCTAGATCCTACTATTAAATGTACAGTAGAGGATTGGGAACTGAAATTCTCTTTCTTTTTTTTAATAACAGATAAACTTTAGCTATTTTGCTCAGACTGGACTCCTGGGCTCAAGTAATCCTCTTGCCTCAGCCTCAGACTACAGAGATGGGCCACAGGGCCAGCTGGGAACTGTAATACTTAATTGCCACGGGTGCAACTGTCCCTACCATCTGTTCAGAGGATCTATCTCTCCCTGTCACCTCTACTTCTATTCAAGCTATTGGAGTTTCTGGGCAATGTATTTCATTGCCCATGTATCAGGCCACCGCAATACCCTTAGGCCTTCTTAACACCCATCATGTAACTAATAGATTCATTGCCCAATGTACACAGCAAATCAATATGTGAAGACACACATTGGGGGCAGCAGAGAAAGAGGTTTAATTGTAGGGCTACCAAACGAGGAGATGAGAGGAAACCTCAAATCCACCTCCCTGAGGAATTTGGGGTTAGGGTTTTTAAGGATTTTGGAGTAGGCCAAAGCGTGGATATTGTTGATTGGTTGAAGAGTACAGGGTAAACTAATGACACAGGAGGTGAAGAAGTTGTGTTTTCATGCTGATCCCATTCCTTTATGCTGGTCTTTAAACTGGTTGCTGGAATTCAGGGAATGAAACAAAACATATGATTCTTATATCAGAGATCCTGTTTGTAGGAATAATGGGGATGCAAATCAATTTTTAAAGAGTCTTACGACCCTAATGTCAACAGTCCTATCCAGAGGAACAATGTGGTTACATCTGCAGATGCTCAGATTCTAGTGCTATGTGCCTTTCAGCAACAAGGAAGTGGGGCCAAAGTGCAGCCTGATTAATGCTGAATTATAATTGTATTTCTGTCTAGAAACCGATATGCAATGCTTGTCAACCCTGTGGGAGCATTTTCAGTCAAGCTTTTCTAGTTTCTGAGTCCTCACCAACAAACTTTTTATGTGGAGATGTGTTATACAATGTAAAGAGAGAGGCATTTTTATTTCCCTGGCCTTAGACTTCCTCCTTTCCCTAATGGAAATTCATCTTGCTTTTAAATTCTCTGAAGAGGAAGCAACCTCAAAAGATGTCTCAACTCATCTCCCAGCCTCACATGCCAATGAGGTTGAATTGCTACTGCATGTAGAGCCTGTAGGTATTGCCTGGAAAAGAATAAACCTTTCCTGTTAGTAGCTCAGTATGCCCTCTCACAAAATGCAGAGCAAGAAATTAAACCTGAGAAAGAAAGAAAGAAAAAAAACCTTTTTATCTAAGGAATGCAAACCTCTTTAAATTATCAGGCCCAGAGAGGTATTTATACTATATAAACACCAGTCAGGTTTCATTCGCCCTTGAGCTAAAGAATTACCTCTTGAAGCTGTATTTGCTATGTGAGCTATAGACTAAATGAAACCATGTAGCCAGAAGATGTCATATACCCTATAGTTCAACAATGTATATAGCCAATCATTAACCAATGTATTTCTGTAAATCTGAGAATTCTTGATGAACAAATTTTGTAATCACTCCCTCTCCTGATCTGTCCTTTGTCTTTAAAAACGTGAACCTTTCCTTTGTTCTCCTGAAGGCTTGCCAAGGCAACCTGGAATCAGGTTACAATCCTCAGCCTTGGTGCAGATAAACTCTTTAATTTAGCCTCAGCTTCTTCCTTTTAGGTCAACAAACTTATAATAGACTGTCTTTTACAGAGGGTGTTCTTGTCTTTATTTCCTTCCTTACTCTGTAATACCTTAATCTTGCCAGTAAAGAAAGAAGGAACATTTCATTCAGACAGGAATAAAATCTATTGATTTGTACAAGATCTAAGAGCCCACAAACTCCTTTGTGATTTTTCAGCACCCCTTAGTCCCTAATCCAGCTGACATTTCTACTTCAATTTCTGCTGATACAGCCTGATTTACAGTGATTGACATCTGCTCAATTTTCTTTTCAATTCCATTGCGCCCTGACTCTAAATTTCTCTTTACATTTACATTTAGAGGGAGAAAATTAACATGAACTCATATACCTCAGGGATACTTTGAGTCCTTTTCAATGTTTTCCCAAGTCCTTAAAGCCAGCTTAGACTCTGTGTCCTTTACCCAAGGTTCCACTCTTGTTCATTATTCTAATATGATCCTTTAGTTTGTTACTGAACTAAGCAGCCTGCTCTTCTACACTCCTTCATTCTCCTAAAGGCATTAGCTCAACAGAGGCTATAAAGCCTTCTGATCTAAACTTCAGTGGGGGCAAATAACTGTTACTTATGTAGGATTGAATTGCTAGGTTGTCATATCTCAGAACACTCAAAAGCTCACCCCAAAATGCCTAGAGTCAATTTTGTGCATTCCCCTCCCCCCAAAAATCTACAAAAATGTCTAGGGGCAGCTAGTTATTGCCACCAATATATTCCTAATTTTGCTGCCCTTGCTAAGCTCCTATATGCTCTTCTCCCAGACACTACTTCTGAGCCCAATTTTCTTGGCCTGCAGAGCCATAAATCTCCTCTGGAGCCTTAATAATGTCCACATCCCCTGCTCTCAGCTAATCTGATTTTGACATACCTTTTTGCCCATCTTGCCATGAAATAACGGGATTGCTGCAGATATTCGGAACAATTTTTTTGCCTCTCTGATACACCCTGTGGCATATTCCTCATGTCAATTGGACCCCCATGACGATGTGCAGTAGCCACAGCTACCACCCCAATAATTGATAAAGCCAGTATATTCTGATATTACACTCCTTCATTCATCAATATGTTCCCCATGCTGTCTGTTCTCTTACAAGTTCATAAGATACAGCACCTTTCTCCAGGTGGCAGGCCGCCTATGAACAGGCCCTGTCCACCAGCTCCTCCATCATGTTGCGTTGTTGTAACACTTTAAACCCGGCTGCTCTACTGCCCCTCCCGGATGATGGAGATCCTCACTCCATTCCATATGATTGCCTGCAATGATAGAAAAGGTCTCAAAACCACAAGAAGACCTCCTAGATACTCCTTTAGACAATCCAGACTTATTTCTATTTCGTAATGGCTTCCATGGATGACATTTCCAAGAAACATAACTGTGAAGCCATAGTTTTCCCTTGTGAAACATTTCAGGCATCCTCTTTGTCCACTGTAAAGTCAGCCCAAGCTGCTGAATGTATAGATCTTGCTAGAGCTGGCATAATGGCAAAAGGAAAAATTGCCACTATTTACCCTGACTCTAGATATGCCTTGGGCATCTGCCACACTATTGACAATCTGGAAATCTAGCAGATTCTTAATTTCTGCTGATAATCCTATTGCCAATGAGCATAGAATTGCTGCTCTATTACACGCTATTCACCTCCCTATTCAAATTGCTATTGCTCATTGTTCAGCTCATCCTAAGGAGACTGATACTATATCTCTAGGGAACTGAGAGGGTGGAGAAGGCTACTAAGAATGCAGCCCCAAAGAACCTTCCTATTCTCTTCTACCCTTTATTAACCTGCCTTTATTGCTTACTGGTGTTATTGATTACCAGAGAATGCCCCACAGTGCAAAAACAACAACAACAAAAACCCACAAATGAATACAAAAGAATGTCAGATAAAATTATCAGGTGTATTATACCTGTGGCCAGTGGAATTCCTGTGGCCCCCTTCTTTTTGACTTTTTGGCTTGAAGCGCTCATCTTCCTTCAGATGGGACATATGTACAGACAGAGGATAGTGAAGGAATGAAAAGATAATTGGTTTTGCCTTGGTATTTACAAAATTTCTAACTGAATTGTTCTCAGTGCACTCCTAATACATCCCATCAAATTTTTGGAGGAGATCAACAGGCCTCAGCAAGTCCTCTAAGACATTAGGCTTTAGGCTCTTGTTACGGTTTGGTTGTTGTCTGTATGTTTAGTGGATGGATTGAATGCTCTCTGACTAGAGGTGCTGATACCATGACAGTGGTAAAGAAATTAATAACAGGTCAGCGCAGTGGCTCATGCCTGTAATCCCAGCACTTTGGGAGGCTGAGGCAGGTGGATCATCTGGGATCAGGAGTTCGATACCAGCCTGGCCAACATGGCAGAACCCCATCTCTACAAAAAATACAAAAATTAGCCTGGTGTGATGGTGCACACCTGTAGTCCCAGCTAATACAGAGGGTGAGGCAGGAGACTTGAACCTGGGAGATGGAGGTTGCAGTGAGCTGAGGTCGTGCCATTGCATTCCAGCCTGGGAGACAGAGCAAGTCTCTGTCTCGAAAATAAATTAATCAATTAATAAATAATAAATAACAGATCATTCTTCATTTGGACATTCCATTATAGATTGAATCAGACCACTGGAACTTATTTTACAGCAGAAATAAAACAGTTGTTTGTAAAAATTCTAGGGTATTCATTCTAATTTAATACCCTATATCATTCTCAATCCTCAAAGCAAGTGGAGTGTAAACACTGAGACACCAAAGTAACTTTAGGACAAGTCCGTCAAGAAATTGGACTTAATTGGCTGAAAGCATTACACCTTATAAAAAAAAAAATGGGTGGGGTGCGATGGCTCAACTCTGTAATCCCACCACTTTGGGAGTTTGAGAGCAGCCTGGCCAGCATGGTGAAACCCTGTCTCTACTAAAAATACAAAACTAGCCGGGCGAGGTGGTGGGCGCCTGAAATCCCAGCTTCTTGGGAGGCTGAGGCAGGAGAATTGCTTGAACCCGGCAGGTGGAGGTTGCGTTGAGCTGAGATCATGTCACTGCATTCCAGACAGGGCGAGACTCCATAAAAACAAAACAAAACAAAACAAACAAAACAAACAAAAAGCATTACCCCTCATAAAAATCTAGAATGCTCCAAATAGAAGACATGGATTAACCTCTTTTGGAATAGTGTTTGGTTGCCCCATGCCTACTGGCAGCTCTAAACCTTCCATTTCTGGATTGAATGAACCTTACAGGGACTTCAGTGAACAATTTGATGCTATGACTAGCTATAGACAGACCCTATTATATTTAGAGCATATCATCAGCAGGTAAAAGGGGGATGGCTTCTGCTGACTAACAAGCCTTACTATAAACTTTTTGATTGGGAAATCAGAGTGCATCAAGGTTTTCAGAAGAAAACATGCGCTGTCACCTAACTGGAAATGCCCTTGCAAAGTACCACTAACCACCTACTCTGCTATCAAAATGAAAGAAGAATCCTCCAGGATTCATGCAAGTCATGCCAAACCAGACCCAGAAGACCAGTCCCAGGGCAACTGGAAGACCATCCCTACAGGTGACCTTTAAGTAAGGATTTCCAGAGTTGAGAACCAGGCCCAGGAAGCAAACAATATCATGAAGTAGACAGTTTTTCCCAAGATCACAGATCAAGAAACTTTGCTTGTACCTATTAATATTTTCTTCCTCTCTTCAGCCTCTCAAATTCAATAAATATAAAAACAACAAGAGATCAGAAAACAACAAACAAACCCGCTTCCTTCATCATGGACTACCTATGAACAGACCTGTTCACCAATCCCTCCATCGTGTTGACTTACTGGCCTTTTATTTAAGGGCTGACTGTGGAGATCATTGTTCCAGTCTCTTCGACTGGCCTTCTGATCCTCCTCTGTGACCTTTTTTTTGAAACTGTGTCTCTCTTTTATTAACCCTGACAGTTTTCTCAACAGGTTAATTGTGGACCTAACTCCCCTGAAACCAGTTTTCCAAGCTTGGCCACATTAATTAATCTGATTGCTGGTTATGTCAGTGCCATCCAGATTATGCAAAAGAACCTAAACTAATTTTCATTTCTGCCAATGCAAGTACCTGGTGGACCAACTTGGAAAATGGATGTGTGACAGGGTATGGTATCCATGACCAACAAAATAATATCACTGGGCACAGTGGCTCACACTGTAATCCCAGCACTTTGGGAGGTTTAAGCGAGTAGAGTTCAAGACCAGCCTGGGCAACATGGTGAGACCCCATCTCTACAAAAAAATGCAAAAAGTTAGCTGGGTGTGGTGTTGTGTGCCTGTAGTCCCAGCTACTTGGGAGGCTGAGGTGGGGGAATTGCTTGAGCCCAGGAGGTTGAGGCTGTCATGAGCCGTGATTATGCCACTGCACTCCAGCCTAGGTGACAGAGTGAGACTTTGTCTCAAAGAAAAAAAGAAAAAAGAAAATAATACCTTTCTACTTCTTTTGGTGAGTTAATTTGATACAGAAAAATCTCTATGAAAGCTCAAAGGCTCTCCTTTGTTCAAGTAAAGTCATTAAAGGGAAATTTTTTCCTTTGTATGGAAAATAATCATGGTGCCGGGCCCTTCCTGGGTGATATACCAAGGATATGTTGGAACCAAATCCTGTGGTTTGTTCTATAGGCGGCATCTTCAACCTCTCATGAAGGTCATAGTTGGTCCTGGCACTGACTCTTGTGATACAAGCACTTGTCAAATCACTGGATGTCATAGCTGGCCTACAAGCCAGCCCTGTGCAACCTGGGGTAGTTCAGCTATTCCCCAACTGGGCTTCCAAAAACCAAAGATTACATATGGATAGATCAAAAATGTAGATTAACTTGGTCAGATGAGAAAACCATACCTTATCGCTGCCAAAGCCAAACTCTAGGACTCTTATATCAGATATTTTGCAGCAGTTCTGCTCCTACAGACTGACAGGGACATAGGAAGATGGGGATGTGCAGATGCCAACGTGACATGTGTCAAAATATAGCAAACCCCAGACTGGTGGGTCACAATTCCACTCTGGCCTCATCCATGAACAACACTGGTCTTTTTATCTTATGTGGCAACAAAGTATATACGGTATTCCCATCTATATGGTTAGGATGATGCAGACTTGAATACCTGATACCTCCCATCACCAGATACTCCCCTTTAAATGCCAGTCAGATTACAAGTGTGGGCTCAATTGTTCACAAAGTAGTGCCACACAAATGTACCAGAAGTGACATTATGGAAAACCCATTTGTATGTCACAGTTATAAGTTCTCTTCACTATTGAGATCTTGTTCCTGGGCTTTGGAACTTACTTTTTGGAAAAGGCAGTTCCAAGTCTTTCCATAGTAATGGACAAGAGTTCAATATTACTATGTAAACATTGGAAGCACTCCAATCAGAAGTTAAATTTATGCTAGAGCCCAGGAGTTCAAGGCTACAGTGAGCTGTCATCATGCTATTTCACTCCAAAATTGTCATGGACTAGATTCACTAACAGTCAAATTAGGAGGAGCTTGCTTGATCATTGGTGAAGAAAGCTGCTTCTATGTAAAGATCTTAGGACAAATAGTGTCTAATTGGCGCCATGTAAAGGGTGAGATAAATATTAATCCTCTCCATCAGATAAATGAGGCTCACGATTTTAATGGACTGACCTATTTCTAGGGATGGGAGACTGGCTTAATGGGATATGATGAAACGTGCTTAGATTTGTTCTTTTCTGATGATTCATATTTGTAATCTATGTTCTTCTCTCCCTTTACACATCTCTTGCCACTCAGCTACTAACCCAATTTTTCTCTCCACCGCCACCTGCTCAGCTTTTAATGTATGAAACTTCTAGGGAAGTTTCAGATGGGAGAAATAAAGGAGTTAAAAACATGCTGCCTCAAAATATGCTCCTCTGGCATATTGACTATTTTGAAATAAGGTACTTGAAAAACAGCAGGTGCAAGATCACTCTTTCTTTCTATCTCTTGAAAGCAGGAGATGAAATTCCCATGTGAAAGGTGTCTTCCCTATACCAGAAGGAAACATTCTTATCATTGGGGAAGGGAAGTTCAAGCAAAATATAGGGAGGGAAATCTGTAAATCAAACCTTGTTAAACTAACTCTTATCTTCCTAGTTTCTTCTCTACCCCATCAACTACCCTAGATCAAGCCTTTTAACTTTGTCACATTTTCGTAAGTTTTTAAATTTTTTTGTTAAATTCAGAATGTAAATGTTCAACTCTAACTGTGACTTTGGGTGCTCATTTCCTTATGAAGACTCCTGTGCTACGTAACACTTGTATTAAACACGTTTGTATGCTTTTCTTTTGTTCACCTGTCTTATGTCAACTTAATTCTCAGATCCAGCTGAAAAACCCCAGGGAGTAGAAGTAAAGTTTTGCTGCCTTACAGTTCTGTGATTCTAATTTGATTCTAATTTAGTATGGATAAAAATTTGACCCCATGGTCACTTGGGGTATATAAGTATTTATGTACTTTAAGAATGGATCCCAGGATGTGGTAAGGTTTACTGATTGTACATATTCATTTATTCATACATTTTTTCAGCAATCATTGAGGATATATTATGTGTATACTCAATTATGCAACTAACTGACTAGGTTACAGAGACAAATTAGACCAAGTCTTTGTCCTCAATGACAGTCTAGCCTAATGGAGGAAAACAGACACAATGAATTAGGTACAATAGTGTCATAGGTGCTATGATAGACATTTTCATAGGGTCATTGAGGCTACTAAGACTAAACGAGGATAAAAGATGGGACATTATGAGAGGAGTGTAACCGAGAAACCCCATTTTTCTAAGACATAGTTTAATTTTTTCTCTCTCTCTTATGTTCTCTTTCTTCCTTTCCCTTGCTTCCTACTTAGCTCTTTAGAAACGCAACTATAACCTCTCACCCCCCAGGAAGTTGTCTTGAGAGACAGTTGAATTACAACCCAAAGTCCTACCAGGAAATGCTTTCCCACCTGGAGAATTTTCAGCCACCTTTACAACCTATTTCTGCCTATAAAGATGCCAACTCAACTGCCTGGTAGATAAGGTACCAAGCTATCACATGGACCTTCCCTGCCTGCTTACTTCCTCTCCTGGCTTTTGAAGTGCCCACTTTTTGCTCCAAAAGCAAAGAAATACCATTAAGACAGGAAGCCTATACTTCTTCCCCTAAGCTAGCTTTGGAATAAAAGGTACTTTTTTAATACCACACCTTGCTCTTGTTCATTGGACTCTGCAAGCAGTGAGCAACTGAACCTGCGTTTCAGTTACAAGACAGTAGGAAAGGCTTCATGGAGGAGTTGACTCTTGAGTTGAGTCTTGAAGATGAGAAGATTCCACTAGGAGAATGGGCAATGAAAGGAAGGCCAGTACATGGGAGCTGATAAAGCAGCATGGTGTGTGATGAGTCAGCCTGGTTCACACTTGTCTTGAGTGCAGTGTCCACAAGTACTATAACATGAAGAGCTTAGTTACCATGCAAGGGAATTTTAAAGTATTGCATCCTAAGCAGGCTTGTCCTAACACTTGTGGAGTTCAGGGCAAGAGCAGAAGTATAGGCTTCTTCCTATTTCCTCTCCTACAACTTAAATAGGCTGTCTTCCTATTTCCTTTCCTACAACTTAAAGATCCTCACACACATCTGTGAATAGGCCAGCCTCCATGTCTAACCTATGTCCTATCCTCATGAAAACATCTGCCTTATGGTCTCCTCTAAGGCTTAAGAATGAGCCTTGGCAGCCTGGTGGCTTCATGGATTTGGAAGACAACTCAGATCTTTTGGGGTGGGTGTTCCAGGAGTGTTGTCTATAAGTGGGGAGGACACAGACTCTGGGAAGAACAGCCTTTGGACCCATAGAAACTCCTGATCCTGAGTAAGGAGGGAAGTGTGGTTCGGGAGGGCCAGAGTGGGGCTATCTAAATTTTAGTGGGGTAGCAAACTTTTTCTGGGAAAGACTAGCTAGTAAATAATTCAGGCTTTGAAGGCCAGATATGGCCACCACTGGATGTTCCTGTTTTGTTTTGGTTGCAGGCATTAAAAAAATACAAAATCCATTCTTAGCTTGAGGGCCATACAATATTAGGCTGCAGGTTGGATTTGGCCAGGGGTCATAATTGGTATGACATGCAAAAGAGTAGTAGCACATCTCTGAAGAGTGTGAAAAGGGGACTGTCACTTTGTGTTTTAGACTGATCAGTTTGGCTTTGTGGAGGCTGTTGTAATAATTCAAACAGGAGATGACGAGGCCCTGAACTAACTCAGCAGCAATGGGACTGGAGAAGATAGTGAATTAAGAACATGTTAAAGGAATTAGTGACTCTGGGTTTTTGATTAAAGCGACTGGGTCGTGGTTCTAATGACTGAGATGGTGACATCAAAGGGCAGGGTAGCATGAGCTAATAGGTTCTGTTTTTAGTATCTGGTTCTTGATTTTTATGTAGGAGACTCAAGGGGATGTCTAGTAGGTTCTCATACATACAAGTTGCTATTCTGTAGTGAGGGCAGGGCTGAAGATACAGATTTGAGAGTCACAAGGGGACACATAGCCATCCCAGAGCATTTGAAAGGTGAAACTGAAGAGGAGAAATTCCTTGCATCCTACAAGTGTCTTGTCCTTGAGATGAACCAGATCAAGACAGGGCAAGAGAGGAGATACTGAAGCCCAACCCTGAAAACCTGGCCCAGCTTCTGGGGCTGACAATCAAGGTTGAGGCTGGTGAGCAGTGTGGTGTGAGAGGCTTAAGTGTGGTTGGAGTGTGGCCAAAATAAATCCGGAAGGGTGACCAAGGAATGGTCAGCAGAGAAATCTTTCCTCCAGGGGGTAGTCTCTCAACTACTAGATCTACACCCTGAATTAGGAATCTCCTGTATTATTATGTTTGACTCTAAGTCTGAAAGCTCAAGTGTGAGAGAAGCATAATGTTTACGACCTATGAATCCACCTAATTTTGACTCCAAGCTGCCATGCATTAGGCTGGTAGGAAGGTGAACGTAAATCACTCCAGTAGGTTTGGGTCCACCTCAGTCACACTCTCTTACTCTGCCAAGGCTCCGGAGGCCTTCCTTAGTCCTTGGTCATCTCCCACATCAGTCAATGCTGACATGCCCATTGTCTGTGTCTGCACAGTACTGGCAGGTCTGGCAGCATCTGGCAGTTTCCATAACATATTTAGGACACTGGGCTATTTGGCAAAGCTCTGCAACCATTGCCTGGGGCTTTGTTTTCCTAGATGAAAACAAAAACTGAGTACCTCCTGCCTGGAGTCTTGCTTCCCATAGTAATGACCTAAGCAGAGAATGGGTCCTTCTTGCTTCTAGACCTACAGATCTCTTCTCTTCAGGACCTCTAAAGTAATCTCTAGTTTGGGTGGATATTTCTCCCTCTTGTTCTTTCACCATATGCTTTTATAGTTCATCAGATTCATAACTTGAAAAACATGTTCCTCTTTGCTCCAGGAAAGGAAGAGATTACTAATTCAAAGTGAGGGAAAATATTTGCATTTCACTTTCTAGTCCATCAAAAAAAGGGAAGAAAAACAAAAACAGTTAAGATTTTGTATTGAAATAGTAAGCATCTGCACCCTGCCACATATTTGTGGAGAGGAGGATCAGCAAGTGGAAGGAAATACCCAGGCCTCAGAAGGACTCGATGAATGAGACAATTGGCAGGACATATGATGGGTTCGAGGAGTGGTAGAAGGTGATGTCTTTAAACTTGGGCTTCCCTGATTTTCAGAATGGAGCACTGCAATGAACCTGCACTCAGGGTCCATAGATCAAATGTGAATATCCCCAGTTACCTAGTAGATAGGACTTGCAGGTGGCGGGGGTGGGGGCTGGGCATTGGTGATCTGACCTCATGTGAACTGTCCTGCTTCTAGTCAAGAACGCTTTGGAATTCTGTTGGGGGTTGCAGATGCCCACGGCTGAAATTAACTAACTTTAAAAAATAATTGGTCAGTTTGCTTGCTTTATTTCATTTGTTCTTCAAACTACCCAGGAAGGTAAATGTCACAGTTTCCATTCTGCTGATGGGAAACCTGAAGCTAAGAGAGGCCAGGGGAATTTATCACAGTAATATAGCTAGTATTTGACATCAAATCCATGTGAGTTATTGTAGGTTTACTCTAGTGGATAATTTATTGCTCAGTAGTGATATTTTGAGAATGAAAGGGGCTGCTATTCATAGTTATCTGAGGACTATAAGTATAAACTAGAGTTTTCCTGTGTGGCCAGTCAACTTGGCTATTTCTTTATTCTTATTAACTTTTTAAAGAACAAATTGTAATCTTCGTACTTTTAAAAATTCACTTCAACTTTTAAAAATTCCCCAGCCTGGCCGACATGGCAAAATCCTGTCTCTATTAAAAATACAAAAATTAGCCGGGCGTTGTGGTGCACGCCAGTAGTCTCAGCTACTCAGAAGGCAGAGGCAGGAGGATTGCCTGAACCCAGGAGGTGGAGGTTTGAGCTGAGATCGTGCCACTGCACTCCAGTCTGAGCAACAGAGTGAGACTCTGCCAAAAAAAAAAAGAAAAGAAAAGACTTCTAATTCCTTTTATGAAGCCAATATAACCCTAGTATCAAATCTTGAGAAGAGCACTGCAATAAAGTAGATTACAGATCAGTCTCACTTCTGAACATAAATGCAAGAATACTAATATGCATTAGGTAACTGAATTTGGTAATTACTAAAATAATATACCATGATTTAAAAATATAGCATACCATGACCAGTTATAGTTAATTCTTAGGACTGCAAGGAGCTAATTCTACATTTGAAAAATTTATTAATGTGATTTCCCATACTAAGAAACTAAAGAAAGAAATACTTAGAACATTTCAACAGAGCATAAAAAGCATTCCATAAAGTTCTATATTTATTTACAGTTTAAATTAGCAGAAAACTAGGAACAGAAAGAAATTTCCTTAATGTAATAAAAAGATATTTACTGTTTACCTGGAAAATCTTGAAAAATGTTTGCTTTAAAATTAGGGATAATTCAAGAATACTGGCTATCATAATGTTCTGCCTCATACTGGAGGCTCAGGCCAATGTAATAACAGAATAGAACACTAAGAAATATAGTGATTGGATTGGAGGAAAATAAAATTGTCATTTGCAAGTGTTATGACTGCTATGGCCATTTACATAGAAAATTAAAGTAAATCAACAAACTCTTAGAAGTAATAAGAAACTTATTGGATTGCAAGATCCATATACAAAAGTCAGTAACATTTTTCAGTACTAGAAAAAATAAAATTACCGAGATAATAGAAAAGAAGATACTGTTTAAAACAACCACAAATCCCTGTAAAATATCAAGGACTTAATAGAGAAAAACTCACAAGACCACTACAGAAGAACATTTTGAAACTCTACCCAAGGGCAAAAAGAAACCTGAATTAATAATCGGAAGAATCATCTTCATGAATGAGGCAGCAGTATTTAAGGATAACCATTTTCCCTCAATTTAGGGCAATTCCAAGCAAATTATAGCCACCTTTAGGGAGAATCTGCCTTCTCATATTTTGAACGAACCCTTCATTGAGTAAGTCCTGATAGAGGGCAGAGCCCTGCCTCTCTCTGTGGAAGCGGGAGAAGAATCAGAACCTTCTTTCTCTCTGGAGACTAGGATATGAGTATGTGATCCTAACTTGGACATAACATTCTCCTTTCTGGAACTTTGAATCTTGTGTGAGTGGTAGGTGATGCAGGGATGGTTTGGAAGAACATTCTCTGTGGCAGCATCCTGGTGGTGTCCTAACCAGGCTCTCTGCAGCAGTGTGGTCTTCTCTGTTGCCAGGCCTCCCATGGTTCCTGCCCATTTTCTGAGCCTGTTTCTCTAAACTTCTTTCTGATTTTGTGAGCTCTCTGGTATCTTTCCCAATAAAATTCATTTCTGTATTAATTTAGAATCAGTTTCTGTTCCTTACAATCAATAACTTGGAACTGGGAATGTTTACAAAATGATTCTGAAATTCATGTAAAAGTATACATGTCCATGAGTAAATTAAGACCAGGGATTGGTCAACTTTTTCTATAAAAGACCAGATATTAAACATTTTAATCTTTGGTGGCTGGATGCAACTACCCAATTTGGCTGTTGCAGTGTTCAAAAGAAGCAAATGAGAGTAGTTGTGTTTTAATAAAACTTATTAAAATAGTTAGTGAATAGGGTTGGGCCCATGAACTATAATTCTCTGACCCCTGCCTAAGACAATAAAAGAAAAGAAAAGAAAAGAGGGGACAGCCTCTTTCCATCAGATATTCAAACATATTACTCAGCCATAGTAGGTAAGCCAATGTGGTACTGGTACGGGAATATACGAATAGACCAGGGAACAGAACAGAACTCAGAAACAGGCACATGAGAATTTGGTCTATTTTGGAGAAAAAATTAGTTTTTATGGAAAAATAAAAATTAGATCCCTACCTAAGGGAGAAATATAAAAATAAGTAAGGACTTAAATATGAAAGATTGTAACTGCTGGAAAAAAATATGTAGGTCAAGCATGGTGGCCCATGCCTGTAATCCTAGCACTTTGGGAGGCTAGGTGAGAGGATTGCTTGAACCCAGGAGTTCAAGACCAGCCTGGGCAACATAATAAGACCCTGTCTCTACAGAAAATACAAAAATTCAGTGGGTATGGTGGCCTGTGGCTGTGTCCCAGCTACTCAGGAGGCTGAGGTGGGAAGATAACTTGAGCCTGGGAAGTTGAGGCAACAGTGAGCCTGCACTGCACTCCAGACTGGGTGAGAGAACAAGACCCTGTCTCAACAACTAAAAATAAAACATCGAATATCTTTAGAATTTTGGAGTAGGGAGAAGAATTATGATCATCCGGCCAGTATTCAAATATTTTGCATTCTCTGAGGACACATCAGAGAAAGTGATTGGATATAAGGATAAATTTGCCTAGAGCTCAATTCTGTGTTGTTATTTCAGGTAAGCATAGCCTTTCTTAAAAGAACCAAGGACTAGCCAAGTGTGGTTTCGTCTCTACTTAAAAAAAAAAAAAAAAAAAAAAAAAAAGAACCGAGGACTGGTTATTTATTGGTGGCTGAATGATTGGTTTGTGAAAAGACAGGAAACCCAGGCTGAATAAGGGAATGGTGGTCTGGTGGTCTTTGTGTTGACAACAATTAATAGGAAAACCCCAAGAGGCAGAATTTGGAGCCAAAGGCAGTACGGGGCCCTGATGGATGATTCTATATGAAAATAGATTGTCCCTGAACATGGCTATCAGGGACAATCATGAGGCAAATGAGTAAGTCCACATACAAAATCAGATATCCAATAATTGTTGTTTGTTTTTGTTTTCTATATGTGTATGTCCTTAAGATTATCTTATTGGAGTGGCAATTATTATTGTTATTATTTTATATTTTTTTGGGACGGAGTCTGGCTCTGTTGCCCAGGGTGGAGTGCAGTGGCACGGGCTTGGCTCACTGTAACCTCTGCCTCCTGGGTTCAAGTGATTCTCCTTCCTCAGCCTCCTGAGTAGCTGGGATTACAGGCACCCAACACCACCTAATTTTTTAGGCTAATTTATTTTTGTATTTTTTTCTTTTTTAGTAAAGATGGGGTTTCACCATGTTGGTCAGGCTGGTCTCGAACTCCTGACCTCAGGTGATCCACCCGCCTTGGCTTCCCAAAGTGTTGGGATTATAGTCGTGAGCCACCGCTCCTGGAGAGGCAATTAAAAAGACTTTGGGAACATACAAATATAGCTTCAAATCCAAGTGCTATTACATCCCAACTGTGCGAATTTCTTAATTTAAGAAATGAATAAAATAATATCTACTTTTCAGGGTTGCTGTAATGATCAGAATGTGGGTATACAGGGTGGATTGGGGATGACTGCACATTCTTCGTCATGTACTCACACTGAGAAATGGAGTTTAATAATTAATTGCCTTATTCAACAGATATTTAATGGGTGCTTACTGTGTGTCACGTGACCTTCTTGCTGCTGAACAAAGTAGATACATTCCTTGCCTGAAAGTAATAAAGGTAATACCTTTTAATGGTTGTTGGTGATGTAATGGTTATTATGAGAACCAGAATATCAGGGTTTAGCTAAAAAGACCTAATTGTCTTATATGGACACGTAAGAAGTGAAGTTCAAAGGAAATCTGTCCTAAGTAAATTATAATTAACACTAAGTATTAATCGCTAACAAGCCGAATAGAAACCATATAGCTATTTCAAATTTGAATTAGCCTCTATCTTACCTATTATTTTTAATTTGTACCACTACCTTCTGGAAGATGCGTAAATGAAAATCCTAATTGAGTAAGTTAACACAAATAAATACCACTCATCCATTCATTCATTCAACCAATCATTCAACAAATATTTTCTTTTATTTCATTTATTTATTTTTTGAGGCAGAGTCTCACTCTGTCACCCAGGCTGGAGTGCACTCTCATGATCCTGGTTCACTGCAACCTCCAACTTTTGGGTTCAAGCAATTTTCCTGCCTCAGCCTCCCAAGTACATGGGACCACAGGTGGGCATCACCACGCCTGGCTAATCTTTTTGTATTTTTAGTAGAGACGAGGTTTCGCTATGTTGGCCAGGCTGATCTTGAACTCCTGGTCTTAACTGATCCACCCATCTTGACCAAAGTGCTGGAATTGTAGGCGTGAGCCACAGTGCCTGGCTTCAACAAGTATTTGTTGGACAACTTTTATGTGCTGAACTGTGCTAACCATTGTTTCTAACTCTGAATGATTCAGACATAGTCTCTGCTTTTTCTGCCAAGAACTCCACTTTCATATCAAAATTATGGTAGACGAGGAAAACCTTGAAAAAAAGTGCTAGGTTAATCGTATTTTATTTTTTTTTATAACTGAATGATTTCTTAGATTAAGAGATTTTAATCTATTTACTTTGAGGTAGATTGATCCCTGAATGACATGGTCTAGTTACTGATAACTAAACAATTACAATTAGATGTTAAGTTTGAATAGAATTTCAATCCATTATTTAGGGTTCCTAAATTTTTCTATATACTGTAGTTGCTTGGTTTTATTCAGGGCTAGGTAAATTTGCGAATTTGAGAGGCAAGACAAAAAAAACCTGTCGAATGCGTTTGTATTATGCCAACGTAGTTCTCAAGGTATCTTTCAAGTGAATGTTTAGCACATACACATGCTCACAAAACAAACTTAACATTCAGCATTATCAGTGACTAGGATGGCGAATCCATTCTTGCTTTGTAACCAAGGAAAGTCACTGCTGCATGGTCCTAACATGCTTAATCTTTATGAAGATGCCTCAGCAAAAGATGACAGGGATATAAGACTGTGTTATTCCTTTGAGGTTTAACTCATTATCCTTTGGTAATCATAACTCCATGTTTTTTACCTCCCCAATTAAAGTTCCAAAAGGCAACAGTAGGTCACAGCAGCCCGTTAGTTGGAGGTTAGGCTCAGGTGCAATTTACTCTCCTCCGTATGCTTGCTAGTAACCAAAGGAGTAACAGTTCCACACACCAAGAATGATCAGCGACTCAGAGGCCAGGGTTCACGTTGCATAACAACCTTCTATACTTGTAGGAAATACAGATTTTACCGTCAAAGAAACTACTGTGGTCACCAGGGTCATGGTCTTTAGATTCACGTCATTTGGAGTGTAAAGCACTAGATTTGAATTCCCTTTTTGTTGATTGCGGCATTGACAGGTGAGCTGTAATGATAAAAGAAGGTATAAACTAGAACTTATCTTTGCTGATCCATACAGCACTTTTTTGTTGTAGCAAGTGTACTTTTGGTTAGAATTAATACATCTCTTTTAGTTTCAATGATAGTCTCGTGAAGTTGATGAAACTTAGTGGTTTCATAAGAGAAAGGGTGCCCTCATGTGGCGATTTAGAAACATAACAGCAAATTCTTTGGCATTCCAGGCTCCAAGGAGGTGGTGTATATTGCCTCATTTTAACTCCGGTTGTGTTTGTGATTACTTTTATCAGTGGAGTATGGCAGAAGTAAGGCTATATGACTTGTATGGCTAGATCTTAAAAGTCATACGGCCTCCATGGTGGAGGAGATGCCATGAGCAGGCAATATGGTTG
>NC_045446.1:92372391-92393523 GCF_002776525.5 Piliocolobus tephrosceles
TACGGCCTCCATGGTGGAGGAGATGCCATGAGCAGGCAATATGGTTGACAGTCCCAGCTGAGCCCAGATTTCCAATTATCTACAGTAACGCAGCAGACGTGTGACTGAAGCCATCCCAGTCCCTCCCAACCAGCCCATCGGCGCCGTAGAACAAAAGGATCACCTAAGGCAGCCTTGCCTGAATTCCTGGCCTACAAAGTCATGAGATATAATAAAATGATTGCTGTTTTGAGCTACGGTTTAGGGTTCTTTTTATGCAATGTTAGATAACTGGACACTTCTTGTGTTAATTCAAGTTCTCCAAAAGCTGATACCAAGAGGGGATTCGACGTACAAGAGGTTTTTGAGGAAACACCTGTGGAGGATAAAGGGGGAAGGAGTGGACTAGGTAGGGAGAGATTTCAGACTCTGATGCAGGTCTGGAATCTGAAGGAAGAAAGATTAGGCAAGAAGAGTCTTAGGCTCTCTCACAAGAAAATAAAGTTTTTCCAGGCTGTGGTGGTGGTGGGGAGGTCCTCAAGCCTGTTAGAAAGATTCTGCTCATCCCAAACACTTTATGATCAAACTGGAGTTTTGGACCTGTGTGTAGCATGCTAGAATTGATAGAATGTAGCTTAGAGACTGATTAAAACAACTTAGAGAATCCCAGTGTTAGGACTTTCTCCCTCTCACATTGTATGTCATCTGTTATAACTCTGAAAATGTATTATGGTTTGTTTGTTTGTTTGTTTATTTATTTATTTATTTTGAGATGGAATCTTGTTCTGTCGCCCAGGCTGGAGTGCAGTGGTGGTGCAATCTTGGCTCACTGCAACTTCTGCCTCTAGGGTTCAAGCAATTCTCCTGCCTCAGCCTCCCAAGTATCTGCGATTACAGGTGTGCCCCATCACATCTGGCTAATTTTTGTATTTTTAGTAGAGTTGGAGTTTTGCCACGTTGGCCAGGCTGGTCACGAATTCCTGACCACAAATGATTCGCCCCCACTTGGCTCCCAAAGTGCGGCAATTATAGGTGTGAGCCACTGCGCCCAGCCAAAATGTGTTATAGTTATTCTTTACATAGCCATGTTATTTTTCAGACTTTGAGATTCTTGAAGGCAGGATCTGTGTGTTTTTCATCTTTGTATCCTTCTTCATTCTCCAAGTTCCTGGCTTAATGAATGCTTGTTGAATGACTAAGAATAATAGTGAAATCACATTCCTTGTGTGGTTCTCAGAACAAATTGTAATTCTCTGGATTTATCTGTAAGGACTTCATTGTTGATGAAATATCTGAATATTAATTACATCTTCTAAAATATGTTGTAAACAGACTTGTAAATAATAGTGAAGAAAATCACATGAAAGGAGGAATTTCTCTTTAATGGTACTCTGCTATCTTAGTAAATAGTTTTGATAGTCTTGTCTGCTAGCACTGCTCTCCTACAATTTTCTGAGGATTATGGATAGAAGAATTCATAACTCACTAGACTGACATTTTAGTTGACTTCCTAGAGAATACATTCGATCTTGTAAGTTCTGTACCTAAAGCCTTCCTTGTCACTGTATCCTATTGTGATGGTTTCCAGATTTTTGGATTTCATGGATTAATATCATTTTTTAAAAACTGGGAGGCTGACACTTATTTTGTAAAGCAAGAACATCAAAAATAATCTATGGCCTGTTATTATCATCATTTTACAAAAGAAAGGCTATGTTCATAACAAAAAGAGGAAAAAATTATCTCAGAATTTTAAAGTGGAAAGGACAGAGACAGATTACAGAGTTGGTACATTATCCTTATTGTTTCTCATTCCTTTACAGTTTGGTACCAGACTGTGTACCTGAACTATTGGCTGTAAATTAAAATTTCAACTTATGTAAGGCTTTCCTAGTTGGTGCTGCTCAGCCTATGTCTTCAGCTTCTTTTTATCTGCATATCCAGCAGCTGTCATTTTCCAGGGGCTGGGAAGGAGGAATGAGAATGTCCTGGGGACGATGCTTATTTTTTATTTTTTATTTTTTTGAGATGGAGTTTCATTCTTGTTGCCTAGGCTGGTGGGCTGTAGTGCAATAGCGTAATCTTGGCTCACTGCAACCTCCGCCTCCTGGGTTCAAGCCATTCTCCTGCCTCAGCCTCCCAAATCGCTGGGATTACAGGAGCCTGCCCCGACACCTGGCTAATTTTTGTATTTTTAGTAGAGATGGGGTTTTGCCATGTTGGTCAGTCTGGTCTCAAACTCCTGACCTCAGGTGATCCACCTGCCTCGGCCTCCCAAAGTGCTGGGATTATAGGCATGAGCCACTGCACCCAGCCAATGCTTTACTTTTACAGAGGCAACACAAGAGTTGCACACCTCACGTCTGCTTACATTCTGTTGGCCTGGACTTGGTTGGAGGAACAGACTAGTGAGGCTGGGGAATTCTGGTCTGTAGCTCTTGGCCATGTATTTAGCTAAAACTTGGTGATTCTATTTTTGAAAGGAAGGGGAGAATGGATACTGGAGAAAATAGTGATCCATCACAGCCCACTCCTTTGGCCCTCCATTGTAGCCAGGTTCACCTTTTTTCTCAGCAATGGAGTATAATCACCACATACCAACAACCCAAAGTCCTGTCTGGGGGCCACATCCGTCCCCAAGTCCAGGATCTCTGGGTGATGTGCTGTCCTCTCTGTCAAGTGACAGGGTGGCTTTTGCCTCGCACACTTGCATCCAATACTTAATGATGTTGTAGAATGGTGTATCTGCAATAAAATGTCTTTCACAAATGGAAAATTGGGAAATGGGAAACATGCAGGACTCAATGGTTTGTAACAATGGCGAAATTCTAATGGGCAGAAAAACAGACTCTTGCCCTGGCAATGGAATACATTCTTGGTTAGAACTTGTTCCATTTTCTGTGAGCAATTCTTTGTCTATTGTCCTTTACTCATTATTCTCTACTTTTTGCCAGTGTTAGAAATATGTTCTTGTAGAAGGCTGTTTAGATTTCATAGCCTTCTTCCTGCTGGTGCAGGATAGGTGTGCCTGATCTATTTGCTATATGCATTTTTTAGAATAGGCTGCAGACCCCAGAGCATAATGATTTAAAGAAAAGATAGTTCATTTCATTTTTACAGAAGAGCTCTGTGCTGGAGTTTCATACCAGCAGTGGCCCTGCTCCATGCAGTCCTTTGAGGACTAATATCAGTAGAGAATGAGCTAAGCTTCTTGACAAGGGCATATAGACATGCAGTGGCTTAAAAAATAGAATTTCATTTCTCTCTATATTTCTGACTGCTGGCTGGAAATCAGAGACGAGCAGAACAAACTTGGGAGCCTCATACTGAGGAAAGCTCCCGCACCTGCCCAGGTCTGTGCACTGTTAGACTGTTAGATAAAAGAGAAATAAAATGCAATCTTGTTTGAGCTCCTCTCCAGCTAGCTTTTCAGGATGCAAAATGTAAGAAAAGCAGAAAAGCATAAGACCAACAGAGTCCCTTTAAGCTTCCCTAGATATCCCACATCACATTTCTGTATACTTGTTGTTAAGAAAGTTTGAGAAATGGTTTTTGATTACAATGGAAATGTTCTTAGCTAAAAAAAGAAAAAAAAAAAAGTGGAGAATGAATGTTTGAGTAGGCATCTAGTAGCCTATGCTATCCTATGTAAACACCAGGAGAAAATTAGTTGGCCTTTTCAGTGGCTGTCTTAGTCTGTTTTGTGTTGCTATAACAAAATACCACAGACTGGGTAATATATAAAGAACAAAAATTTACATCTGCAGAGTCTGGAGGATGGGAAGTTCAAAATCAAGGGGCTGGCATCTGGTAAGGGCTTTCTTGCTGTATCATTCTATGGTGGAAAGAAAGAGGGAGAGAGAAAGAGGAGAGAGAGAGAGAGAGAATGGGGGCTAAATTTGTCTTTTTATAAGGAACCAATTCCCATGATAACAAACTCACTCCTGCAATAATGGCATTAATCCACTCAGGAGGGCAGAGCCCCCACAGCTGTGTCACTTCTTAAAGGTTCCACCTCTTAATACTGTTTGAATGACACTTAAGTTTCAACATGAGTTTGGGAAGGGACAAACATTCAAGCCCTAGCAATGGCTTAGTTTGTTCATCTATAGTCACATAATGTGCGTTGCCATGTGTGGTTAAATATAGTTTAATTATTGTCAAGAACATTCCAGAAGACATGAAGCTGAAGAAAAGGAGTTCTACAACTGTGATGTGTTATTAAAAATGATTTCTTTCAGCCTAATAAAAGTAAAACTGGAATGGCTATAATTTCTTCATGAAATTACTAACTCTGCAATGATAAATAGCTGATTGCTTTTTAATACAAACAAAAATTTTAAAGAGACATTTTTATTCCATGGTAACTTGTGTTATTGTTTCTTCCTAACAGTCACACTTCATTTTTCAGATGAAATATCCTGTTTCTAACTTTCTCTTCCTTATTAAAGAAACTTTTTGCCTGAAGAAACTTTGTGGTGATTATTTTTATGTGCTTTTGAAAAATATTTTATGGTGTTATTATTACAAAATAAATTCATGTCCATTATAAAAATACATATAAGGAAAACCTGGATATGATCATGAATACTATTTTGTTCTTTATCATTCCACACCTAAGCATATGTTTATATGTTTAAAATATACTGAAAATATAACTGGTAATTCAATTCACAGTATTTTACAAATTGAATTTTAACTTATGATCTTTTTTCATTGTAAATTTTTTCTCTTTTTGTGGGGAAAACTACACATAACATAAAATTTACTGTCTTAATCATTTTTAAGTGTACAGTTCAGTGGTATTAAGTACATTCGTATGGTTGTACAACCACCACCACCATCAATCTCCAGAACACTTTCCTTCTTGCAAAACTGAAGCTCTATGCCCATTAAACAATAATTCCCTATTGACCCTTCCCCCAAAGGCCCTGGAAACTATCATTCTACTTTCCATCTCTATGAATGTTATTACTCTAAGTACCTCATGTAAGTGGAGTCATGCAGTGTTTGTCTTTTTGTAACTGGCTTATTTCACTGAGCATAATGTCCTCAGGTTTTATCCAGAATTTTCTTCCTTTTTTATGGCTAACATATACCACCTTTTGTTTATCTGTTCATCTGTCAGTGGACACTTGGGTGCCTCCACATTTTAGCTCCTGGGAATAATGCTGCTATGAATGTGAGTGTACAACTGTGTCTTTGAAATCCTGCTTTCAGTTCTTTTGCGTAGACTCCCAGAAGTGGAATCGCTGGATCATATGATAATTCTGCTTTTATTTCTTGGAGAACCACTGTACTGTTTTCCATAGCTGCTATACAATTTTCCCTCGAAGAGTGCATAGAGGTTCCAATTTCTTCATATATTCGCCAATACTTATTCTCAGCTTTTAAAAGTAGAAGCCATCTTAGGGGATGTGAGGCAGTATTTTGTTGTAGTTTTGATTTGCGTTTCTCTAATGATTGATGATGTTGAGCATGTTTTAATGTACTTATCGATCATTAGTATATATTCTCTGTAGAAACTTCTATTTAAGTTCTTTGCCCATTTTTTTTTTTTTTTTTTTTTTGAGACGGAGTCTTGCTCTGTTGCCCAGGCTGGAGTGCAGTGGCTGGATCTCAGCTCACTGCAACCTCCGCCTCCTGGGTTCATGCCATTCTCCTGCCTCAGCCTCCCGAGTAGCTGGGACCACAGGCGCCTGCCACCTCGCCCGGCTAGTTTTTTGTATTTTTAGTAGAGACGGGGTTTCACCGTGTTAGCCAGGATGGTCTCGATCTCCTGACCTCGTGATCCGCCCGTCTCGGCCTCCCAAAGTGCTGGGATTACAGGCTTGAGCCACCGCGCCCGGCCTCTTTGCCCATTTTTAACTCAATTTTTTTTGGTTGTCGAATTTTAGGAGGTCTCTATATATTTTCTATATTAATTCCTTATCATATATATAATTTGCAAATATTTTCTCCCATTCTTTGGGTTGCCTTTTTATTCTGTTGAGAGTGTTTTTTGATGCACAAAATTCTTACATTTTCATGAAGTCCAGTATGTGCATTTTGTTGTTGTTGTCTGTGCTTTCCGTGCCATATCCAATAAATCATTGTCAAATCCAATGTCGTGAAGCACTTGCCCTATGCTTTCTTCTCAGAATTTTTTTTTTCTTTTAGACAGACTCTCACTCTGTCACCCAGGCTGGAGAGCAGTTGCCTGATCTTGGCTTATTGCAACCTCGGCCTCCCAGGTTCAAGCGATTCTCATGCCTCAGCTTCTTGAGTAGCTGGGATTACAGGTGTGCGCCATCACATCTGGCTAATTTTTGTATTTTTAGTAGAGATGGGATTTCTCCATGTTGCCCAGGGTGGTCTTGAACTTCTGACTTCAAGTGATCCACCTGTTTTGGCCTTTCAAAGTGTTGGGATTACACATGTGAGCCACTGCGCCTGGCCTCTTCTCAGAATTTTAATTTTAGGTTTTATATCTATGTTATAGACACTTTTTTTTCCCCCCCCGAGACAAAGTCTCACTCTGTCACTTAGGTTGAAAGGCAGTGACTTGATCTTGGCTCACTGCAACCTCTGCCTCCTGAGTTCAAGCAATTCTCATGCCTCAGCCTCCCGAGTAGCTGGGATTATAGGCATGCGCCACTGTGCCCATGTAATTTTTGTATTTTTACTGGAGATGGGTTTCACAATGGTGGCCAGGCTGGTCTTGACTTCTGACCTCAAGTGATCTGCCTGCCTTGATCTCCCAAAGTCCTGGGATTACAGGCCTGAGTCACTGCCTGGCCCCATAGACCCATTTTGAGTTAATTTTCTTTTTTATTGTGCTTTCTGGAATACATGTGCAGAACGTGCAGATTTGTTACATAGATATACTTGTGCTGTGGTGGTTTGCTGCACCTATCAACCCATCATCTAGGTTTTAAGCCCTGCGTGTATTAGGTATTTCTCCTAATTCAATCCCTCCCCTTGTTCCTCACCCCCTGACAAGCCCTGGTGTGTGATGTTCCCCTCCCTGTGTCCATGTGTTCTCATTGTTCAACTCCCACTTATGAGTGAGAACATGTGGTGTTTGGTTTTCTGCTCCTGTGTTAGTTTGCTAAGAATGATAGTTTCTAGCTTCATCCATGTCCCTGCAAAGACATGAACTCATTCTTTTTTATGGCTGTGTAGTATTCCATGGTGTTTATGTGCCATATTTTCTTAATCCAGTCTATCATTGATGGACATTTGGGTTGGCTCCAAGTCTTTGCTGTTGTAAATAGTGCTGCAATAAACATACGTGTGCATGTGTCTTTATACTAGAGTGATTTTTTTGTTTGTTTTTTTCTGTTTTGAGATGGAGTCTTCCTCTGTTGCCCAAGCTGGAGTGCAGTGGTGTGATCTTGGCTCACTGCAACTTCCACCTCCTGGGTTAAAGTGATTCTCCTACCTCAGCCTCCCAAGTAGCTGGGATTACAGGTGCCCACCACACCCAGCTAATTTTTGTATTTTTGGTAGAGATGGGGTTTCACCATGTTGGACAGGCTGGTTTTGAACTGCTGACCTGAGGTGACCTGCCTTGGCCTCCCAAAGTGCTGGGATTACAGGTGTGAACACTACACCTGGCAGTAGAATGATTTATAATCTTTTGGGTGTATACCAGTAATGAGATTGCTGGGTCAAATGGTATTTCTGGTTCTGGATCCTTGAGGAATCACCACACTGTCTTCCACAATGGTTGAACTAATTTACACTCCACCAACAGTGTAAAGCGTTCCTATTTCTCCACATGCTCTCCAGCATCTGTTGTTTCCTGACATTTTAATGATCACCATTCTAACTGGCATGAGATGGTATCTCACTGTGGTTTTGAGCTGCATTTCTCTAATGACCAGTGATGATGAGATTTTTTTTTCATATGTTTATTGGCCACATAAATGTCTTCTTTTGAGTAGTGTCTGTTCATATCCTTTGCCCACTTTTTGATGGGATTGTTTTTTTCCTATAAATTTGTTTAAGTTCCTTATAGATTCTGGATACTAGACCTTTGTCAGATGGATAGATTGCAAAAATTTTCTCCCATTCTGTAGGTTGCCTGTTCACTCTGATGATAGTTTATTTTGCTGTGCAGAAGCTCTTCAGTGTAATTAGATTCCATTTGTCAATTTTGGCTTTTGTTGTATGCAATTGCTTTTGGTGTTTTAGTCATGAAGTCTTTGCCCATGCCTATGTCCTGAATGGTATTGCCTAGGTTTTCTTCTAGGGTTTTTATGGTTTTAGGTCTTAAATGTAAGGCTTTAACCCATCTGGAGTTAATTTTTGTATAAGTTGTAAGGAAGGGGTCCAGTTTCCAGTTTCAGTTTTCTTCATATAGTCAGCCAGTTTTCTGAACAGTTTATTAAATAGGGAATCCTTTCCCCATTGCTTGTTTTTGTGAGGTTTGTCAAAGATCAGATGGTTATAGATGTGTGGTGTTATTTCTGAGGTTCTGTTTTGTTGGTCTATATCTCTGTTTTGGTACCACTACCATGCTGTTTTGGTTACCATAGACTTGTAGTATAGTTTGAAGTCAAGTAGTGTGATCCCTCCAGCTTTGTTCTTTTTCTTAGGATTGTCTTGGCTATATGAACTTTTTTTGGTTCCATATGAAATTTAAAGTTGTTTTTCTAATTCTGTGGAGAAAGTCAATGGTAGCTTGATGGGAATAGCATTGAATCTATAAATTGCTTTGGGCAGTATGGCCATTTTCACGACATTTATTCTTCCTACCCATGAGCATGGAATGTTTTTCCATTTGTTTGTGTCCTCTCTTATTTCCTTGAGCAGTGGTTTGTAGTTCTCCTTGAAGCAGACCTTCACATCCCTTGTAAGTTGTATTCCTAGTTATTTTATTCCCTTTGTAGCAATTGTGAATGGGAGTTCACTCATGATTTGGCTCTCTGTTTTTCTGTTATTGGTGTATTGGTGTATGGGAATGCTTGTTATTATTATTATTATTATTTTTTGAGACAGAGTCTTGCTTTGTCACCCAGGCTGGAGTGCCATGGCGTGATCTCGACTCAATGCGAACTCTGACTCCCAGGTTCATGCCGTTCTCCTGCCTCAGCCTCCAGAGTGGCCGGGACTACAGGCACCTGCCACCACGCCCAGCTATTTTTTTTTTTTTAGTAGACATGGAGTTTCACTGTGTTAGCCAGGATGCTCTCGATCTCCTGACCTCGTGATCCACCCACCTCGGCCTCCCAAAGTGCTGGGATTACAGGTGTGAGCCACCACGCCTGGCCAGGAATGCTTGTGATTTTTGCACATTGATTTTGTATCCTGACACTGCTGAATTTGCTTATCAGCTTAAGGAGTTCTGGGGCTTAGACAATGGGGTTTTCTAAATATACAATCATGTCATCTGCAAACAAAGACAATTTGACTTTCTGCCTTCCTATTGGAATACCTTTATTTCTTTCTCTTGCTTCATTGGCCTGACCAGAACTTCCAATACTATATTGAATAGGAATGGTGAGAGAGAACATCTTTGTCTTGTGCTGGTTTTCAAAGGGAATGCTTCCAGCTTTTGCCCATTCAGTATGATATTGGCTATGAGTTTGTCATAAATAACTCTTATTATTTTGAGATATGTTCCATTGTTACCTAGTTAATTGAGTGTTTTTAGCATGAAAAGTTGTTGAATTTAATTGGAGGCCTTTTCTGCATCTATTGAGATAATCACGTGGTTTTTGTCATTAGTTCTGTTTATGTAATGGATTACATTTATTGATTTGCATATGTTGAACCAGCCTTGCATCCCAGGGATGAAGCTGACTTGATTGTGGTGGATAAGCTTTTTGATGTGCTGCTGAATTCAATTTGCCAGTATTTTATTGAGGATTTTCATGTTGATGTTCATCAGAGATATTGGCCTGAAATTTCCCTTTTTTGTTGTGTCTCTGCCAGGTTTTGGTATCAGTATGATGCTAGCCTCATAAAATGAGTTATGGAGAGTTCCTCTTTTTCTATTGTTTGGATAGTTTCAGAAGGAATGGTACCAGCTCCTCTTTGTACCTTTGGTAGAATTTGGCTGTAAATCTGTCTGGTCCTGGGCTTTTTTTGGTTGGTAGGCAATTAATTACTGCCTCAGTTTCAGAATTTGTTATTGGTCTATCAGGGATTCAACTTCTTCCTGGTTTAGTCTTGGGAGGGTGTATGCGTCCAAGGATTTACCCATTTCTTCCAGATATTCTAGTTTATTTGCATAGAGGTGTTTACTATATTCTCTGATGGTAGTTTGTATTTCTGTGGGATCAGTGGTGGTATCCCCTTTATCATTTTTTTCTTTTGTCTATTTGATTCTTCTCTCTTTTCTTTTTTATTAGTCTGACTAATGGTCTATTTTGTTAATCTTTTCAAAAAATCAGCTCCTGGATTCATTGATTTTTTGAAGGGTTTCTTGTGTCTCTATCTCCTTTAGTTCTTCTCTGATCTTAGTTATTTCTTGCCTTCTGTTAGCTTTTGAATTTGTTTGCTCTTGCTTCTCTAGTTCTTTTCATTGCGATGTTAAGAGTGTTGATTTCAGATCTTTCCTGCTTTCTGATGTGGGCATTTAGTGCCATAAATTTCTCTCTAAACACTACTTTAGCTGTGTCGCTGAGATTCTGGTACATTTTGTCTTTGTTCTCATTGGTTTCAAATAACTTATTTATTTCTGCCTTAATTTCCTTATTTACCCAGTAGTCATTCAGGAGCAGGTTGTTCAGTTTTCATGTAGCTGTGCTGTTTTGAGTGAGTTTCTTAATCCTGAGTTCTAATTTGATTGCACTGTGTTCTGAGAAGCTTTCTGTTAATGATTTGTGTTCTTTTGCATTTGCCAAGGACTGTTTTACTTCCAATTAAGTGGTCCATTTTCGAATAAGTGCTGTGTGGTGCTGAGAAGAATGTATATTCTGTTGATTTGGGGTGGAGAGTCCTGTAGATGTCTATTAAGTCTGTTAGGTCCACTTGGTCCAGTGCTGAGTTCAAGTCCTGCATATCTTGTTAATCTTCTGTCTCGTTGATCTGTCTAACATTGACAGTGCGGTGTTAAAGTCTCCTACTATTACTGTGTGGGAGTCCTAGTCTCTTTGTAGGTCTCTAAAAACTTGCTTTATGAATCTGGGTGCTCCTGTATTGGATGCATATATACTTAGAATAGTTAGCTCTTCTTGTTGCATTGATCTCTTTACCATTATGTAATGCCCTTCTTTGTCTTTTTTGGTATTTGTTGGTTTAAAGTCTGTTTTATCAGAGACTAGGATTGCAACCCCTACTTTTTTTTTTTTTTTGCTTTCCATTTGCTTGGTAAATCTTCCTCCATCTCTTTATTTTGAGCCTTTGTGTGTCTTTGCACGTGAGATGTGTCTCCTGAATACAGCACACTGATGGGTCTTGACTCTTTATGCAATTCGCCAGTCTGTGTCTTTTAATTGGGGCATTTAGCCCATTTACATTTAAGGTTAATATTGCTATGTGTGAATTTGATCTTGTCATCATGATGCCAACTAGTTATTTTGCACATTAGTTGATGCAGTTTCTTCAAAGTCGTTATATTTTGGTATGTTTTTGCAGTGCCTGGTACCAGTTTTTCCTTTTCATATTTAGTGCTTCCTTCAGGAGCTCTTGTAAGGCAGGCCTGGTGGTGACAAAATCCCTCAGCATTTGCTTGTCTGTAAAGGATTTTATTTCTCCTTTGCTTATGAAGCTTAGTTTGGCTGGATATGAAATTCTGGGATGAAAATTCCTTTCTTAAAGAATGTTGAATATTGGGTCCCACTCTCTTCTGGCTTTAGGATTTCTGCTGAGAGATCTGTTAGTCTGATGGACTTCCCTTTGTGGGTAACCCAACCTTTCTCTCTGGCTGCCCTTAACATTTTTTCGTTCATTTCAACCTTGGTGAATCTGATGATTATGTGTCTTGGGGTTGCTCTTCTCAAGGAATATCTGAGTGATGGTCTCTGTATTTCCTGAATTTGAATGTTGGCCTGTCTTGCTAGGTTGGGGAAGTTCTCCTGGAAAATATCCTGAAGTGTGTTTTCCAACTTGGTTTCATGATCCCTGTCACTTTCAGGTACACCAATCAATCATAGGTTTGGTTTTTTCACATAGTCCCATATTTCCTGGAGGCTTTGTTCATTCCTTTTCATTCTTTTTACTTTAATCTTGTCTTCACATTTTATTTCATTAAGTTGATCTTCAATCTCTGATATCCTTTCTTCCACTTGATTGATTCGGCTATTGATACTTGTGTATGCTTCATGAAGTTCTGGTGCTGTGTTTTTCAGGTCATTTATGTTCTTCTCTAAACTGGTTATTCTAGTTAGCAGTTTCTATAACCATTTGTCAAAGTTCTTAGCCTCCTTGCATTGGGTTAGAACACTCTCCTTTAGCTTAGAAGAGTTTGTTATTATTCACCTTCTGAAGTCTACTTATGTCAATTCGTCAAACTTGGTCTCCATCCAGTTTTTTGCCCTTGCTGGTAAGGAGTTGTGATCCTTTGGAGGAGAAGAGGCATTCTGGTTTTTGGAATTTTTAGCATTTTTGTGCTGGTTTTTCTTCATCTTTGTGGATTCATCATGATGCTGATGACCTTTGGATGAAGTTTTTGCATGGGCATCCTTTTTGTTGATGTCAATGTTGATGTTATTGCTTTCTGTTTGTTAGCTTTCCCTCTAACAGTCAGGCCCCTCTTCTGCAGGTTTGCTGGAGTTTTCTGGAGGTCCACTCCAGACCCTCTTTGCCTGGGTATCACCAGCAGAGGCTGCAGAACAGCAAAGATTGCTGTGAGCTCCTTCCTCTGGAAGCTTCCTCAAGCCATCTGCCTGCCTCAGCCTCCCAAAGTGCTGGGATTATAGACATGAGGCACTGTGCCTGGCCTCTTTCAGTACTTTTTATTTTTGTAAAATTGGTGGTAATGTTTTCAATTTCAGTTCTGATTTTAGAAATTTGAGACCTTTTTCCTTTTTCTTAGTCTGTATAGATAAAGGTTTGTTAATTTTGTTAATCTTTTCAAAGAACCAACTTTTGGCTTCATTGACTTTCTCTGTTATTTTTCTATTTTTTATTTCATTTATCTCTGTTCTAACTTTTATTATTTTCTTTATTCTGCTAGCTTTGGGTTTAGTTTGTTTTTCAATTTCTAGTTACTTGAGATGTAAAGTTAGATTGTCTATTTGCGATCTTTCTTACTTAAATGTTTATAGCTATGAATTTCTACTTCAGCACTGCTTTTCCTGTGTCCCATAAGTTTTGGTACATTGTGATTTCGTTTTCATTCATTTTTAAGTATTCTCCAGTTTTCCTTGTTATTTCTTCTATGATCTGTTGGTTAAGACTGTGTTGTTTACACTCCACAAATTTGTGAATTTTCCAGTTTTCCTTCTGTTATTGATTTCTAACTTTATCCCCGTGTGCGCAGAGAAGATACTTTTTGTCGTATCAGTCTTTTCAAATGTAGTGAGGCTTATAATGTCCGTATGGTCTATCCTGAAAAATGTTCCATGTGCACTTGAGAATAATGTGTATTCTGTTGTTGTTGGGCAAAGTATTCTATAAATGTCTGTTAAATCTAGTTGGTTTATTGTGTTGTTCAAATTTTCTGTTTCCTTACTTGTCCTCTGCCTTATTGTTCATCCATTATTGACAGTGGAGTATTGAAGTCTTCAATTATAGAACTGTCCATCTCTCTTCTGAATTCTGTCCATGTTTGCTTCACATATTTTCATAGTCTGTTATTAGATGTGTAAATGTTTGCAATTATTGTATGTTCTCTCAGTGTTTAATGTTTTATTATATAATGTCCTTCTTTGTCTCTTGTAAGTTTTTAAATTTAATGTCTATTTTGTCTGATATTAATACAGCCACCCCTGATTTGTTTGGTTACTATTTCCATGGAATATTCTTTTCCATCCTTTCACTTTTAACCTATTTGTGTCTTTGGATCTAACATGAGTCTCTTGTAAATAGCATATAGTTGAATCCTGTTTTTAAAATCTATTCTGCTAATCTTTGTCTTCAATTGGATAACTTAATCCATTTACATTTAACATAATTACTGATAAGGAGTGACTCTCTAATGTTATTTTACAATTTGTTTTCTATATGTCTTAAAGCTTTTTTATTTAGATTTACTGCATTATTTTCTTCTTTTGTGTTTAATTGATTTGTTGTAATAAAATGTTTCAATTCTTCTCTCATTTTGTTTTGTGTATATTATTTTATCTTTTTTTGAATACTGTTGGAATTACATTTAACATTATAAAGTTAGAACATTCTCATTTGAATTTATACCAGTTTAATTTTAATAACATACACAAACTCTGCCCCTTTAACACCCTCTGCTCCTTTAACACCGCCACCATTTTCAGTTGTTGATGTCACAAAATTACATCTTTATACATTGTATGTCCAAACACAGAAATAATTTTTAATACATTACTTTCTTAAATCACGTAGAAAACAAAATGTGGAGTTACAAACAAAAGTTAAAATAATATTAACTTTTAGATTAGGAAATTTTTTTTAAAAAGGTGTGTCTCTTAAAACATGTAGAAACAAAAGTAGAGTTACATACCATAATTACAATAATATTATCTTTTATAATTGCTCCTCTATTTGCGTTTATTAAGAGCTTTATTTCACCATACAACTTCAAGTTACTGTCTGTGGTTCTTTCATTTCAACCTGCAGGATTCCCTTTAGCATTTCTTTTTTTTTTTTTTGAGACGGAATCTCGCTCTGTTGCCCAGGCTGGGGTGCAGTGGCCGGATCTCAGCTCACTGCAAGCTCCGCCTCCCAGGTTCACGCCATTCTCCTGCCTCAGCCTCCCGAGTAGCTGGGACTACAGGTGCCTGCCACCACGCCCAGCTAATTTTTTGTATTTTTTAGTAGAGATGGGGTTTCACCGTGTTAGCCAGGATGGTCTTGATCTCCTGACCTCGTGATCCGCCCATCTCGGCCTCCCAAAGTGCTGGGATTACAGGCTTGAGCCACCATGCCCGGCCCGCTTTAGCATTTCTTATAGGGTCAGTCTAGTGGTAACAAACTCCCACTGTTTTTGTTTATCTGGTAATATCTTAATTTCTCCCTCATTTTGGAAGGACATTTTTGCCAGATATAGAATTCTTGGCTGACTTATTTTTTCCTTTAGCACTTTGAATATATCAGGCCATTACTTCTGGCCTCCAATGTTTCCAATGAGAGATTTGCTGATGATCTTACTGAGGATCTCATATGTGACACATCATTTATCTCTTGCTGTTTTTAAAATTCTCTCTTTGTCTTTGCCTTTCAACAGTTTGATTATAATGTGTCTTGGTGTGTGTCTCTTTTGGTTCATTTTATTTGGAGTTCGTTAAGCTTCTTGAATGTTTACAGTCATGTCTTTCAACAAATTTAGCAAGTCTTCAGTTATTAATTCTTCAAATATTCTCTCTCCTCCTTCTCTTTATCTTATAGGATTCCCACAATGCATGTTTGTTTGTGTGATGGTATCTCACAGGTCTCTTAGACTCCATTCACTTTTCTTCAATTTTTTTTCTGTTTTTCAACTTTTATAAATTCGGTGTTCTATCTCAAAGTTCACTGATTCTTTCTTCTTCCCACTCAGATCTGTCTTTGAATACTTTTAGTGACTTAATTATTTTAGTTATCGCACTTTTTAGGTCCAGCATTTCTTTTTGGTTTCTTTTCAGGTATTCTAAATCTTTATTAATATTTTAATTGTGTTCATATGTTATATTCCTGACTTTTTCTAAGTCTTCTTTTAGTTCTTTGAGCATCTTTAAAACAGTTGCTTTAAAGATTTTGTCTGATAGATCTACTATCATATCACTTTCAGGGACAGTTTCTGTTCGTTTATTTTATTTATCTTTAAATGTGCAATACTTTACTTTTTATTTATCTTTAAGTGGGCTATACTTCATATGCATTGTGATTTTTTTATTGCTGTTGAACACTGAACATTTGAATCTAATAATATGGTAACTCTGGAAGTCAGATTCTCTCCCATCCCTAGGTTTTGCCTTGCCTTTTTTTTTTTTTTTTTTTTTTTTTTAGGTGGGCTCTGTGTGCCGAGGATCAGCTTGAAGTGTACACTTAAGGTCTTCTTAGGTCTTTTCTGAGCCTGAGCCTACCCTCGAGCATGCATGGTGGCTTTCTAATTTCCCTTGTATATGCAGTTGCCTTTTAAGGTTGTGTCTTCAATGTCTGGTCCCAAAAGGGGAAAAAGAGAAAAATGAAGGGGGAAAAGGTGCTGGCCATTTAAATTCCCTAGAAGTTATTTCAGTCAGACGGGGAGAGCTTGTAACGGTGAGGGAGATGAAAAAACAATGGCCACAACCTCTTTGTGTGTACTTCTGTGATCAGAAGCAGCAATCTGGAGATCAGAGCACAAATACCTAATAATTGCAGGACAGGGTCCTGTTCGTCCATCCTGGCTCTCAAAATTGTGTGAAAGTCGTATTATATAAAGCTGCTCCAGGAACAGGTGCACAATTGCCTGCCACTGGGCTTAGAGTGGGGGATGGGTAGCCGCTACTGTATTAACAGCTGAAATTCACCAAAATTCACCACATACCGTCTAAGCTGTCCCCTGGAAGATGGAAGCCTCCCATAGACTCCAGAGTTCTAACATAGTTACATCAGACAGATTCTTCCAGTGCAATTGTCATCTAGGTGAGGAGCTAGATTTCTGGTAGTTCCAACTCTGCCATCTTCCTAGAACCCTCACCTGTGGTTCTTTTCAAAGTTCTCTTTTTCCTTAATTTCTTGGGCATTGATCTAATTATGTACTGTGGATAACTCAACTTTCTGTATTTTGGGAGTGACTTGAATGGTTTAATAATTTGAATATAACCTTAATGGAAGTTTCTGTTAGTGAAGCTTTCATTTAATTTCTGAAATAATTGTTTTTACACATATATATGTCCAATTTCATTAAGAAGCTGACAATCTAGAGTGGACTCCTTAATTAAGCAGAAGATTGTTAATTCGGTGAGGTAAGTTATGAATGTGAGGGGTAAAGTGTTAGTTACCGAGGCAGTTCTTAAGAGGAGCATCTAAGTAGGTTTAGGTGAGTGTGAGGTCAGTGAAGGTATTCTGGACGTCAAGACATATAGACTGAGAGGTGAAGAACTCCAGAAGTAGCCAGGTGAAGAGAAGCGGCTCTTTTTATATCAGTTTTAAACTCTGTAAACGAAGTTGTTTCCCTTGTAGAGCCTCAATGAGTGATTCTGATAACACACATTTTCCTTCACATCCTTGTTTTTCATAATAGAATTGATAGCATTCGTAAATGTACTCAAGGGTGAAACCAAGTATTCTGACATGTAAAGGATTCTAAAATCATAAAAGATTATTAGTAAATATTATCTTAGTTGATCATTAAATTTTAGAACTAGAAGGATCATAAGCCTTCCTTTATAAAGTAAGGGAATTAAAATAAATGATGATCTGTAGCTGAGAGAAGAGAGCCCAAGGCCTCCCTACTGGTTAGAGCATAATTAGGATCAAAACAGAACTTTAGACACAGTTCAATACTATTTCTGTTTCATATGATTATTTTTACATCAACAACAACAACAACAAACAACAACAACGTGAGAACAGCCCTGATTAGCTTCACACTAGGTTGGCACTGGGAGAAAAAAATAATTAACTTACTTGTTTATACCACTTCTGTCACCTTTGCTCTGGTCTTCGTTCTGCATTGTTGGACTCTGTTTTTTCTGGAAAGTTTCATGGCAAAAATGGTGAATAACACCAACAAGGAGAGGAAGACTACTACATTCTCTTTTTTCTCTTTATAGTTAGGTTCATTTGTTTTTGTGCTAGCATGGCCAAAAAATAATTTATTGGAAGAAGATTAGAATGCTTTATGAAATCCTAAAGAAGCCATTGAACAACCAGGGTGTGGAAAAGAAAAGTTTTACAGTATTTCTGGGATCTTCAGCAGCTTATTTGAAATATATGGATCTTTCCTGTGGGATCTCACCACAAATGAGACTCAGCTCAGAGCTCCCAGTCTCTAGGCCTCTCTATTCACTGTGGTTAGGTTGTGGGGTCTATGTGCATACAAGGGCTTGCTCTGTTCAGGATGGTGTCTTTCAGGTTATAACAGGGCCTGGAAAATGGTTGCTGTGGTTTGGATATGGGTTGTTTGTCCCCACTAAATCTCATGTTGAAATATAACCCCCAGCGTGGTGGTGTCAGGAGGTGGGGCCTGGTGGAAGATGTTTGGGTGATGGAGGCAGATCCCTTGTGAATGGCTTGGTGCTGTTCTTGCAGTAGTGGGTGAGTTGGTGTTCTTGGGAGACTGGATTGGTTCACAGGGGAATGGATTAGTTCCCTTGAGAGTAGGTTGTTATAAAGCCGTGATGTCCCTCAGTTTTGGGCCCTGCTTCATACATACCTGCTTCCTGTTTTACCTTCTCCATCATGTTACGACTTAGCACAAAAACCCTCACCAGAAGCCAACCAGATGCTGGCGCCATGTTTTTTGTACATCCTGCACAACTGTGGGGTAAATAAACCTCTTTTTTTTTTGAGAGGGAGAATCGCTCTGTCACCCAGGCTGGAGTGCAGTGGCACTATCTCGGCTCACTGCAACCCCTGCCTCCCAGGTTCAAGTGATTCTCCTGCTTCAGCCTCCCAAGTAGCTGGGATTACAGGTGTGCGTCACCACACCCGGCTAATTTTTATATTTTCAGTAGAGACAAGGTTTCGCCATGTTGGCCAGACTGATCTCGAACTCCGGACCTTAAGTGATTTGCCCACCTCACCCTTCCAAAGTGCTGGGATTACAAGCATGAGCCACTGTACCTGGCTTGACCAAACCCTCTTTTCTTTATAAATTGACCAACCTCAGGTATTTCTGTATAGCAACACAAAACAGACTAAGACAATGGTAAACCATCAGTACATATTGAATGAGTAAGTGAATGGAATTCCACAATTCCCTATGGAGAAAGCACCTGGTTGGTCCTGCCTGGGTCAGGTGTCTGCCCCTGCTCCCAACAGCTGTGGCAGGAGTTGGGATAGTATACAGTTGGCATGAAGGCCTGCTATAGGTCAGGATACTCATCAGAGAAGAAAAACTGTCAGAGAAGGGGGCTGATGACTTGAAAGTGAGTTATTTATGTTTGTTCTTAAAAGACTGACAGGCACCCAACAGTTCTGGAGAATTGGCATTTAAAATAAGAAAAGATTATTGCATAAACTTTGGTGTCTTTTCATGTATTGCATCTAAACTTGGTATTCCAATTAGCACATTTCTGAGAAATAAAATGTCATCTACTGTAGGATGAACCATTTCTTTGTGTACCATTAAAAAAGAAGAGATGTTAAAGAAGTAGAGTCTAACAGGAAACACTGAGATGAAGCTCAGGCACCAATGACTGACCTTGTGGTACAAAGATAAATGAGAAATAAACCTGCCACATGGTTTATACAGCAAGGCCCAGCCTGGCCAACATGGCAAAGCCCCATCTCTACTAAAAATACAAAAATCAGCTGGGCGTGGTGGTGCATGCCTGTAATCCTAGCTACTCAGGAGGCTGAGGCAGGAGAATTGCTTGAGCCCGGGAGGCGGAGGTTGCCCTGGGTCGAGATCACACCACTGCACTCCAGTTTGGGCAACAGAGCAAGACTGTGTTTAAAAACAACGACAACAACAACAAAAATAAACCCAGCAAGGACACATGACTATTTCAATTGTAGTACTGGAGGAAAAAACACCATACTGCCTCAATGTATGAATGTTAAGCTGGCACTCCTACAGGTTTGCTGACTGAATTCATGCAAACAGTGTGGCCTAGAAAATGTCAAGCACATGATTTAATATCAAGTGATCTCACATTGATAGGGCCCCATATGTTTGGCATAAACAAACCCAAATCCTCTTCAGGAGAACTGCCAGCAGCTATTGTAAGATGCCATCTTATTTTAGCAGTGTAAACATGTACAAATGTATGTTTTACAATATGTGAAATTGGCAATGTGCTGAATAATTGTGGAAATTCATCCGGTTCTCCAGCATCCTAGATTCACAGATTAACCACAGGATAAAAGTGGGTTTTGAGAGGGTGAGGACAGTTTAGCTAGGCAATGATAAAAGGAGAAATATATGGAGATCAGAAAAGATTTAATCTCCTGGCACATCAAAGTTTATTTAGTCTCCTGGAACAGCAATCCAGAAAGACTAGTTTATAATTTTAGCATCCCCAAAGTATCATTTTAAATTCAGCCTTGAGAAAATGCATAAATTAGATATTTGTCTTGGTCTTTTTCATGTGAGAACTTTCTGTCTTTTCTTCCTCATTCAGAGAATCATCATTTCATCCCATTCGTGTGGCCTCAGGAGAGGATCAGTGTCAGTTATTTTCTTCTTGGTATAAATTTGTGTTTATACATTACTTCTTTCCTTTTCTTTTTTCGAAAATGTGCAACTGTGGAAGAAATTTTCAGGCATTTGCTTAGAAGTGGAGGAAGCATTGGATATCAAAGTCTCTCCTTAGCACACCTGTAATTATACCATATGAGCAACACTCTTGCCTTCCTCTTTCTTATTTCCTCACATTTAAAAAAAATAAAATATCTCAATATGTCAACAGTAATTATTTCTGTTTGATTTTAAATTATTTTATTTTTCCTCTTTATATGCATTTTTATTTTCAAAAATTTTCCCTATGGACATACATTGCATTTATTTAATTTTTAATAAAAACAATACTTTTACATAAATTAGAAAATAAAACCCAGAGGGAAAAGTGTTCCCAGTAGGAAAAGCAACTTCTCTTTTTTCCTTCCCTCGACCAGAAGTAATACATTTTCTTTTTTTTTTTTAGTTGTCTAAAAATAGTTAGCTCCATATTATTGAATAATATGCTTACGTCACTATTTCTTTTCTTTCTTTTTCTTTTTTTTTTTAGACAGGATCTCATCCTGTCACCCAGGCTAGAGTGCTGTGGTGGGATGACAGCTCACTGTGGCCTCCTTGACGACCTGGGCTCAGGTGATCCTCCCACCTCAGCCACCCAAGTAGCTGGGACTACAGTGCATGCCACCATGCCAGGCTAATATCTATCTATCTATCTATCTATCTATCTATCTATCTATCTATCTATCTATCTATCTATCTATCGTCTATCTATCTATCTA
>NC_045446.1:92393533-92430707 GCF_002776525.5 Piliocolobus tephrosceles
ATCTATCTATCTATCTATCTATCTATCTATCTATCTATCTATCTATCGTCTATCTATCGTCTATCTATCTAGCTAGCTAGTTTGTTTGTTTTTGGAGACAGGTTCTTGCTCTGTAGCCCAGGCTGGAGTGCAGTGGTGCAATCTTGGCTCACTGCATCCTCCATCTCCCAGGTTCGAGTGATTGTCCTGCCTCAGCCTACTGAGTAGGTGGGATTACAGGCACCTGCCACCATGCTCAGCTAATTTTTGTATTTTTTTTTTGAGACAGAGTCTTGCTCTGTTGCCTAGGCCGGAGTGTAGTGGCACAGTCTTGACTCACTGCAACCTCTGTTTCCTGGATTCAAGCGATTCTCCTGCCTCAGCCTCCCGAGTAGCTGGAATTACAGATGCCTGCCACCACACCTGACAATTTTGTTTTGTATTTTTAGTAGAGACAGGGTTTCATAATATTAGCCAGGCTGGTCTCAAACTCCTGACCTCATGATCTGCCTGCCTTGGCTTCCCAAAGTGCTGAGATTAAAGGCGTGAGCCACAGTACCCGGCCCCAATTTTTGTATTTTTAGTAGAGAAGGGGTTTTGCCATGTGGGCCAGGCTGGTCTTGAACTCCTGACCTCAAGTGATCTGCCTGCCTTGGTCTCCCAAAGTGCTAGGATTACAGGTGTGAGCCACCACGCCTGGCCGTAATTTTTAAAATTTTATGTAGAGATGCAATTTCACCAGGTTGCCATGTTGGTCCTGCTTGGGTCAGGTGTCTGCCCCTGCTCCAGACAGCTGTGACAGCAGTTGGGATAGTACACAGTTGGCATGAAGGCCTGCTATAGGTCAGGGGTACTTATTAGAGAAGGAAGACTGTCAGAGAAGGGGACTGACAACTTGAAAATGAGTCCCCAGCTCAAGTGATTCTCCCACTTTGGCCTCCCAAAGCTTTGGGATTGCAGTCGTCGGCCACCACACCCGGCCTATGTCACTATTTCTTTATCAGTTTTAGGTGTTCTCTATTCAGATAATTTGCTCACTTGTACTACTCTCTGCTATCCTTCGTTTCTCTCCCAATTTTGAGAGTTGTATCATTATTGGTTTTGCTTGTAACTTTACATGATCGATGTAAATCTTTGCTTCTTGTTCCATTAGTTTCAGGAGCACCTCTCAGTTTCCCACCCTGTAATAGGAGGCTCTCAAAGCCTCTGGCATTCTCCACATCTCTCCCTTCCTTTCACCTCCCAACTTCCCATATTGTTACATTGTCACGCTTGATATGACTTTTTCATTCTGTATCCATCATTAAATTGCCTGAGCTTTATCCGTGTGTTGATTTTGAACATTGAACAACCAATTAAGAGCATTTAAATAAATCACCATGTCAACATTATTCAGCTCAGAGCTAAGCAGTGAGCTACAACCACATTTCGTCTCTCTGGTTCCGACATGACCCCCTGCCTCTCACAGAAGAATTTTCTCTTCATTTCAAATGTGCTCTCCTTTCTCCCACTTCTCTGATTCCTCTTGGAGTAATTACTCTGATTACTCATTGAAAATTACTTCTGTCACATTTGAGTTTGTTGCCTTATATTTGGATCATGATTTTTATTATAATTCCCCATTTTCCCTTGAATATCTCATTTTTCTCCACTGGGAGATGAAGTTTATGTCCCTTAACCACATCCTATATATTTTTACAGATTTTTACTCCTCATTTCATATGTTGTTTAGTAGCTATTTCATCTTTTCTTAAAAACCATCTTTTCTTTTTTTTTTTTTTTAGGTCTCATTGACTTACTGTCGTAATTTGGACTGGTTACTTTCTAGCCCTGGAGCACAGTTATCATTCAGAGATTCCTTTTCCATCATTTCCATATCCACATCTTCTTTCTTGGATTTCATCCTTTGTGTTTGCAATATATTTTAAATTAGCTATCTCAGAAAATGGACACAAGAGATGGACTTTCTGAACTCTTGTCGTACAAGATTGAGTTTATGTTGGCTTCACACCTTGATCAGTTTTCTAGGGCTGACATAAAAAAGTACCATAAATTGTATGGCTTAAAATATGTCTCACAGTTCTGAAGGCGAGAAGGTCAAAAGTAAGGTGTCAGCCAAGTCGGTATCTGAGGGAGAATCTGTTCCAAGTCCATCTCCTAGCTTTGGGTGGTTGCCAGCAGTCCTTGGCATTCTTTGGCTTGTAGTTGCATTGCTCTAGCTTCTGCCTCTGTTACTGCCTAGTGTTTTCATTGTGTGTATCTGTGTTCTTCTGTCTTTACATGGCTTTCTTAGGGCAAGGGTCATTGGATTTAGGTCCCACTCCACTTCAGTATGGCCTGATTTTAACTTGATTACCTCTGCAAACACGCCATTTCTAAATAAGGTCTCATTTTCACAAGTACAAGGGATAAGGACTTCAACTTGTCTTTTTGGGGGACACAATTCCACCCACAACCACACTGAATAGATGGTTTGGCTGGGATTAGAATTCTAGGCTACAAATAACTCATCCTCAGGGGTTTGAAGACCTTACTTCACTCTAGATTAGAATCATTTTTGTTGATGAGAAATCTGATGTCAGTTTAATTTTATTTTATTGGAGTCCTTTTTTTAAAAAAAAAAATCTTGGGGCTTGGTTAAATCTCTTTATTCTTAATGTTCTAAAATTTTAACATGATGTTGGCTCTTTCATTTGATGACTTGTTTTTCTCCAAACCATTCCCCCTTCTCAAGACTGGAAAATGTCCAATTATTTCTTTGATAATTTTCTTTTCTTTATTTTGTCTATTCTTCATTTCTGGAAATCTTATTGGCTGTTGTAGCAGACAAGGTTCAATGAGAGGAGCAGAATCACTAAGAATAATGTAAAATAAGGGACTTATTATAGGGATTTATCCTCATACTGTTGTGGGAACTGGTAAAATGATCTTGATTTGACTGTTTCTTCTGCATCTGGTGCCGAGCTTGAAGTTACAGGACAGGTGTTAGGGGTTAAAAGATAGACGTAAAGTGGGGAAAGCAGGACACCTGGGACTTGTGAAGTGAGTAACAAGCTGGAACCTCTCTCCTTCTATCACAGGTACTTGTGATGGCTTTTCCCTATTGCTAAGTCTCCAACCTTGCTTCCGTGGGTGCCCCGTGGTAGATACTAGTATTATTGTGTGGAATAACACTCAGACAAAGCTCAGGAGTTGGAGAAGTTGAAGGAAGAGATAATGTGGGAGCTGGAGCCCTGGACCTGCAGTGTTTTGTGCTCACAATGTGAATGGGCAGAACCAGGAAACTGTGAATGAGCTGCACAGCACCAGACTCGTATCAACCTTGGTAGAGCAAGTATTACTTTACTTCCATGGTCCAAATTCCATGTAGATTTTTCTTTTGGCCAGCCCTAACAAGAAACAGAGAATTAGGAATTCTGGGAAATAAAGTTAAGCTTAGTCAAGTTGATGTATTTCAGAGCCAACAGAGTTGGGTGTTGGACCTCCTGAATTGATCTTTTCTTCTTCTTTTTTCTGTGCTATTTTCTATTTTTTTGTCTGTCAGCTCTTCATTCTGAGTGGCTTTCCTTATCTTCCAACTTTTTAATATTGTACTTCTTTCTTGACAATCATAAATTCAATTTTGAAGAGTTTCAGCTTATTCTCTGATACTTTTTAATACAATCTTGGTATTACTTTGTTGTTGTTGTTGTTGTTTGTTTGTTTTGTTTTTGAGATGGAGTCTCACTCTGTCTCCCAGGCTGGAGTGCAGTGACATGATCTCAGCTCACTGCAACCTCTGCCTCCCGGGTCCAGGCGATTCTCCTGCCTCAGCCTCCCGAGTAGCTGGGACTATAGGCGTCTGCCACCACACCTGGCTAATTTTTGTATTTTTAGTAGAGATGGGGATTCACCATGTTGGCCAGGCTGGTCTTGAACTCCTGACCTCAAGCGATCCGCCCACCTTGGCCTCCCAAAGTGCTGAGATTGTAGGCGTGAGCCTACAATCTGGCTGGTTACTGTTTTTCACGCATGTAATGTCGTCCCAAATTTCTGTGAGAATGTCCTATTTTTTTTTTCTCATACCTCTTCTATTCTGTAAATTATTTCTGTTTTTTCTGGGATGAATTTTTTTGGTATCACCTTTTCTTTTCACAAGCTATTATTTTGTTCCCCATTTCATTTTAATAAGAGGCGTGGAGACTAAAGCAATTCCATCTTGGATGTTAATCTACCATGTTAATTTCTCATTAACTGGGGTTCTGGGAAGGCCTCCAAGATTTCCAGCTTATTTATTATTCCTTGTGTAAGAGTAGGTACTTAACCATAAATTTCTGGTCAAAACAACCTTGATGTTACTGTGCTACAGTTGTCCTACCTGTCCCTTCTGAAGTATGTATACCTTTTCCCTATGGCACGTGACTACTGGTTCTGCGGGTAATGGTGCAGGAAGCTACCCTCTCATCTTATGGCTGCCCAAGATAAGGCTTCTGTTCATAAGTCACTGTTGAATGTTTCTTTCTGAGAAACTGGATTTGTCAGTCTCTTTCTTCAGTCCCACAGGTTCCTCAGCCTTTGTGGGTAGATTTGCCTATACCTGTCCACCACAGAACAGTGCAATAAGAAAGCTGACTAGGGGCTTGGTGTCCGTGGATGTTCTTGTTCACTGGTACATTTAAGTTAGGATAAGCAGATGGATGGAGATTTCCCTATTCCCAGCCTCAAAGCCCAAATATGGATATTTTGTTCACAGGCACAGAGCCAATTTAAATGTCCTGTTCTCTCTCAAATTTTTTAAAAATCTTATTTAGCAAAGAACCCTTTGCTATTTTGCCTGGAAGTGAACATCTGGCCCTCTGCCATTTTTGTTAAAGGGGTGAAATGAAGTTAATTGTCTTATATGCATGTACACGTACACAGTTAATTCCCTGATATCATTTTTCACCCTGCCTTCATTAAACCTTCTAACTGAGATTTCAGAGCCTCTCAGGAATTGGACAATTTAACTCCCATTTTCACTGTAGGCCTCTTTGTACATCCTAGGCTGAGGCTGATATGTTTTGTGTATCAGCTGTATTAGATATTACAGAAATTGATTGAAATCCCTTGTCCATTGCAGACCTCCTCCTGTTCTGTTTTATTCCTTCACCACTGCTTAAATGGAATCTTTGAAGGGAGGGAAGACAAATTCATCTAAGACCTTTTTCTTAAACTGGAGTTTATTGACTTTAAAACTAGAAAAATAACAAGCAATTTATAAAATGCACCCAAGTCTTAGGGACTTCTATAAATACATAGTACCCTGGCTTTAGAATACAGATTTTTTTTTTTTTTTGAGACAGGGTGTCACTCTATCACCTAGGCTGGAGTGCAGTGGCGTGATCTCAGCTCACTGCAACCTCTACCTCCTGGGCTCAAGTGATCCTCATGCCTTAGTCTCCCAAGTAGCTCAGATTACAGGTGCCTGCCATCACACCTGGCTAATTTTTGTATTTTTAGTAGAGAGGGGGTTTTGCTATGTTGGCCAGGCTGGTCTTGAACTCCTGACCTCAAATGATCTGCTTACCTTGGCCTCCCAAAGTGTTGTGATTACAGGCATGAGCCATGTGCCCAACCAGAATTCAGGTGTTTTTTTATTTCTTAAAATATGGCAATCTTTTCCTCAAATAAGTGTCAAAAACAGGCAATGTCACCTTAATCTCTTACTGGTTTTTCTTTCTCATGGGATGGTACAGAATTAGAGTATGATAGTGTCCTGGGTGAAAATGGTAGAAGGGATGCTAAGTATAATACAATGAAATAGTTTATTCTCTTTAGCTCAGTGGTTCTCAACTGGGGACTATTTTTCCTCTTGGAGGATATTTGGTACAGTCTGAAGACTTTTTTGGTTGAGAGAACTGAGGATAGTCTACTGGCATCAGTGCATAGAGGCCAGGGGTAACTGCAAGCATTCTTTTTTTTTCTCTCTTTTGAGACAGGGTCTTGCTCTGTTGCCCAGTCTGGAGTGCAGTGGTACAGTCATACCAGACTGCAGCCTTGACCTCCTGGACTCAAGCAATCCTGCCACCTCAGCCTTCCAAGTAGCTGGGAGCACAGGTATGTACAACCATGCCTGGCTAATTGTCAAATTTTTTGTAGAGATAAGGTTTTGCTATGTTGCCCAGGCTGGTCTTTAATATCTGGGCTCACACAATGTGCTTGCCTTAGCCTCCCACAATGCTGGGATTATAGGCATGAGCCACTGTGCCTGGCCTAATATTCTTAATACATAGGACACAACAAAGAATTATATAGTCAAAAATGCCAATAGTACTGAGGTTAAGGACTTTTTCTCTTGTGCAACAATGTGAATATACTTAACATTACTGAACTGTACATTTAATGGTTGAGATGGCAAATTTTATGTTAAATGTATTTTACCACAATTAAAAAAAATGGGTCCTTATTTACTAGGAAAAATTTCTGTTTACCAGTTAGTTTTATGCTATTTGATCAGAAAAAGAACGTTTTATTTACTTCTATGCTCTGTTAGAGCTTACTTCATTGTGAAGATTGAAGTATGTGGTGAAATACAGAACGGAGCCCGTATGTGCAGATACCCTAGGAAAGACAACTAAGCTACTGTGCCAGGGATTGCAAACCACAGACATGAATTAACTATGGATAACTTAAGCAATAGACAAAATGTATCGGAAGGCAGTGCAGTCAGTTGTAAATCTGGACGAGAAGCCCTACACCTAAGCTATGAGAAGGACAGGGCCCAGGGCAACTTTGGGGAATCTGTCTGGGTGCAGGATTCAATAGGCAGTGTCTCCAGAGCCCCATGGCCAGTTTGAATCCACCTATAATCCCTCCAGTGTTTTTGGGAGACAGTGTCTGATAGGACAAGCTTGGGTCCTGTGCTCTTCTCTCAGCCCAGGCAGCCTGTGGCAACCTATGTGACATCTCATGAAGATTGTACACAAAGGGAAAAGGCAGTTTCTTGTCTCCAAAAGTAGGGTGATGCGCAGGTTAAAACAATAGATATCCACTTTAGCTGCAAGATAGATACTGCCTCCTGCTGTCCAAAATCAAAATACAAAGAGTTAAACAACAAAATGCTTAAATCACCACTTTTGCTTACTGTGAACCTTAGAGAAATCATTTAATCTCTGTTTTGTCTTCTACAAAAGGAAGAACTTGAATTTAATGACATAACTCCCTTTTCATTCCAGCATCATATATATATATATATATATGCATTTCCTTATGTTTTAAAAGGGTCTTTGAACTCTTGTTCACATACACTTTATATTTTGCCTGGATTGTGGATTCTCCTCTCATTTGATCTATTCTAGGAATGGCTTCCTAAGGCTGCAGGATAGTTCTGAATTTTGGGATACTCATCTGCTTTTAGGGTATGTGTGGGAGGGATACTTTTTATCGGTAAGAAAGTAAATTTCAATTGTTCATCTCCCTATAGAGAAAGACATGCATGGGTATTGGGAGTGTGCAGGAGGAGGAAGAAAGAGAAGGCTGAAATGGCAAAGCCCTTGCCAGCTCTGTTTTCTGCTAAAAGGTTAAACCCTGCACAGAGAGTGCTTCACCCAGAGAAACACAGTGGGTTTCTGTGTATGGAAAGGGAGGACCTGAGCTGAAGGACATCAGGAAAATGAGTTTCTGGGGAAGTAAGAAGGAGTGGGGTTTAAAGACAAGAGGAGTTGGGAGACAGGTGGTAGGAGGCTGCAGTCTACAGAAGTAGGTGGCCAGTGAGAAATTCCTGATCTGGGATAAGTAAAGGATTTGGGCTGGGTGCGGTGGCTCACACCTGTAATCCTAGCACTGGGAGACTCAGGCTAGTGGATCACTGGAGGTCAGGAGTTCAAGATCAGCCTGGCCAATATGGTGAAACCCCATCTCTACTAAAAATACAAAAACTAGCCAGGGATGGTGGCACGTGCCAATAATCCCAGCTACTTGGGAGGCTGAAGCAGGAGAATCACTTGAACCCAGGAGGCAGAGGTTGCAGTGAGCTGAGATCGCATACTCCTGCAAGCCAGCCTGGGCAACAGAATGAGACTCTGTCTCCCAAAAAAAAAAAAAAAAAAAAAAAAAAAAAAAATTGAAGGATGGGAATTACATCCAATTTTAGTTTTGTTCAATTTTATGAAAATTCCACTATTTATGCAAATCTCCAGCAACATCTACCTTCTCATTAAAGCCTTGTAGCACTGGTTTGTAGAAAGTTAAAGAGAACAGGGTGAGACCAATATCTGGGTTGGCATGGGGAAAAGGGAAGGGAACCTGGAGAGTGGCTGCAGTAGGAAAGGTTGCACGAAAATCAGGAAGTGAGGGGAAGGTAGGAACTTGGAACTGGAAGTGACGGTGAGGTGGTAAGTCGTAAGTTGTTGGAAATTCTCAGACATTTGTGGGAAGAATTGGACTTTCCAGGGGACTCAGAGTGAGAGCATGGGCCACAAAGGTAAAGGGAAATTAGTGTAACTTTGGGCCACACTAGTGAACAATAAAGAAGTGAAGCTCCCACTTTTCCTCTTGGGTGGAAGGGTGAGGTGCAGCAGAAGACCCCAAAATAGTGTGGTGGGATTCTTTCTTTGTCCTAGTCTTTCTTCTCATTGTATAGTATGTCTTCACTTGCCATAGAAAGAGTGCTCCAAAATATAAATAAATTTACCATGGAATAAACATTTTATTTATTTGTGTACATAACATTTATTGACATCTACCCACTGCTAGTATAGATGAGTAAGACACAGTCACGCGATAAATGAGTTTATCCTTAAAAGGAGTGAAAGACATTCAAAAACCAACTGCAATAACAAAAGGTGACATAATTGCTAAACAGAGTGGAAGAACAGTGCTTATCAATTCTGATTGTGCAACAATGATATAAAATCCAATGAATGAATGGATATTCTCCTTGAAGTTTCTATTTCTTTCTTGAATTACTTCTCTTTCCTATTGAGAGAAAAAAAAAGAGAACATTCTGATATGTAGAAAATGCATAAAAACCATCCTAAGATTATACAGACAAAGGAAGTGTCACAGAAAGTATAATCTATTATTCACTCAGCCCAGTTCTGTGTGCCTGGGACAAAGATTCTGAAGAACAACCTCCAGAGGCTAAGAAGGCAGGATTGACTGGAGTGTGGGCCCAGGGCTCAGGTACCTTTGTATCTTGTCTCTCCCAGTTTACTAGCTGTGTGACCTTAGGTAGTTTACTACTTAACCTCTCAGCATCGGATTACAAATCTGTAAAATGTGGATAATAATGTCTCATTGAATTCTTGAATTAAATGAGTCAATCCATGTGAAGTCTTGGAATACTGCAAGTACTCAATACATATTAGCTATTATTTATTTTTTGAGATGGAGTCTCACTCTGTTGCCCAGGCTTGAGTGCAGTGGTGTGATCTTGACTCACTGCAACCTCTGCCTCCTGGGTTCCGGCAATTCTCATGCCTCAGCCTTCTGAGTTGCTGGGACTACAGAAACACATCTTCATGCCTGGCTAATTTTTGTATTTTTAGTAGAGATGGGGTTTTGCCATGTTGCCCAGGTCTCAAACTCCTGGCCTCAAGCGATCCCCACCCGCCTCAGCCCCCCAAAGTGCTGGGTAAAGGCGTGAGCCACCGTGCCCAGTCAGGTATTATTTTTATCATTCTGAGTATAGCATTAGGAATCTTGTATCTTAATCACTTTCTTTGGAATCTATGTTTTCTGCTCATATTATGTTTTAGATTAACTCCCTACATTTACAGCCTACATAATTAAATTCTGTTTCCATTTGTCCAGAAGTTACTTCTTTCCACCTCTGACCGGGGTGCCCTTTTGTCTAATACTTAAGGTTTTAATGCACTAGTTTCTTTTGTTCCTATTAAATTTAATCAGTATGCCTCAGATCTTCTTTAGTCTCTTTGTATTTTTCTTAGGGTTCTAAAATATTTACAGACTGCTGTAGAATATTCCATGAGTTCCACAGTTTTCTGTAAGGGGAAGGTAGTATTTTCAGTTTTCTTGGTGATAGCTTTACCAACAATAGTCAACATTTTGTGAATTGTTTGGACAGGAGTGGTTCGTTAAATGAGATCTTTTGGGAATAGTTACATAGCATTTTCCAAAGTGCGTTCTCTGAAGTACTATTTTATGGGACTCATTAAGACCCATAAAAAGGATTATAATTTAGGAAACACTGGGTCAAACGTTTGTTCAATAGTCTATACTCTCCAATATTCTATGTACCTGAAATATAGTAGGTAGTGTTTCTTGAACTTATTTTTCCATAGTCTCCTTATCTGGGAATCACCCTGTAGGACTAGTATTCTGAGAATACATTTTGGGACATGCTAATTTATAGTAAATGCTAGGTTGAACTGATATCTTAAATCCAGTGTCTTACTGGAATATTTCTCCCTTGAGGACAGTCCTCTATTACGTGGAAGCACTTTCGTTGCTCATGTGATCATTCGAAGAGTCTTACGTGATCTTTTTGCAGTGTATTCTCTTCATCCTGATCTTTTTTACTGGCTAGGTTTAGTTATATCTGCTGATTTAAAGATGCCATTCTGTATTCTTTTATCCTTACTAGGATAAAAAGCTTACTGGGCAGTGATAGGCAGGGATATGTAGTAGAAAGAGTATGAAGTCACTTAGCCCTCGCTTGGAATCAAGGCTCAAGCACTCGGCAGTCACATGACCTTGGACAGTCCACTTAGTCTCTGTGAACCTTACTTTCCTTACCTTTATCCAGAGACAGAGCTTTTTATTCTTGTCCTTTGATTTCTTTCTCAAATTCTACTTTTGGTTGACTCAATTCAATAAATCCAAATCAGTTTTCTTAAAAAAACTGAATTTGGAACTTGATTAAACCAAAAAAGCATAGATTGGGACATGGGATATACATAAGTATCAAGACCAGGAATGATAAGCAGTTTCTGTCCGTGGTTAACCACTTTCTCTGCATGTGTATGCAAACAGGAATAGTAGGGTCACTTTTAATTATTTAGGGTTGAATCTTTAGGAGTGGGCAGCTATGAAGAAAGGTGTTTTGTCCCTTCAATCCACCCCTACAGGGGACACTCTCCTAAATAAACTACTTAAACTGAGAGAGGAAGAGCAGTGGGTGGCAGCTTGAAGAAAATCTTGACAATATCATTTGCGTAATTTTACCACATTGTACTATGTTACTGAAACTCACAATCAACATCTTGATGGTATAACACAGCCTAGTTATATTTTAAGTATCTAAGGTCCCCAGTTCCTCCCCTTAATAGGCTTTTTGATGTAAGTTTCAGTGTGGTTTTCCAGGTAAATACCCACTTCCTAGCCTTTCTTTTCCTACCCCACTCTAAAAAGAAAATGTGAAATCCTCTTATTTGAAATAATAAATATTACCATATAGTTTCTGAATGCCTTTAATATCATCCTGGGAGAGTTTAAAATTTTGGGGATCTCCATTTCCATAGGTCGGGTACATCACTGCATTGGGATCAGAAGAATGTCCCATACCCAAAGAATGGCCAAGTTCATGCGTTGCAGCATACAGGAAGTTAATTCCTACAACCGAAGAAGTGAGAAACTAATGATAAAAATATCTGCATATATTATGTAATATTACATATAATATATGATATCATAATTTAAATAACTAAAGAAAAATACCCAATTTTTAGCCCTTGGTAGCTTACTTATTTGTTTCTAGGCTTTCAAAAGTGGAGAGAGGTTAGAAGGATAATCAGAATAGGAGTACTTTAATCTCATCACTACTTCTGCTTCTTAAAAATGTGTAATGATTTTATTTGCTTCTTTCATTCAGGCAGCAATACTCTGCAGTGGAAAGCAAAGGCTTTAAAAGCACTAAGACCTAGGTTTGAAATGTAGCTCTACTGCTTACTAGCTGGACAACTCTGGACAGATTAATTGATGTTGCTGAGTGTCAGTTTCTCACCTGTTAAACAGAGACAGTAAATCCTGCCCTATAGATTTGTCATGATAACTAGAGTTTCTCAATATTTGGGAAGTCACAGCCATTCAATAACTGTTAGTGACTTTGGATATCAGAAGAGAAAAAGTTCACTTTGAGAAAGTGAAGATTGAAAGGCAGGATCTCCAGGCAATGCTGGGTTTTGTCTTTCATTTTGAGTCACTAACCTATATTACATATATCCTTTGCTCTCTTTCAAACTCATTGAAAGGCTTTACAAGTATGCGGAAGGTGTGAGCCTGTGAGTTTGAGGAGTGGCCAGAGTTCTGGTGATGTAGCATTGAATTGAAGGAAGCTGCCTTTAACCTACCTTAAGTGGGAAAAAAGAAGAATGAAAAGAATATGCCAGATGTGAATGGGAGGCAGCATCACAATTTTACATAGATTTTCAAAGCAAGGCAGCAAGCTATGGTGAATTCCCTTTGCCAAACACAAGTACAAATTTCCCTTTTAGGGCCAGTTGGTAGCCTTTTTTCTTTTTTTAAATTGTCTCTAATTGGGATTTTTATGCCAGAGTCTTCTGCATTACTTCTCTGATGTGCCTATAATATCCTACTATGTAAAATGATAAATATGGTAGACTAAGTCATGGAGTTGGTTCTTTTTGGAAAATAGTGCATAATTCCAGAATTGCATATGCTTCTTAAATATCATAGTTTCTACCTCTCTTTCTTTTCCATTTGGGGCATGTATTTTTTGGAAATATGAAGGAAGAGCTATAATTTATTGAATTATTAATATATTCCAGGCACTATATAGGCATTATCCCATTTAATTTAAAGAATCCTTGATGTGGGAACTATTTATATTCCCATTCCACAGAGGAGGAAACTGAGGCTCAGAGAAATTCAATAACTTGCCCAATGACACAGAGTAATTGGTAGATGTACAGCAAATTGGACCAGTGCTGCTTCACTCCATAGCCTGAGTGTCCATCTTCTGTATGTGTAGCATTATGAGTATATTACATGAAATAATGCATTTCAGGCATATAGTACAGTGTTTGGCACTTAGCAAGGGCTCAATACTTATTATAAATTAAAATAATTATTTAACTTAGTGTAAGTCCAGGATTTTAAAAAGGATGTGGAGTAGAAGAGACATGAGATGCTATACCTAGACTTCTACCATCTGTCCAGCGTTCATCCTCATCGAAGTGAGCATCTCCTCCAAGACCTGGTCCAGGTGCAAAGGCATGAGCCAGCGTGTTTCCTGGCCCATCAAATGGGTATGGGTCCCCATGAGCTGAAAGAAAATGGAATGATTGTTCTTAGTGACTGATTTTTTTTCTCCAGTCATTTTATTTTTCAGTTTATATGATTATTGAGGCTAGAAAAAGCAGCCCAGTGCAGGCCAGGCACGGTGGCCCATGCCTGTAATCCCAGCACTTTGGGAGGCTGAGGTGGGCAGATCACCTGAGGTCAGGAGTTTGAGACCAGTCTGGCCAACATGGTGAAACCCTGTCTCTACTAAAAATACAAAAATTAACTGGGCATGGTGACACATGCCTGTAATCCCAGCTACTTGGAAGGCTGAGGCTGGAGAATCGCTTGAACTCAGGAGGTGGAAGTTGCAGTGAGCCGAGATCATGCCACTGCACTCCAGCCTGGGTGACAAGAGTAAAACTCCATCTCAAAAAATAAATTAAAAAAAAAAAAAAAAAAGCAGCCCAGTCCAAGTAGCTGGCATTTTTATACGCTGTCAGTTGCATTCACAGGGTAGTTGGGGTGCTTTCTTGGCCCAGATACTTTTTCCTTTCACAGAACCATTGCTCATCATTGATTATCACCATATATTGAAAGCTTACTGGATATAGGACTTAAAATGCAGTTATATCTAACTTAGGGTTGCATTTAAGCTTTTGTTAAATTTGACCACTTTGCTCTGCCAAAGGGTGGTGGGAGGGAGAATGAATATGAGTACTGCATTTGGCAGGTAATTTGTGCACCATTTCCTATGTTTTTTTTCCTTAAAAACCTAGCTTATTCTTTGTGGGCATAGTAAATAGGTCTCTTAGAGAGCCATGCTCAAGATCTCTTAAAATGGCTTTTGATAGTCCTTTAATTTGTGATGCGGAGCTGGTTATCTTCAAGGTGGTATGAGGCCAGTCCAGTTTATCTAGCTCTTAAAAAACTTGTAGTGCTATGATGAGTGCTTTCCCATAGCATTTTCTTCAGCATTTTCAATATTGTGGGTTGAAGTTCAAATTTCAGCTATAGTAGCTGGACAGTTCCACATAGAACAGACCTAAATGGGCAACGTTTTTCTCTAAAGTTGCACCATGAAACACTAGCAATTAAGAACAGTTTATGTATATGTGTTTTATATATATATACACACACACACACACACACACACACATATATAACCCATATACTAAAAAAGGGTTTATATACAAATATATACATATTTGCATATATTTGTATGTATTTTTATATATACATATATTTGTATATATATTATATATGTATTTTATATATACACACATATATGTTTGTATATATACAATATATATGTATTTATATATCTATGTATATATTTTTGAGACACAGTCTTGCTCTGTTGCCCAGGCTGGAATACAGTGGTGTGATCTTGGCTCACTGCAACCTCTGTCTCCTGGGTTCAAGCGATTCTCATGCTTCAGCCTCCCAAATAGCTGCAATTATAGGATGTGCCACCATGCTCAGCTAATTTTTGTTTTAGTAGAGACGAGGTTTCACTATATTGGCCAGGCTGGTCTTGAACTCCTGACCACAGATGATCCACCTGCCTCGGTCTCCCGAAGTGTTGGGATTACAGGCATGAGCCACCACGCCCTGCTGGATTATATATTTTTAAGTTCTTTAATATGAAAGTTTGCATTTCCTACTTCCTTGCCACATGAAAGGCATTAGCAACAGGTTATATACCACTTCTCAGTGGCCTCTTGAGGCCTTTGGAAGCTACAACTCTTTCTGTTGATTTAATATTGATGTTAGCTCGATATATTTTAAACATATAGTCATGTGCTACATAACGATCTTTCAGTCAACAGACCACATATACAATGGTCCTATAAGACTATAATGGAGCTGAAAAATTCCTATAGCCTAGTGATATAGTAGCTGTGATAATGTCATAGCTCAGTGCATTACCTTTTCAATGTTTGAATATGTTTAGACACACAAATACTTGCCATTGTGTTATAGTTGCCTACCGTATTCAGTATAGTAACATGCTATATAGATTTACAGCCAAGGAGCAATAGGCTATACTATATAGCCTAGTTGGATAGTAGGCTGTATCACTTGGGTTTGTGTAAGTGTAGTCTATGATGTTAGCACAATGACAAGATTGCCAAAGGTCTCATTTCTCAGAATGTATCCCTATTGTTAAGCAGTTCTTGACTGTACATATAAATAATAATTCACATTACAAAACAGGGATTGGCAAACTTTTTCTGTAAAGGATCAGATAACAAGTGTTTAAGCTTAGTCATCTCTGTCACAGTTGCAGCCTGACCCCAAACAGTCATAGATAATAGGGAAATGAAGGATCCTGACTGTGTTCCAGTAAAACTTTATTTACAAAAACAGAAGGTGGGCTGGATTTGGCTCAGTGGGTCCTAGTTTGCCAACTGCTACTATAAAGACTGGCTCTATATTACCAGATTATAAACATTATAATAATATTGCTGAATCTATCTATCTATCTATCTATCTGTCTATCTATCTATCTATCTATCTATCTATCTATCTATCTATCTATCTACCTACCTACCTACCAATCATAATCATATCTCATTAAAAGATTTTAATCCTCATAAGAAAAGAGCACTGATATAAACCATGAACAAACAAAACAGGACACAGGATTAGCCTACAGGAATCTTTCTTACCTCCTCGTGCAAAGCCAATCATGATGTCAGCAGTTCCCCATACAACTCTCCTGAAATGCAGGGGGATCTCTTTGCCCCACATGTTTAAAGCCTTTGACACTAATCGATCCACTGTAAAATGCGGTAAGTCTCGAGTATATGATACGATCCTAGTAGCAAACAAGAAAACAATGTTTGACCTCTTAGGAAACAGGCTTTATTGTTTTTGCCAAAATGAGCCAGAGCAAAACTAACCTGTAGGTGACTACTTTGGAAGTCCATTTTGGGCTATTTGGAAATAGTGAGTATTCTGCAACATCTGGCACTCCACATCTGGGCTTCTGCATTATTTCTATGATGCGGGAGTTTAACATTCCAGTTATAGGGAGGCCAAAGAATTTTTCCATCTCCTTGAGTTTGGCTTCTAAACTGTTGGCATTTTTTGTTTCTGAGTCATAGAGATAAAATCTCTTGAGATAGTCCTATTGAAAAGAGAGTAATTAATCTATAGTTCTTGTTTATTATCTTCTTTTATCTTAGAAGCTTATACATCTCTTGCCTTTTTGGTTCCTGTGGATTCAAATAATGACCTGAAGACAGATAATTACATAGTCACTGAGTAAAATAAGTGTGCATTAGTGAGGAGAAAATTTAATATTACTAATGAAGCACTGGCATGCCATTTCATGAGCAAAAGAATCCCTCAGTTTTTAAAAAATCCCTTTAAATGTTTTGGGCAGAAATACACTATACACTTTATAAAGCCCAGGTGTGTGTAAGAGCAATCAGGAAGCATGTACCAGTCTGTCCTCAGGGGTACAACTGGGACCTTCTCTCGGTGTTATCATAGACCCTGTGGGGGAGATCTGAGGTCAACCAGCCCTCTCTAAGGTCCAGCTGAGATGTGGTTCCAGCTAAAAGTTAAAGGGTCTTAAAATTTTAGCTCTGGGAAAAGATATTAGCAAATTATTAAGTAGTTCAATTTAATAATCTGGTGAAGGAACCAAAGCTTATAGCAACTAAATGATTTATGTGCCCAGGTTCACACCTTAAATTAGTAGCAGAACTGGACTTGACTTTCCTGACTCCTAGGCCCTCTTTTCCCTCTTTCTGCTCATTCCATTCCCAGCCCCTCTTTCTGCTGGTAAATCTCTAGTCAAACTCACTTTGGGAGATTGTAGTATACAGTAGGTCTCCCAGGTTTATTCCACACAAGGTTGGGTTCCTGGGAATTTCTCTAAAGGTTGTCAGTATCTGGATATGAGAATAGGAATCCAGCAGCACAAATACAACAACAAAAGTGAATGAACTAACAATAGCAACCTCACAGGAACATTTTTAAGCACTTACTAGTGCTGGGCACTCATGTATTTATTTTATGTAAACCTCATAACCACCCTATGAAACAAGTATGGTATTGTTATACCTATTTTATATATGAAGAAACACAGCTCCGAGAAGTGAAATAAATTGCATAAGATCACCTCGTAACTGAAGGAGCCAGTATTTGAACTTAAGTGTTCTAACTTCTATACATTAGAAACATGTGTAGGGTTATATGATGCCTGATAGTATTGTTGTTAAAATGACTTAAACACTGACTCACTAATTTGCAGTTTATTTTGAGTAGATGGTAATGGTTACCTGTCTTAGGACAGCTCAGGAATATGCAATTTATGTAAGAAATCTTATTAATATTGTAACTTTTTTTCCTGTTGCCAACAGTTGTCTCATTAAGTACAACAAATACTTATGTTCATCCATGACAATTGATAACTGATCCTTTATTTAAAAACAAATAACCCATTTAATCCCTTCTAGAGCTACAGACTTTACCAAGACACCCTCTGGATGTGAGATGTGGTAAATCTTTGACTTTTCGTGTTTTTTGTTAAACCTAGCTAACATCCCTCCGAGTAAAGAAACTCTAAGTTTCTGCTAACTTGCACTCTAATTAAAGAAACTAAATGCAAAGTACTCTTTCTGGAGAATTCATTAGGTGGAACCATATAAAATTGCTGTTTTGGAGATTTTAAAAGTTAAATACTAGTAACTTCATGTGGTTCAATCTAACTTATTATAACTGGAACTTTTTAAAAGTCTAAGTTAATGTGAATTAAAAATTGACTTTTCTTATGCTTAAAGCCTAAATTTACAAATAATACTTATGAGTAATCATCCCATTAGTTGACCAAATAATAATTAGTAGACTGCTTATATTTATTAGACTGCTTATTAAGAAGCATATTAGAAAGAACATGATTTTTGAACCAGAAACACTTGTCCTTGATTTCTATCTTTACCACTAATAAGTATATGAATCAATTTAACCTTGGTTTCCTCTTTTTATAGAACTAAGGATTAAATGTCACAATGTATATGTAAGTACTTTATAATCTACAATTGTTACATACATGCTAGTCCATTTTGTTATCACCTCATTTACTTACTAGAATACTCCATGTGGTATAAAACACATAGTATTATTTTTTTCTGCTGGACACAGGAGAAAACAAAGTCAAAAGTTAATGCCTTGTCTATCATCATTGACTTGTTGGAGAGTTGTAACTTCTACCCATGTTTTCTGACTTCAAATATCTCCATTACAAACAGTTTTGTAAATATACAAACAGTATATTTACAAGTTGTGTCTTAAGAGGCAATATTCTGTATGCTATAGAAAAAGAATCTCAAGTTATAATAAATAAAAATAAGAACTTAATTTAAACGTTTCAGGTATTGTGTTAAATGCTTGACAACACCCTCATTTGGTTGATACCAGGCTTATCTCCAACTTCCAAATTGGAAACCTGAAACTTACAGAAGTTTAATGACCTTCCTGAGTCTATCTACACAGTGAGTGGAGGGTTGGAACTCAAGCCCGATTAGAGCAGACTCTGAAACCTGCTTTTAATGGCTACTTGATGAAAACATATATTGCTTTTATAATCAGAAAAACTACCCCAAAGAAAATTCCACTGCAATGCTAACATGGGAAGGGAAATAATTGAAAAACACATTTCTTAATGTAGATGGCAAAAGAATGGAACCCTAAGTAAGTGGGCTGTGACATACCTGAGCCTGTTTCCAATGTAGCTCACTCATGCCTCCCGCCTCCCGAGGCAGCGGCAGGGCCAGGCTGCCAGGCAGCAGGCACACAGCACATAGCACGGTGAGTCGCATAGCTGCCATACAGAGACAATTGTTCTTGGACCTATGGTTGATTTGGTGTTTTCTGCTAGTGACTGCAGAAATTTATATAGCTTCTGAGCCTCGAATGTGGAAATAGGTGACTCATTTGAGTGTTTTCTTTCTTTTTAGAGTCTACAGAACTTTGAAAGTATGTGTTATTTTTCATTAACTAAAACGAGGAAGTATTACATCCTTATTGGCAGGAAGCACACAATGTATTTGTCTTTCAAAGGATTTTTTTTCTGTCTGCCGCATAAATTGAATCCATGAGAAACCTCATTTGTTTGCCAAAGGGAAATGACTGCTCACATAGGTCTTTTCAATTTAAAAATGTAGGGAAGCATCATTCAGGACATTATTGTACCATATATTTTTAAAGGATTTTTTAAAAATTGAAAGGCATGGAAAAGTGCACAAAACATATAAATAATGAAATATAATTAAGCAAATACTGTAACAGTCACCAAAGTCAAGAAATAGAACATCACCAACATCCTGTCGGTCTCTATAAAGGGGAAAGATGGCAGGAGGCAGATGGAAATGCCGCTGTGTAGGTGGATTAATGGCCACCATAGAACTGTGTTGTGTCCCCTCACCTTCCAGGTCCCTTGGCAGAGCAGTGATAATTTCCTTCTTTGGGTCTCCTTTTAATCAGTTTATGTCTTTTCTTAGTGGTGAACACTGCCTCTAATTCTTCTTGAATTAAACATGAAAAAATACCAAGCCAACAAAAATCTACAAGCATGGGCTTAACTGTTCATCTGGCTTACTTATTCTGCTTCTCATTTTATAGTAACAGGTTCTTCCAAAGCTAGACCTTCAACTTGGAAATCATTGTATCCAATTTTTTTCTTCCAATCACTCTGACTCTGGCTGCTACCCAGCTACAGGTAGGGATGCATTGGTCCTTAGTACACAAAATGGTTATTCTACGTATAGCAGTAAGAATCCATTACCTACAGATTTAGCCCAATGACTCTATTCTTACCAAAGATGAAACTGAGGCCAAGATGACAATTTAACTTACTATACTTCTCTCAGCTCACACAGATAGTAGCTCAGTGCTTTTTCTATCCCACTGCACTGCCTATTCATGTTGTAATAGGTCTGTCTCCTTTATTACATTATACATTACTTGGGAGAGCACCATGGCTTTTGACTCTAATACATCATGGGAAACACTCCAAATATGCTGGAGATAAAAAATATAATTAATCACATGTCGCTTAAATTACATGGTAATTGAGCACTGTGAGCCAGCAAAGGTAAAATTTTCAGATCAGTTAATTAAATTTGCTCTCTTTACAGAGACGTCTTGATTCTGTATGGTCACAGTTTAACTAGAGTAATTGGTACCCTTAGTCAGAGTTTGACATATGATAAGGTGCATCATAAATATTTGTAGAATAATGAATATTTATGAACTCTACTTGAATCAGCTAAAAATGAAATTATATCAGGTTTTTGGTAATATTTGCATTGAATTAAAATCAAAAGGCATTTCCTCAAGTGAGTGAGCACATAAGCCACAAATTGGATGTAAATAAATGCAAAGACACATCCATGGCCAGGTGCAGTGGCTCACGCCTGTAATTCTAGCACTTTGGAAAGCTGAGGCCAGTGGACTGCCTGAGCTCAGAAGTTTGAGATAGCCTGGGAAACATGGCAAAAACTGTTTCTAATAAAAATACAAAAATTAGCCAAGCATGGTGATGCATGCCTATAGTCCTAGCTACTCAGGAGGCTGAGGCACGAGAACTGCTTGAACCTCAGAGGCAGAGGTTGCAGTGAGCTGAGATCACTCCACTACACTCCAGCCTGGGTGACAGAGTGAGACTCTCAAAAAAAAAAAAAAAAAAAAAAGAAAAAAGACATATCCAATAAAGGACTGTTATCCAAAATGTACAAGTAACTTTTAAAATTCAACAATAAGAACACAAACAATCTGATTTTAAAAATGGGCCGAAAACCTTAACAGACATCCTACCAGAAAAGATATACAGATAGTGGATAAGCATATGAAAAGATTCTTCACATCATATGTTACTGGGGAAATGCAAATCAAGACAGTAATGAGATACCACTACACACCTATTAGAAAGGCCAAAATCCAGAACACTGACAGTGGCAAATGCAGGATGTTTTAGTGGAAATGAAAAATGGTATAGCCACCTTGGAAGACAGCTTGATGGTTTCTTTCAGAATGAAACATACTCTTACCATTTGATGCAGCAATGGTGCTCCTTGGTGTTTATCTTAAGGAGATAAAAATTTATGTTTACACAAAAACATACATATGGATGTTTATAGCAGCTTTATCCATAATTGCCCAAATTTGGAAGCAATCAAGATGTCGCTCAGTAGGTGAATGAATACATGTACTGCGGGACATCCAGGCAATGAAATATTATTCAGTGCTAAAAAGAAATGAGCTGTGAAACCATGAATAGACGTGAAAGAATCTTAAATGCATATTATTAACTGAAAGAAGCAATCTGCAGGGCTACTTAGTGTATGATTCCAACTATGTAACATTCTGGAAAAGGCAAAAATAGGTAAAAATATCAGTAGTTGTGTGGGCTGGACGTGGGATTGGGGGATAAATGGGCAAAGCACGGAGAATTTCTGGGGCAGTGCATCTACTCTCTGTAATACTATAATGGTGGATTCATGTCATTTTACATTTGTCCAAACACATAGAATGTACAACACCAACAGTGACCACAAATGCAATGAACTTTGGGTGATTATGATGTGTCGGTGTAGGTTCTTCAATTGTAACAAATGTAGGCCGGGCATGGTGGCCCACGCCTGTAAGCCCAGCACTTTGGGAGGCCGAGGCAGGCAGATGACCTGAGGTCAGGCGTTTGAGGCCAGCCTGGCCAACATAGTGAAACCCTGTCTCTACTAAAAGTACAAAAATTAGCCCGGTGTCATGGCGGGCACCTGTAATCCCAGCTGCTCAGGAGGCTGAGGCAGGAGAATCACCTGAATCCAGGAGGCGGAGGTTGCAGTGAGCCGAGATCACGCCACTGCACTCCAGTCTGGGCAACAGAGTGAGACTCTGTCTCAAACAAAACAAAACAAAACAAAAAACAAAACACACACACAGGCACACACACAGAAACAAATGTCCCCCTCTGGTGGGGAATGTTGATAATGGGGGAGGCTATGCATGTGTGGGGGCAGGAGGTGCATGGGACATCTCCGTACATTCCTTTCAATTTTGCTGTGAACTTAAAACTGCTTTAAAAAAATAAAGTCTTAAAAAAGGTATTTTCTAGATTTTGTATTTTACACTTCTGTTTACTTTTAGCAATTCAAAGAGCATTAGAAATTACAAACACTTTAAATGAATTTTAGTAACTCCCTTTAATATTCACTCTTGAATAAGGAGAAAAAAAATCTCTGGTTCATCTAAATTGTAATTAGTGAAAAAAGACCCAGTGGAATCAAGTCCCACATCCAGCCTTTAGAAGCTTGTGCTCTAGGGTGGCAATATCGGGAGGTAAATACTCTTAAAACCAAGTGACACTTGCTTATAGTGTGCCAAGTTACCAAAGAGAAGGGAACAGTTAATCCTTCTTGTGAGAATTGAGGAGTAATCCATACAAGAGGTAGCATTTTAGCTGGATTTTGGAGGGTAACTAGGAGTTCCCTTGGAAAAAGGCATTCCAGGAAGAAGACATGGGAAGAGCATGGATATAGTAGAGTGAGCAGTAACGTGGCTGTGGTCAGGGCTGGTGAGTGGCTGGAAAAGCAAGTCGGGGTCAAGTTCTTGAGAGCGAGCCTCGTGTGCCAGGGAGTTTGGACTTTATTCCAAGGGCATCGAGGAATGTTTTAAAGGAAGAAAGCAGCATAATAAGCTTTGTAATGCTGTAAGAAAATGATACTAGTGATTGTAAAGACAGATTCGACAGATTGTGGAAGATGAGATGATGCTCTGTAGAGGGATATTGGAGAGGCAGATAGACCAAGCAAAAAGTTATTACAATAATCCAGGTGAGAGAGGGGGAAGATGAGTCCCTAAAGTAAGATTGTGATCATAGTGATGAGAAAGAGGAAGGAAATCCAAGACGTACGTAGAAAGTAAGATTGATAAAAACAAAACCAAACCAAAACTTGGGAGATGATTGGTTGCAGGAATGAGAAGATAATAAAGGATGATCTGAGCCTAATAGACTTGGTAAGTGGTCGTGCTGTTAATATGGAAACATGGCTTACAGGAAAAGAAACTAGGAGTTGATTTTGTGAGGGAAACAGACGTGGTTGTGGGAAAGCAAAGACATCATGGACATCCTGGACACTGGGTTCAAGGCTTCAGCTGGAAATCAGATCTGGAGCTAATGAGAGTGATCTGGTCCACAGGTTAGGAGTGACTTATTTTTAAGGAAGGAAACTATGTTTTCTTAACCGGTAAAATATACATCATATAAAATTTACCACTTTAACCATTTTTAAGTGTACAATTCCGTGTCATTAAGTACATTTACAACGTTATATAACTATCACCAGTATCCATTTTGAGAGCTATTTTGCCATTCCAAAGAGAAACTCTGTATCCATTAACGAATAGCTCTCTTCTCCCCTCTCCCTCCAGACTCTAGTAATCTCTACTCTGCTCTCTGACTCTAGCAATCTGACTATTCCAGGTACATGCAGTGGAATAGTCATACAATCCATTCCAGTGGCTATGCCACTGTAGAATACAATGTACTATACATTCCCACCAGCAGTGTACTAGGATTTCAATTTCTCTGTATACTCTGTATTCAAAATAACATTTTTTATTTTTTATTTTATTTTTAATTCTTAAAATTATCATGGCCATCTAAGTAGGTGTGAAGTGGTATCCCATGGTTGTTTTCATTTGTATTTCCCTAGCGACTAATGGGTAACACTGCGCATCTTTTCACATGGTTGTTGTCCATTTGTATATCTTTGGAGATTGTTGTCCATTTGTATATCTTTGGAGAAAGGTCTATTCAAGTCATTTCTTATAGTTTTAACTGGGTTATTTGTCTTTGAGTTGCAGGAGTTCCTTATATATTCTGGATATCAAACCTTTATCAGATATGTGATTTGCAAACATTTTGCAAAGTTCTGTGGGTTGTCTTTCACTTTCTTGATAATGTCTTTTGATGCACAAAGGTTTCTAATTTTGATGAAGTCCAGTTTATCTATTTTTTTCCTTGGTTGCTCATGCGTTTGGTGTCACATCTAAGAATCAATTGCCAAATCCAACGTCACGAAGATTTATTTCTACATTTTCTCCTAAGAGTTTTACGGTTTTAGCTATTATATTTAGGTCATTGTTCCAGATGCTTTGATTCTGATAGATTTCCTTTTCATACCTTTGATTTCCCCGTGCTGTAGTGTGATTTTCTGCTTTGGTGATCTGAGCAGACTGACTTAACTTGTAATTATGTTAAAGGAGAGTCATTCAGCCCTGGTTACATTCCTTCTGTGTTACCGTGACCAAATATTTAACCTTTCTGAAATTCAGCTTCCTTATCCGAAAAAAGGAAACAGTACTTTTCCTTAGGGTTGTGGTGAGGATTAAATAAGAGGATTAAATGTTTAAAAGACTTAGTAGTGTTTTTGAAGCATAGTAAAAGCTCAGTAAATGCTAGCTAGTATTGATGTCATTGTTATTATTATGCTGAAAGTTTGTATGTAATATAACATAATTTTTCCCCATCTATGAGCGTAGCATGGAGAGCAGACATGTATAAAGGAAAAATACAAGGTTTAAATGATTCTGTTTCAATAATTTTTATTGATACCAATGTTTTCTGAGACACAACGAAGTAACTATCTTAAATATTTCAATGTGATTTGTTATAATAATCAACCAAAGTAATCTCCTTACTATAGAAGCTATTAATTTTTAAACAAGACAGGCACATCGTCTTTATATCAATAAAATCTTTGGGTGTACAGTATGAACAACAGAACAAATTCATGGGAAAAATAGTCACAAAAATTGAAATAGGGTAAATCAGATAGGAAAAGTAATAGGATTTTAATTTCAAATGGAAACATTTTATATTCAAAAGCAGGATTTATGCAGAGAAAGGGAAGGTGGTGGAGCACCTTAGTGGATGCACCTGATGTTATGGGTGGCCCTCCCTCTGTTTGAGTGAGGGGCAACTAAACAAGGTGACATCTAAGCCTTTTGCAAGGCAAGTGTGAACTGCTGCAGCAACATTGCCTCTCAGTGCAGCTGCCGTTGCCCTGGTGCTCATGTGTCAGTGGATGGAAAGTTGTAGAAGTACAGGAAGAAGGAGCATAAAGAGGAAAGGAAAGTGAGAGGAAAGTGAAGGAGAGGATGGTCTGAGAGACTACAGCTTTCCTCAGATGCTGTGCTCTCGGAAACTTGCTCTCTCCACCACCAAAGGGAGAAAGCAAAATCAGAACCACTTATTCTTCCTTTCTGTCTATTCCTTCCTATCCCCCCAAACTCTAGCCTAAAGAATTTAGATGTTATTTAACTAAGTACCGCTCCCCTGCTTGCAAGAGGAAGGGCAGGGAAACTTTCAAATGGGGCTAGATTTTTTTTTCCATCAGTGCCAGTTTTTACAAGTTACACTTCAGAAAGAAAGTGAAGTAATAATCCTTGTCCCAGCCTGACCTCTGAAGTAGGATGTAACTGTATGCTTGACCTCCTCCATAAGGACTCACAGAAGTAGCTTTGTATAATAGATTTTACTGGTGAGTAGGGAGTAGGGATAGGCAAGTTTCAGCCCAGGATCATACTGTAGATAACTTAAAAATTAATATTAAGCTTCCCTGTTCTTAAAAAAAACCTTTCACCAAATAGATCTTCTGCTCCTGCCCTGGCTTTTCCTATTCTATTTTCCTTCAGTCCTTCCAATGAACTTTCGTTCATTTTTTAAAATTAGGAGGCCTTTACTAATCTCTAGGCTGTCTCCTTATAATCCAAGCATTCAAGGCCTTCCTTTCCATTGTCAAGCAGTTAGTTAGGTTTGTTGTTGCTGTTGTTTAAACAAAGACAGTTATTTCTCTAGAGAAACTGTGCCTACTGGTGAAACAAGAACTTAGCTGCTCAGCTGCGTCAGATAACATGAACTCCCCTTAGAGTTTGTATAGAGGTAATCGTAGTTATGACTATATTTTATTTTGTGATTTAAAACATAGAAACAAATAATTTACTTCATATCATGCCTAGAACGGTAATGGCAAAAATTCTCTGAGTAATTAGTTGGACTATCTGAGAGTATTTTTGTCTTTCAGTGAGTTACTCTCTAAATATTTGACCTTCCATGTCCTCTCTTTTCTCATGTTTAGAATAATATTGAAAATTAATTAGACTAATGCTTAGAGCCAAAACATTTATTGGGACTTTTTATTGTATTGTTTATATCCATAGCTTTATGCAGTTTACAAAACTAAAATCAGCAATAATTTTTGAAGAAAGCTAAGCGCCTAGAGCTTGGACTGACTCAGGAGGAGGAGGGATAGAGATACCCACCACATCGAATCAGTTTGCCACTAATTAATCTGTCCAAAGGGAAGCCCCTGGGCTCTGGCTGGACCACACCACCACACTGTCTGATTCTTTTGAGGCCAGATTTGTGGTTCAGCAAGGGTGGTGTCTTCACTCATTTTTCTCATGTGGTTTTGGCTGACGGAATTTGCAAGTTTAAGACTGGTTTCAAGTTGGGCACAGTGGCTCAGGCCTATAATCCCAGCACTTTGGGAGGCTGAGGTGGGAGGATCACTTGAGCCCAGAAGTTCAAGACCAGCCTGGCAACATAGGGAGACCCCCGTCTCTACACAAATAAAAAAAAAAAAATTAAGCCAGGGATACTGGATGAAGATGGCAGGTAGGAGGCAGGACTAGCTTTCAGCTCCCACTCTGATAGAGCATGTGGAGACTCACATCGTGAATTTTTGCTCCAAGAACTATGGCAGGAACATAGCAGGAGAGCTGAGAGAATCCACAGACCCTTTGAAGGAACTAGATCACCTCTGTAGGCTCCCTGACACGCCAAAAAAAACTGTGGGTCGGCTTGCTTTCTCAACAAGGAGGCTCATGATCTGGGGCAAGTTCTCAGCCCTGGTCACTGGCTGCTTGGTGGAAATACTCAGTGCTGTTGAGCGGACATGGTGGGAGTGAGACTGGTCTTTAGGACTGAAGGCTGAGTGGCAGTGGGGTGAAGCCTGTGACTGCTGGCTTTCCCCCGCTTCCCTGGCGACCTGTATGACTAAGCAGAGGTAGCTATAATCCCCCTGAGACTATAAATACATTGAACTGGGAACCACATTCCCATCCTTGACAGTAGCTGCAGCAAGTCTCACCCAAGGAGAGTCTGAGCTCAGACATACCTCATGCTGCCCCCACCTGGTGATCTTTCTGTACCTGCCCTGGTAGCTGAACACAAAGGCCATAATCTCTTGGGAGCTCTATGGCCCTGCCCACCTCCTGAGAAACGTGAATACTTAACTAGGTGTCCCTAGGGCATGTTTGCATCCTCCCTATGGGACTGCAGCTGATGCACTCTTGAATGCGCCATTTCCTGGCTGAAGGCCAACCAACACAAAACCAGCCCACTAAGCAAAAAACACAACCAAGGACCCTCAGAGTTCACTTCACTCCCCTGCTACTTCCACCAGAGCAGGTGCTGGCATCCATGGCTAAAAGACCTGAAGATGGATCACATCACAGGACTGTCTGCAGACACTCCCCAGTACCAGCCCAGAGCCCAGTAACTACACTGGGTGACTGGAGCCAGGAGAGCAATAACAATCACTGAGGTCTGGCTCTCAGGAAGCTCCATTCCTAGGGGAAGGGGGAGAATACCACATCAAGGGAGCACCCCGTGGGACAAAAGAATCTGAACAATAGCACTTGATTCCCAGATCTTCCCTCTGACATAGTCTACCCAAATGAGAAAGAACCAGAAAAACACTTCTGGTAATATGACAAAACATGGTCCTTTAACATTTCCAAAAGATCATACCAGCTCACCAAAAATGGTTCTAAACCAAGGTGAAGTCTCTGAATTGCCAGAAAAATAATTCAGAAGGTCAATTATTAAGCTAATCAAGGAGGCACCAGAGAAAGGTAAAGTCTAAATTAAAGAAATCAAAAACATGATACAGGATATGAAAGGAAAATTCCTCAGTGAAATAGCATAAATAAAAAACAGTCAAAACTGGAAATCAAGGACACACTTAGAAAAATGCATAGAATCAAACAAGCAGAAGAAAGAACTTTAGACCTTGAAGACAAGGCTTTTGAATTAACCCAATCTATTAAAGACAAAGAAAATTAAAAAAAAAAAAAAAAATGAACAAAGCCTCCAAGAAGTATGGGACTATGTTAAACATCCAAACCTAAGAATTACTGGTGTTCCCAAGGAAGAAGAGAAATCTAAAAGTGTGGAAAACATATTTGAAGGAATAATCAAGGAAGACTTCCCTAGCCTTGCTAGAGATCCAGACACCAAATACAAGAAGCTCAAAGAACACCTGGGAAGTTCATCACAAAAAGTTCATTGCCTAGGCACATAGTCATCAGGTTATCTAAAGTCAAGACAAAGGAAAGAATCTTAAGAGCTGTGAGGGAAAAGCATCAGTTAACCTGTAAAGGAAAATCTATCAGATTAACAGCACATTTCTCAGCAGGAACTTTATAAACTAGAAGGGATTGGGGTCCTATTTTTAGTCTCTTTAAACAAAACAATTATCAGCCAAGAATTTTGTATCCAGTGAAACTAAGTTTCATAAATGAAAGATACAGTCTTTTCTAGACAAACAAATACTGAGAGAATCCACCACTGCCAAGCCAGCACTACAAGAACTGCTAAAAGGAGCTCTAAATCTTGAAACAAATCCTGGAAACACACCAAAATAGAACCTCCTTAAAGGATAAATCTAACAGGACCTATATAGCAATATCACAATGAAAAAAAAAATCAAAATATTCAGGCAACAAATAGCACAAATAGCACAATGAATAGAGCAGTACCTCACATCTCAATACCAACATTGACTCTAAATGGCCTAAATGTTCCACTTAAAAGACACAGAAAGCATAAGAATTCACCAACCAAGTTTCTGCTGTTTTCAGAGACTCACCTAACACATAAGGACTCACATAAAGTTAAAGGGGTGGAAAAAGATATTCCATGGAAATGGACACCAAAAGCAAGCAGGAGTAATTATTCTTATATCAGACAGAGCAAACTTTAAAGTGACAGCAGTTAAAAAAGACAAAGAGGGACATTATATAATGACAAAAAGACTAGTCCAACAGGAAAATATCACAATTCTATATATATATGCACCTAACATTGGAGCTCCCAAATTTATGCAACAATTACTACTAGACCTAAAAAATGAGATACATGGCAACACAATAATAGTGGGGACTTTAACACTCCACTGACAGCACTAGACAGGTCATCAAGACAGACAACAAAGAAACAATAAACTTAAAGTGTACCTTACAACAAACAAACTTAACAGATATTTATGGAACATTCTAGCCAACAACTGGAGAATATACATTCTATTCAGCAACATGGAACATTCTCCAAGATAGACCATCTGATAGGCCACAAAACAAGTCTCAGTAAATTTAAGAAAATTGAAATTATATCAAGTACTCTCTCAGACCACAGTGGAATAAAATTGGAAATCAACTCCAAAAGGAGCCCTCAAAACCATGCAAATACCTGGACATTACATAACCTGCCCCTGAATGATCGTTGCGTCAACAATGAAATCATGATGGAAATTAAAATATTTTTTGAACTGAATGATATTCCTCAGAAGGAAGTCTAACACTATGCTGTATCCTAGCCATTCCTTGAAGTTTATTATCCCTACTGTCTTCAATTTCCAAGCTCCCCAAGACTCACTCTCCCTCATCAGCTCTTAGGATCTATATAGGTTATCTATGCCTCAGCGAGATCGTTAGCCTCCATTAACACTCCCACTTACATTTTAATCCTATGTCTATAACCGAGGTTGGTCATCTCCTTTTCAAGAGATTTCAAGTATCAGGAAATACATAAGAGACATTTTGGAGAAAGAGAGCTCTTTCTGACTGTTCCTATCTCCCTACTTTTTTCATTTAGTTACCCTCTACTTTGCCAATGCCTAGTCTGTCTCTTGGCCTTTATCACATGATGAGGGTCTTGTTACTAATTTTTTATTGATTATAATTGTTCTTCTCAAACCTCTCAGGCGCCCTTGGCTATCCTAAGGGTGTGGCATGAAGTATCTCTCCATAGGTGGGGAAAGTTCTTTGATATATTATGTTTCATTTTTAATAATTCATGCCAATTTTACATTTTAATTAATAATATCTTTAATTAAAAAGACTTCCATTACTAAATCTTTAAGCAAAAACACAATAAAAGGATTAACAAACAGATATTTCAGGAACTTTGTTTTGAGGCAGTGGTCTAATGCTTTATAAGTATTTAATCTTTGCAATCCTAGGAGGTAGCTATTGTTGTTAATCTCAGTTTTACAGATGAGGAAACCAAGGCACAGAGAGGTTTAGCAACTTGCTCAAGGTCTCATGAGCTCCTAAATATTGGAGCTGGGATTTAAAACTCGACAAAATCTGATGCTTGAGTCTAGAAATCTAGACTTAATCACTTCTATGCTCTTAAACACTTTCGGTTAAGGGTCTGAACCACTTTTCTGTGACCCTGCCTACCCACTCTTCTTCTACCTCCCATTCACCCTTGAAGGTATAAGTGACCTAAATTTGTGAAGCTGAAACCTAATAATAAAGACACAATTATTTTAATGTGGCATTAAAGGAGTTTTAGGACCTGAAAACCATTTACCTCTCCAGCCTCATTTTCTGTCACTTCTTCCCACTTAATGCTTTAATTACACCAAGCTACATCTGATTTCTCGAACTTGCCACACTGTGCCTTTCCTACTCTCCTTCCTGAGTTCCCTACCCACTGCACCCTAACCAGAAAAATTAACTGTCTGGAGAATCTCATTTGTCTTTTACAACGTGTTAGATGTTGCTCCCTCTTGAATCACTCCCATGTCCCAAGGAAATATTATTCATGTTTCAATGTTTGCATGTCTCTCACTATAGCACAAATTACACCCTAGCACATCTGTCTAGACTCTGAAATCCTTGAGGCAGGAGCTGTCTCATATCATCTCTGCCCCATGGGTGATACGTACAGTATTTGTTTCCAGGGTTGATGTAGACAATGGCTGAGAGAAGGTCGTGTTCTTCTTTTTGAGACGGGGTCTTTCTCTGTTACTCAAGCTGGAGTACGGTGGTGTGATCACAACTCACTGCAGTCTCAGCCTCCCAGGGCTAAGCAATCCTTTTACGTCAACCTCTTGAATAGCTGGGATTGTAGGCGCATGCCACCACTCCCAGCTAATTTTTGTATTTTTAGTTGAAATGGGGTTTCACCATGTTGCCCGGCTGATGTGCAACTCCTGAGTTCAAGCGACCTTCCCACTTTGGCCTCCGAAAGTGTTGGGATTACAGGCATGAGCCACTCTGCCTGGCCAGTCTTGCTCTTTTTCTGCAATGTGAGTTATAAGGACTACACAAACTTGGAACACATACTGGCCATCTTGTCAGCACCTGGAGGAAATCTGTGTGCAAATAAAACCAAGCAGAGGTCATTAGATTTCCAATAGTAGAATTTGAATCCCTTTTTTCAATCAGACCTAATGGAAGTTACACTATGTGGATTTCCCAATTATGCAAGTCAATAAAATTTCCCACAGTTTTAGTTCATTATTGATTGAGATAGTTTGGGCTGGTTTTCTGACACTTTCAACCAAATAAGTTCTGTGTGATACAGGAGGTTATGATTATATCTATTTAAAGTTATGTAGTTAACACAGGTAGAGCTTGGGTGTGAATCCAAGTCGTCTTCTCTGTTAAGCTCACATTCCTTTCAATATTCCATGTTACTTCTCATTCAGTAATTCAGACATTTTTCATTCATTCTACAAATAGTATATGTCTCATGCCAGGTGCTAGGACTATAGAGACACATGACAGAATGACAGATTTTCTTTCGTTTTTTCTTTTTTGAGATGCAGTTTTGCTCTTGTTGCCCGGGCTGGAGTGCAGTGGCATGATCTTGGCTCACTGCAACCTTCACCTCCTGGGTCCAAGTGATTCTCCTGTATCAGCCTCCCTAGTAGCTGAGATTACAGGCGCATGCCACCATGCCCAGCTAATTTTTGTATTGTTAGTAGAGATGGAGTTTCACCATGTTGGCCACACTGGTCTTGATCTCCTGACCTCAGGTGATCCACCCGCCTCGGCATCCCAAAGTGCTGGGTTTACAGGCATGAGCCATCGCACCCTGCAGAGATTTCTAACACTAGGTTTTTGCGTCATTGTGATAATCATGGCTATTAATAATGAATATACAACAAAATGGTTTTGCCAACCAAATTGCTACCTGTTCTGATTCTCCCTGTATCCTGAGCCCATTATAGTTGTGAAAGGCTCCCCCACTCTTGGTGTGGTAACTGTGAGGGGGCATGCCCTCAGAGTCAAAGGACAGAGGATTCTCCAAGCCCACTGCTACTGCCCTACTGATAGCTCTTAGTATCCCTTATTTGGGTGTTTGCATGAGTTTTCTCTCTTTCTCTCTCTTTCTTTCTTTCTCTCTCTCTCTCTCCTTCCTTCCTTCCTTCCTTTCTCTCTCTCTCTTTCTTTCTTTTCTTTTTCTTTCTTTCCTTCTTTCTTTCCCTCTTTCTCTCTTTCTCTCCTTCCTTCCTTCCTTCCTTCCTTCCTTCCTTCCTTCCTTCCTTCCTTCCTTCCTTCCTTCCTTCCTTCCCTCCCTCCCTCCCTCCCTCTTCTCTTTCTTCTTAAGACAGCATCTTACTCTGTCACCAGGATGGAGTGCAGTGCTGCAAGCTTGGCTTCCTGCAGCCTCAAACTCCTGGGCTCAAGGGATCCTCCCAAGTAGTTGCAAGTACAGGCACATGCCACAAAATTAGCTTTTTTTTTTTTTTTTTTTTTTTGTAAAAACAGTCTTACTATGTTGCCCAGACTGGTCTTGAACTCTTGACCTCAAATGACCCTCCCACCTTGGCCTCCCAAAACACTGGGATTAAAGGCATTGGCCATTGTGTCCAGCTGCATGTTATTCTTTCGTTTATTCTTTCGTTTACTTACCAAATACCTATAAAGCTTATGCTATGTGGTCTGGCCCTGTGGTAGGAATGGGGAACTCATGAAGAGTAAGACCTGGAATTTACTCTCAAGAAGAAGTTGAAACAGACATACAAAACTGGAAGGCAATGTGGTCTGCACAATGATAAAGGTATTTGCTGAGGTAAAGAAATATAGAGAGGATTTAAACATTTAGCAGTGTCTCTGTGACTGATGCACCAAGGGCAATGAAGGCAGACCCATGCCTGTAATCCCTGTCAGTCCTAGTAAGCATGAATTGCTGATTTAATTAACTTGTAACCAAGTGATTGGTTGGTGCCATTGAAGAATGGTACCATATTGAGGGTTTAGATTCAATCCTTAGTGCTGCCAAGCCAGACCTCCAGCAGCAGCAGGTCAACTGTAGCAGGGCTCATGAGATGCCTCCAAGCCTATTACCACGGCCATGCAGTTTGTGGGCTCAGTATTATTCCTTGGGTAGACAAGGACACAGGCCGGCTGACCCCCACTGGATGCCTCATGCTATCCACACAGGTGTTCAGTGCTTCCTTCTCAGGAGATGTTCTGTTTGGGGCATCGATCTGAGACAAAAAGATCCACACATTTTATGCTTAAAATTCCATAAATTCATTCAGGCGCTACTTTCCCAAACATCTTTGTCTCTGATTTTATAATCTTGGTATCTTGTTTCATCCAGAATGTGACAAACCAGCTCAGCAACTTGTGACTACCCGGTAATCTACATGCACTCTTACCTATGATCACTTCACTTCCCCTGCCATGCTGGGTTGGAGACTGCTTATCATCCTCATCATCAACACCAAATGTACCCAGCACTCTGCTTACTGGAAACAGTACTCTTTCCCACCACCTTTCACAGTCCCCCTGTGTGAGGCAAAAGCGCAGCAGTAGTCTATTTTCAGTCAGCCAGGTGTGAACTTTTTCTTCCTATTTAGTGAAGTTAGTGAATGAGGGACAGCAGAATATGCCACCCCAAAACATGCCACTTTGGCGTAAGGATCATATTGAGCTGAAGGCAACTGAGAAGAAGCAGATACAAGAAAAGCCCTCTGTCTTTTCCCTATTTGCCTAAAAGTGTGTCATAAACTTGTAAGCTAGCTCTTATCTTCCATTAGTTAGTTCCCCTGTGCATTTCCCTTCACGTAATTGGCAGCTGTAGAAACTCAAAGTCCTTTTCCTTTGTTTTGTCACTTTTCTACAAATTTGTTGTTCTTCTGTTAAGATGCTATCTAAATCCAAGTTCTTACTACTGCTTTGAATACTGCTTTGTGTAAACACGTGTGAATCAACATTTGTTTGTCTTTTTCCTGTGAATTTGTCTTTGTTGGTCTAATTTTTAGAGCCTCAGCCAGTGAACCTAGGAGGCTAGAGGGAATAATATTTTTTCTACACTACATTAGTCATAGGGAACTCCCACAGGGCTGAAAGTATGGGCTGGGGAAGAGGTATTGGCGCAAAAGACATAGGCGACGTGAGAATTTTGGCTACTTGGTCATATGAAGAGTCTCCTACCTTCCCTTAAACTCAATAGTTTTTTTTTGTTGTTGTTGATGATTTTTTCTTTTCTTTTTTTTTTTTTTTGAGACAGAGTCTTGTTCTGTCTCCCAGGCTGGAGTACAGTGGTGCAATCTTGGCTCACTGCAAGCTCCCCCCCTGGGTTCACACCATTCTCCTGCCTCAGTCTCCCAAGTAGATGGGACTACAGGCGCCCCCCCAACACGCCCAGCTAATTTTTTGTATTTTTAGTAGAGATGGGGTTTCACCGTGTTAGCCAGGATGGTCTTGATCTCCTGACCTCATGATCCGCCTGCCTCGGCCTCCCAAAGTACTGGGATTTTTGTTGATAATTTGCATTTGATTATTTTTGGTCTTTTTCTTCTTAATGTAAATCATGATTAAATTATACAGCATGCCACTATATTTTTTTTTGGTGGCATTTAATAATAGATTCAGTACTTTTGCCATCAGGATTTTCTTTTGCCTACTTTCTTGTTTTGAAGAAGTTGTAACCATTTGTAGTGAAGGAAAGAATTCTCTAATGTTTTATATATTCCTTGGAAGGAAGTCTGACACCACGTTACATACTAGTCATTCCAGTCTGAGAATTTCCTAAGGTGTTTGTACCATTAGAAGCATTCCGCTTGGTAAATACAAAACTCCACCAGTTCTTCTTTTTCAGGGCCTGCTTCATTGACTGAACTTCCCCCACCTGCATGTGTAGCCTCATCACAGATTGCCTAAAATGATGTCACATTGCCGTACATTATTAACAGAGTTGTTTTGTATAAGGGACATTTTTTTTCCTTAGGGACCTGCATTTGGAGTATGCTTATGAGCCAGACAGAGAACTGGGGAAGCAGAATTGAAGTTCCTGGTTGGTTATAAATAATGTGGGTGGGTAGCATGATGCTGGAAGTGTTAGTGCAGCACCCACGATGCACTTGACCACATTTATGAGTCCCTTGAGGCAGTGACCGATCCTGACCCTGGCTTGTGTTCACAGAACTGGTTTGTTGTCTGACATGCAGGAGGCAACGTAGGGTGGCAGAAACAACATGGACTTTGAAATAAGGAACCTCTGGATTGAAATCTCAAAATTTAGATATGGGTAGGGTATTTAGCTTCCTTGAGCCTAATTTCTTGCCTGAAAAATGTGTTAATATAGAAGATCTAAAACTTTCTTGTTTCTGGCCTCCCAGGTCTTAGTGATTTTTTTTCATAGTACCCTTAGGCCAGAAGAAATGACCAACAATCCTGTTTATTAACAGTCCTGTTTATTTAGTTAGGTCTAAATTAACTTATTAAGTATGTTCCAACAACTTGGTAGCTATTAAAAAAAGAATAGCCATAAATTGAAAGAAAAAATAAAATTTAATTCTATTCTTAAATAGTCACAATTCCTTATGGATGGAATTTGCGTGCCTTTTGGGTACCATACAATTTCTTGATTTTTGGAATAAGGTCAATTGACTTTTATTCAGTGTTTGCTTTTTTTATTTATTATTTATTATTTTTTTGAGATGGAGTCTTGCACTGTCACCTGGGTTGGAGTGCAGTGGCGCATATCTCGGCTCACTGCAACCTCTGCCTTCTGAGTTCAAGCGATTCTCCTGCCTCAACTTCCTCAGTAGCTGGGATTACAGGTGTCCGCCACCATGACCAGACAATTTTTAGTAGAGACGGGGTTTCATTGTGTTGGCCAGGCTGGTCTCGGACTTCTGATCTTGTGATCTGCCCACCTCGGCCTCCCAAAGTGCTGGGATTACAGGCATGAGCCACCGCGCCCGGCCGTACAGTGTTTGCTTTTTATTACAGCAACAGCAGAAAACCCAGCTTTGCAAAACTCAGTGATATCTAATGGAATATAGTGTGATCTAACTATTGAAATTGTGAACTATTTCGAGCAGTTTGTGAAGTGTCGAGCAAACATCGAGTGTCACTGTATTTCCCTTGAAAATTTGAAGTATTCTGTGAGTTCATATTTGCAGCTCAGGTTGTCTCAACATGCAGTTTGAGAACTGTGCATAGAATTGAGAAGATGTAAGTGCAGGGATGTTAGCAGAGTGAATGTTATAATGATTAGGCAGTGCCTGATATATTATAGGTGCCCAATAAAGCGGCTAGGGACATGTGCTTGTTGAAAGAAGGAGAAGGGGAGGGAAGGAAAAATGGAGGGAGCGAGGGATAGAGGACTCAGAAAAATATGGCTCATAACTTGATCCAGCAAAGATTCCTATGAAAAATAAAATCTTCTCAATGTTCCGAGACCAAGTCTTCTATGTATACCTCTTGCTGTTGCATTGACATGTGCTATGTGGTGGTACTGTCTCTTTAACACACGCACACACACACATACACAAGCGCATGCGCGTGCGTGCATGCGATAGGCAGGTAGTGCATTGGAAAGAACCTGGGAATTCTGCCTCAGAAGATCTGAGATGGTGGTTTCAGTTTCGCTGGTTGAGTAACCTGGGGGAAATTATATGGCCTCCCTGAGCCTCAA
>NC_045446.1:92430717-92431073 GCF_002776525.5 Piliocolobus tephrosceles
CTGGTTGAGTAACCTGGGGGAAATTATATGGCCTCCCTGAGCCTCAAATGAGCACAGAACAAGTTGGGAACACCTTCAACTTGTACAGTAGTTCATGGCAAACCAAGTGTCCAAGCTTCAGCCTTCGGGTCAGGGTGGTGATAAGGGAGAAGTGACTGCAGTCAGCTGGAGAGCCATGGCCATGCTGAACGGAGCAACTGCTACTCAGCTCTAATTGATTGTGATGGAATTGTCTGATTTTTCAAGAGATGTCAGAAAATGTTAACACTGCATGAGAACCCTGACTTGTAAGTATGAACTAATTAAAACGAATACATTTTTAAAAGAACACTACTGTGTGGTCAAACACACGCAAA
>NC_045446.1:92431473-92487389 GCF_002776525.5 Piliocolobus tephrosceles
GTGTGTGATGTTCCCCTTCCTGTGTCCAAGTGATCTCATTGTTCAGTTCCCACCTATGAGTGAGAACATGTGGTGTTTGGTTTTCTGTTCTTGCGATAGTTTGCTGAGAATGATGGTTTCCAGCTGCATCCATGTCCCTAGAAAGGACACAAACTAATCCTTTTTTATGGCTGCATAGTATTCCATGGTGTATATGTGCCACATTTTCTTAATCCAGTCTGTCATTGATGGACATTTGCATTGGTTACAAATCTTAGCTATTGTGAATAGTGCTGCAGTACACATACGTGTGCATGTGTCTTTATAGCAGCATGATTTATAATCCTTTGGGTATATACCCAGTAATGGGATGGCTGGGTCAAATGATATTTCTAGTTCTAGATCCTTGAGGAATTGCCACACTGTTTTCCACAATGGTTGAACTAGTTTACAGTCCCATCAACAGTGTAAAAGTGTTCCTATTTCTCCATATCCTCTCCAGCATCTGTTGTTTCCTGACTTTTTAATGATTGCCATTCTAACTGGTGTGAGATGGTATCTCATTGTGGTTTTGATTTGCATTTCTCTGATGGCAAGTGATGATGAGCATTTTTTCATGTGTCTGTTGGCTGCATAAATGTCTTCTTTTGAGAAATGTCTGTTCATATCCTTTGTCCACTTTTTGATGGGGTGGTTTGTTTTTTTTCTTGTAAGTTTGTTTGAGTTATTTGTAGGTTCTGGATATTAGCCCTTTGTCAGAGGAGTAGATTGCAAAAATTTTCTCCCATTCTATAGGTTGCCTGTTCACTCTGATGGTAGTTTCTTTTGCTGTGCAGAAGCTCTTTAGTTTAATTAGATCCCATTTGTCAATTTTGGCTTTTGTTGCCATTGCTTTTTGTGTTTTAGACATGAAGTCCTTGCCCATGCCTATATCCTGAATGGTATTGCCTAGGTTTTCTTCCAGGGTTTTTATGGTTTTAGGTCTAACATTTAAGTCTCTAATCCATCTTGAATTAATTTTTCTGTAAGGAGTAAGGAAGGGATCCAGTTTCAGCTTTCTACTTACGGCTAGCCAGTTTTCTCAGCACCATTTATTAAATAGGGAATCCTTTCCCCATTTCTTGTTTTTGTCAGGTTGTCAAAGACCAGATGGTTGTAGATGTGTGGTATTATTTCTGAGGGCTCTGTTCTGTTCCATTGGTCTATATCTCTGTTTTGGTACCAGTACCACGCTGTTTTGGTTACTGTAGCCTTGTAGTATAGTTTGAAGTCAGGTAGTGTGATGCCTCCATCTTGGTTCTTTTGACTTAGGATTGTTTTGGCAGTGTGGGCTCTTTTTTGGTTCCATATGAACTTTAAAGCAGTTTTTTCCAATTCTGTGAAGAAAGTCATTGGTAGCTTAATGGGGATGGCACTGAATATATAAATTACCTTATACATCATGTATAAGGTAATTATACAACCATGTCATCTGCAAACAGGGCCAATTTGACTTCTTCTTTTCCTAATTGAATACTCTTTATTTCTTTCTCCTGCCTGATTGCCTTGGCCACAACTTCCAACACTCTGTTGAATAGGAGTGGTGAGAAAGGGCATCCTTGTCTTGTGCCAGTTTTCAAAGGGAATGCTTCCAGTTTTTGCCCATTCAGTAAGATATTGGCTGTGGGTTTGTCATAAATAGCTCTTATTATTTTGAGATACGTTCCATCAATACCAAATTTATTGAGAGTTTTTAGCATGAAGGGCTGTTGAATTTTGTCAAAGGCCTTTTCTGCATCTATTGAGATAATCATGTGGTTTTTGTCTTTGGTTCTGTTTATATGCTGGATTATATTTATTGATTTGCATGTATTGAACCAGCATTGCATCCCAGGAATGAAGCCCACTTGATCATGGTGGATAAGCTTTTTGATGTGCTGCTGGATTCGGTTTGCCAGGATTTTATTGAGAATTTTTGCATTGATGTTCATCAGGGATATTGGTCTAAAATTCTCTTTTTTTTGTCGTGTCTCTGCCAGGCTTTGGTATCAGGATGATGCTGGCCTCATAAAATGAGTTAGGGAGGATTCCCTCTTTTTCTATTGATTGGAGTGGTTTCAGAAGGAATGGTACCAGTTCCTCCTTGTACCTCTGGTAGAATTTGGCTGTGAATCCATCTGGCCCTGGACTTTTTTTGGTTGGTAGGCTATTAATTATTGCCTCAATTTCAGAGCCTGCTATTGGTCTATTCAGGGATTCAACTTCTTCCTGGTTTAGTCTTGGGAGAGTGTTTGTGTCCAGGAATTTATCCATTTCTTCTAGGTTTTCTAGTTTATTTGCGTAGAGGTGTAGAGGTGTTTATAGTATTCTCTGATGGTAGTTTTATTCTTTATCTGGTAATAATCAGGAAGTTATTGGCTTGGTAGGGTGGCCCAACCTCTAATTGCAGCACTTTGGGAGGATGAGGCGGGAAGATTGCTTGAGCCCAGAAGTTTGAGAGCAGCTTGGGCAACACAGGGAGACCCTATCTCTACTAAAAATACAAAAAATAGACAGAGCAAGACCCTGTCTCAAACTATATATATAAACTGAAAAAGAATGCAGAAAGCAAAATTTTCAGTTACTGAACATTTTATAGATAAGCATGCTAGGAAAACAAATAGAAAATAAAATAAATATTCAGGTACAAAAGGGAAGATTATATTAATGTTGAAAAAAGGAAAAAATGTATGCCCCCTATCAATCATCATAGTAATAAATAATGTTACAGTTTTTATTTTTGAGCCTGTACTTCATCATAATTGATCTTTACATATTTATGTTAAACAATGTGTCAATCTCTTTAGACTCATGGTTAAGTGAAGAACACACTTTTTATTAATTTTAATTTTGAAAAGTTTCTTCACATGGAATAAGTAATATATAAGTAATTAAGAAAAGTCTTAAACATAAGATTAAATTTGTCAAAGTCATAGTAAATTCCACTATGCCTCAGTTCCAGAAATCACAATGCTATCATGCAATTTTCATGTATCTCTATAATTGAAAAAAATTAAATACAAATGAAAACTATATGTCGCAGACGATGACAAAATTGATGGAAGATCTGTTTTCCCATCTTCATAATCCCATGCTTCTATTGTTAATTTTTGATCAACTGTTTAAATGCAGGCATGTGTAGTGCACAGGAATTGGCCGACCAAATTGTGCCAGAGTGAGCAGAAGCTGTTATGGACACACATTCAAAGGGTGTGTGTGCAGCTCAGTTCTCATTTGTCTGAGGCTAACTGAATAGCTAGAAGTCCTCCAAACTAACTTCCATGTGGGACCCAATATCTGTTAAGTGATAAATATGAGGTAGTTTGAAGTATGTATATATATTAGTAAAACCCAACAGTCACTTCAGAATTTGTTTAGAACACAGACCTATACGAGATTAGTGGGGAAGGAAGATTTTGTCAATGATATTGTTTAGAATTTCTGGCACATGGTGATTATAAAATGCAGACTGAGTTTTAGTTGGTCTGAAACGATGCAGCAAGTCATCTAAGAACACAGAGCTCATCAGTAGGAGACCTGGACTGAACCCAGATTTCTTATTACCTGGCACCAAGTAACAAGATGGATAGCACCAACACATGGGGCAGGTCCTTAGGGATTTAGAAGCAACATAAAAATGTAAATTATTCTAATATTATACCAATTATTAAATGATTGCTTTTGATGAACTAGACATTGTGCTAAGATCTTTATCTAGATTATCTCAATTCTCATAACGTTCATTCTATAATTATTATTCCCATTTTGCAGTTGGGAAAACTGAGGCTTAGAGAAGTAAATGATTTGTTCCAAATCACATAGCTCCTACTGGCCTGATTACAGAACCCATAGCTGGGGACGTATTAATAAGGCGTGTGTCATCGGAAAGGTAAAGGAGGACAAAGAACAGAACCACATAACTGCCTAACGTTGTGAGCTCCTGCTGTAGCCATTGCCACCTTCTCCCAGTCTCCGCCCATCTAGCAATTCGCCTTTTTACTTTCGGATTCTGGGAACATATGCTGGGTCTGAGTTCTAGTCTCTCTTTGAGAAGCTGTGGGATCATAGACTTGTTATTTAACTTTCGCTGCCCGATGAATGATGCAAGAAGGTGAGACAGATGTCATCAAGGGCCCTTCTGGGAGTGAAGCATGAATCCCTTATAAGAGCATGTTGACCATAGCGGCTCCAATGGAGTCTAGAGTGCATGTAGGCAGCTCTCTCAAGCTGCAAAATCCTGCTTGTGTCTGGAGTTTTCACAGATACCCAGGGAGACTTTGAAGCTGCTTTGTTTCAGGCATGTGGTGCTTGGCCACAATGCATTGATCAGCGATCTACATCCCCTACACTGATGCTTTCTTCTCACTTCTCGATTGATACTCTTCTCACTCATGGCTATAACAGTTGGACTAGAAATCCTGCCCTTCCTTCATAGTATTACCCAGGAAAGAGGATAAAACAAGAGCCTTAGCCCCGTGTTTGCCTCCTGGGAGACGGGGAGACTAGAGTGTTAACTGTTCTCCTTCTACCTACAAACTCCTGGGAGGGGAAAGCACAGGTACTTTTACCAAGAAGCTAAGAAACTAGAACTGGAAACTTTGAAGCTGTTAAAAAATAATAATTTCAGAGATCCAGGCTACCACTGAAGCTGGAAGACTAGAGTGAACAGTTTTCTCTTGAGAATATAATTTATGGCATTTTGGAATTATGAAAGTCATGATCCAGGAAATAGGAAATGGAGGCAAAGGAAGTAAAATTGATTAATGTAATAAAGCAATAGGCCTTTTCTCTTCTTCTTAGTCGTTCCAAGGAGTATTATAGGGTCACTGAATGTGGAGAATTAGGAAAAGGGAGAAGAGACACAAGAGGAGAGAAAAGAGGCCACAGCAACTGTGAGAGACTAGGGCCCTCGAAGAAAAACAGGAGCAAACAATATTGAGATGAGAATGGCCAGGCAAGGTTACAAGAGTGAGGTCTGATACTCATTTGTAAATTATTTCCTTTCCTCTGCTCTGATCTCCCTCTTAAACCTGCTGCCCTCATCAACATTGTGAAGAGGTGAGATGGAGTTGAGGAGGAGCTGTGTCCACATCGAAGAACTCCAGACTCAGGAAGGGTAACAAGCACAGAAATCATGACAATGCTCAGGGGTGGAGCTTAGAGAGGAGATGATGTACACATCTCTACACAATGTAGAGAATGCAGACACCCCCCTAACAGAAGGATTCTCAGAAGAATTTGGGTGCTGGTGTTGTTTTGGCAGGAAGGGGATAACTAGAGAACCAGTCAGGATGGGGGATTTCATCATTATATTTGGACGTTAGAGAAACGTGTGGCCTCAAAGGTGGAAATTTGGAGACACTTGAGCTAAAATGTAATGCTTTAAGCTGGCTCAGATAAGTGTCCACCAAAAAGTAAGGCCAGGCCCTGTCTTGGATCTCAAAGAGGCAGATTGAGTTTCCCAGGGTTTTCTTCCTTCAAGGGAGCTCCAAGTGTTTTAAGAGGGGAAAACCGATGATCTGTGCACAGAAACACTCCACTTGTGGGTTGTGGAAGGTAGTTAGACAGCCAGAGGCTCAGGGCATCCTTCCAGGAGTTTACCTTAGGTCTGCAAGGCGAGGCTTATCAAAGAGACTGCCGGCATTTTAAGAGAAATTCCCATCAGAGTGGTGACAAGCACCAGCAGAATGAGGAAGAAAGGAAAAAATCCCTCTCAGAAACAACAAACAGCAAAAGGAGTTCCAAGGAGTGATAACTGAGTAGTGTTCTCCCCTGGGAAAGGTGAAATATCTGGAAAAATGGCTCCTTCATTTAAGACCCTGGGGTCTGTATTGTTCTGGGGAGAGCTCCGGAAAAATTAGACAACTCACCGCTAAGGACGACATCTCTGTATGAGGCTGGAAATACAGAGGGTAGAGTGAGCCAAATGCATAGAGCTCTTGAACCTTGCTTGCATATTCTCTACCTCCCAGCCTGGTCTGGGCCAACCTTTCCCTCCTTCCAAATTGCCTATCTTTCTTCCCTTGCTAACTCCATCTGGAAGCCTCCTCTCCTCATCAGCCCTGTGCAGTGCTGATGGTTGACTTATGCACAAGATGAAATGCTGCTCATTTTTTAGTGAGCTATGATGGGTATTTTTCACATGTGGTTATAATTGCATTGAAATCTGTCTCAGGGGAGGCTTAATGGCTAAGAGCATTGGACACGGTTTCAAATCCTGGCTCACCTCTTTTTAGCAAATGACAGGGGCAGGTTCACTTAATCTGAAAATGGAGAAAACAGTAATACCCACCTCACTTAACTGTCGTGAAGATTAAATGATACAACACATGTAAGGCACTTAGTGGCTGGCATATAATAAAAGCTCAATAACAATGATCATTCAAAAGAACTCCATAAAAACTCTCACACACTGCTGGTGGGAGTATACATGAGAACAACTGCTTTTGAAAACAATTTGGTGGTATATATTAAAGCTGAATGTATGCATAGATTATGGCTGAACAATTCCACTTCCATATACTCTTAGGCCTTTACTTTCCCAAATGCATGCATATTAGTTATCTAATAATAAATCACTCCAAAACGTCATAGCCAAAACAGCATTTATTATCTCAGGTTCTGTGGGTCAGGAGTTCATGTGTGGCTGAGCTGAGTCTTCGGTCTCAGGGTATTTTACAAGGCTGCAATCAAGGTGTCAGCCAGGGTTGTGATCACCTTAAGGCCTACTTGGGGAAAAATCCACTTCTAAGCTTACCAATGAAGTTGTTGGCAGGATTCAGCTCTTCATGAATTGTTGGAATGATGACCTCAGGTCCGCACAGAGGTCTGTCCTCAATTCCTTGCCATGGATCCTCTCTATAGGGCAGCTCAAAACAAGGCAGTGGCTTCATCAGAGAAAGCAAGCAAGAAGAGTGAGTGAGAATGAGCAAGAGAGAAAGAGAGATCCCCAGCAAGACCAAGGTCACGGCCTTTAATAATCTAATCTTGGAGAGCAACACTGCATCATGTTTGCTGTATTCTGTTTGTTATGAGTCACTACATCCACTTCACACACAAGGGTGGGGATTACATAGGACAAGAATAGCCAGAGGCAGGATCCATTAAGAGCTGTTTTAGAAGCTCTCTACCACATGGAGTTTCACGAATAGATACTCACAAAAATATTCATAGTTGCACTATTTGCAACAGTTAAAGCAGGGAAATGACCCAATGTCCATTAGCAATAGAATGGACAAATCAATTGTAATATATTCATACAATTAAATTCTAAACAACAGTGAGAATGAACAAATTATGCCTACATGCAGCAATATCAATAAGACTTTCAGACATAATGATGAGCAAAAGGAATCAAACAAAAAAGAATGTATATTGTACATGCTTGTTTCATTTCAAGGGTTTTATTCTTATTCAGAAATAAGTATAGCATAGATAATGAGTTTGGGAAAACTACTCATGTTCCCAATCTAACAAAGTAAAATCTTACAAAGCAGTTGCCTTATCTAACCTCCTGATTCCCTCCATTTTGTGTTATAACTGGAAGTTACTGGAAACCTTACTGAACTTCTTTTCCCCCTTGGATCTTATTTCTGAGAGACAGAGACACTCTTCAAAACTTACCCTCTTTCTGGGTAAAGAAGAAGTCCTTTCCAACAAGACTTCCTTTTCAGAACTTTGGTGATACTTTATAATCATTATCTTTCCTATTACAAAATAGTAATAATAGACATTACCAAAATATGGATTTAGTAACTCACATTGATCTAGACCACAGTGTACCTTTAAAGAACAGAAAATCTAAATAAAAAATATGAGATATATTGAAAATTTAATTGTGAGGCCTTTTGGGGTACAGAAAGCAATACCCCAAAATATGGTGCTTTGGCATGTTGAGTATTTAGAATTAAAGAAAATTGAAGGAGATTAGAAATAAACCTCAGAACCAAGGTCTTTCTCTGACCTTCCCCTTCCTCCCTGTCTCTCTAATACATTTTCTTCATGAAGAAAGAAGGGACTCTGTGGAATTTTCTTTTCTGACTAAGAAAGCTTCTTTCAAGAAGAATTGCAATTGTCTTAAAACACCCTTCCTAAGAATCACATGGAATAACCAGAAAAGATTAACCACTAGAGAAGAGGAGATACTGGGAGTCATCTCCACACCTAGACAGACTTTCCTTCTGTTCTTCTGAGGGCAGCTCCAGGAGATTACCTGGGAAGCTTTAACTGGATAATAAGACTACCTTTGTTCACAGTGAAGTTCTGCCCCTTGCCTTCTCACCACCTCCCTCCAAGCTCAAAGGAACTTTGTTATTTACTCCTTGCTGTATGAAGAAGGCTATATAAGCATCTGGACCTCACTGGATTATTGGGCAATCATTTTCCTTGATTCTCCCATGCTTATGCACATTACATCTATTTGTTATGACTTTTTCTCCTATTAATCTGCCTTTTGTCAGTTCATTTACAGCAGACCTTCAGAGGGCAAAGGTGAAGCTTTCCCTCTTTGCCCTACAGGCCCTTGAGAGATCTTGAAATATATTCTTCATTACATTAAAGCAGTTCTGTGCTGTGAGATAGAACAGCAACTAGTCTCTGTCAATGTATTCAAAAATTATTAGGAGACTGTTATGTTATAGGAAATATTTTCAGTGGCAGAGATAATTTTTCCTTTTCTACAACACGCTGAAATTGTACTAAGTCACTTAATATTTATTTGTGTAGTCATTTTTGAACTACTACCATGTAACAGGTTTTATGCACATTAGTAAACATTATTTTATTGTATCAGCTGTTGTTATGTAATAAATCACTCCAAACACAGTGGCTTAAAAGAATCATTTTATTGAACTTTTGGGTATCTGTGGTTGGTTGGGATATTTGGGATGTTTGAGGCAACTAAAATGGCTTAAATGGCTGGTTTCTCTCTGTATAACCTCCTATTCTCTGGAAGACTAGTTGATATTTCTTCACATGGTGGTCTCAGGGTTTCTAACAGCAAGACAACTCAAGCTGCAGTATGTACACATTTTTCAATCCTCGGCTTGTATTACATTTGATAATGCCCTATTCAAGCCCAAATTGAAGTTTAGATTTAAGGAATAAAACAATAAATTCCACTTCATTATAGAAGGAGTGGCAAATTCACATTTAAGTGGGCACATGTACAGGGCTGATAAGAATTACTGTGGCCATTTCTGCAAACAATTTACCGTATTTAGCATCCCCATTTTTCATTCAGGAAAACAGCCTCAAGGAGCAATTTGAGCAAGTTTATAAATTCAGACAGGATTTGAACGTAGATGAGTGATCTTCAACTTTATATTCTTCCCATATATCACCCCGCTTCTAGGTGGAGTGAACTTCACAAACCACTTTTCAGAGATTGCCAACTCTGAAAAAAAGGAAAGATGTGACTTTATGACAACCATTTTGCCTGTTGTAGGAAGGCAGTCAATACAAATGCACTCTTCTGTGTCATTATGTCAGTGCTCTGGGCAGAGTCAGTGCTCTGGGAAGTCTCCCTGTCAGCCTATTTTCCAGTACAGGGACTAGCTTAGACCTAGGCCATGAAGAATTCATGACAAGAGTTCAGAAAATGTACTGTACTTTTTGCCTTCAGGTACCACTTGATTGACTTTTCTCATATTGGGCTCTGCAGTAGCCATGTAATAAAGAAAGGGTGGGAAATTCCATGTTGGAAATGCTCTTCCTGGGGCTCATCCCTGAAGGCTGCATGACTGCTACCTAGGATGGTAAGGGTATCAGGCAGGTTTATGTGATGTCTGTGACCATGGCAGGATATACAGAGGACAGAGACCATAATAGTGTCATGGAGGGGAATATTCCTAACAAGATTTAGTTTACTAAGTTAATATTGCAGGTATTACTTGAATTGTATTCCCTGCTATATGCAACTATTAAATTATATTTTTTTCTTAGGGATGATCCTCTTTATATTTTATTGATAAATATTTAGTGACAATACTTCAGCTATTTCACAGAGTTGTATTTGCTTTCTGACTAGTTGGTTCAAAATGCTATCTCTAGGGTGGGCATGGTGGCTCATGCCTATAATCCTAGCACTTTGGGAGGTCAACACAGGAGGATTGCTTGAGCCCAGGAGTAAGAGACCAGCCTGGGAAACATGTGAGACTCTTGTTTCTACAAAAAAAATATTTAAAAACTAGCCAGGTGTGGGGGCATGTGCCTGTGGTCATAGCTACTCAGGAGACTGTGGTGGGAGCATCACTTGAGCCAAGGAGGCAGAAGTTGCAGTGAGCTATGATTGCACCACTGCACTGCAACCTGAGTGACAAAATGAGACTTGTCTCAAACAAAAACAAAAACAAAAACAAAAATGCTGCCTCTAGTTTTCTGCTTATTTGTAATCATGCATATGCATATTTCTGATATGTTTATGATTTCAGAATGAATAGACTAATCAAAGCTAAAGCACAAATGCATAGATTGGCATTGATGAGAACTGATTCTACTTATGTGACATTCTGGAAAAGACAAAATATAAGAACAGAAAACAGATCAGTAGTTACTACGGACTAGAGAAAGGTGAGGGAATTGACTACAAAGGGACACAAAGGAACTTTTCTGGGTGATGAAAACGTTCTGCGTCTTGATAGTGGTGTTGGTTACCTGATCAAAACTTTTTTTTTTTTGAGACAGAGTCTTGCTCTGTCCCCCACGCTGGAGTGCAGTGGTGTGATCTTGATGCACTGGACGCTCCGCCTCCTGGGTTCACGCCATTCTCCTGCCTCAGCCTCCTGAGTAGCTTGGACTACACCTGACCAAAACTCTTAATGGTACACTTAAAATGGGTGAGTTATACCATATGTACCTCAATAAGCTCAACTTAGGAAAACAATAAAAATGATGATGCCCCAACCGTCTTATTTAAATAATCTACATTTTAAAAGGTTCTAATTTAGGATAAATTTTAAAAATTTTCAATGAATTTTACTGTTTAGAAATTTATCATTAAGGAAAACTATTCCAAACTTAGAAAACTTAGAGATAGTTGTGTCCTTTCAAATTTATATAAAAGCATTGTCTAACAAGCTGAGTTGAGGGACATCTGATGCTTTAGAATGATGTTACTGACAACAGCAGGAGGCAGACATATTCCTAGGCAGATAGGGGCGGGTCCTATCTGACCTTCGAGCCAAAAACAGCCTGAAGCCTGAAAACCTGGCTGCGGGTTCCAGATAGAGTCCACGACCTAGGTGAGAAATATTCCTGTGTACCTGCTCTTTTCTGATTGGTTCTTACTGAAAACTTCCTTTTAATCAATCAAATGTTGCCTTTTCCAAGGGCACATACAGCCCACACCTCCCCTATTCTGAGCCTATAAAAACCCCAGACTCAGCCACATGGAGGGACTGTACAACTTTGGGTAGGGGCTACTCACTTTGGGTCCCCTCTCCACAGAGAACTGTTTTGCCACTCGATAAAACTCTTCTCTGCCTTGCTCACCCTCTGGTTGGCTGCATAACCTCATTCTTCTTGGATGTGGGACAAGAACCTGGGACCTGATGAATGATGGGTGCAAAAAGACTGTAACATGTTCCTGGTGGGCTCACTGAGCTGTGGGTATTGGCATGCTCCCATTCTCTGGACCATGGGAGAAGAGCTGCAACACTTCTGGAGCCCAGACTTCAGGACTCCCCAAGCTAGAGCTGTAACACCCCCTTTGGGTTCCACGGTTGCTGATGTCTCTGAGTTTTTCAGGCACCACTATGTTCCTCTCATCCAGATGCTGGTGCCCAAGGTGGAGGCCACTTGCAATATTCCTGGTCCAGCAGCAGCCTTGTACAGAGCCGGGGCCTGGAGTTGTCCCCCACTGCTGTAGCAGCTGGTGATCCTGGCTTGCCCTTGGCAGATGTGAGATACAGGTCAGCAGCATGAGCACAGCACTGCCTGCTGGGTCGAGTACATGGGGCAAGTCCAGGGACGAGCCCTGAGTGGAGCGAAGTTGGGGCAGGAATGCTGCTGGTCGCAGAAATTTCCAACTGGAAAGTGGCACCTAAAAATCCTGTCATTTCTTTTGTTAAAATTACTGTTTACCATTCATTAGGACTAGATTCTAGGAATTAACATCTAACATTACAGAGTTGAAAATAATTTTCGTTTGGTAGAGATGAAATTGATTTCTGTGTGACTGTGTAGGGGAGGAAAAATGCTTCCTTCTACCCTTCTATGTTCTGTGGCTGGTCTAAGAAGTAAATGGACATAAAACACATTCACAGGAGAAAAATAATTTTAATTTATGGACATATGCATGGGAATCCCACTAAAAATGAGACTCAAGGAAGTGGCCAGATAACTGAGACATATGTCAGCCTAAGCTATAGGAAAAAATAGGGCTTTGGAACTTCTGGGGAGTGGTGGAGGCAAATGACGGGAAGGTGAGGGGAGGAAATGTAGGGTGAACATAGTTTACCTTCTTATGTGGACAAGAGTCTCTCAGGCAATAAAAATTGTCTTGGAGTTGTTCTCTTTCTGGTATAGGTACCTTTGCTAATAGAAATTTTCTTTGTAAATATAAATTTTCTTTACAGAAGGGGAAGTTTATACATTATTTTAAGCAGGTGAGGGGGAAGTGAAGAGCTTTTTCGGCATTGGCTGGTTCTTAATTTACTTTAGCTTGAAATAAGCAATTTGCCAAGTGGCATATTTTGCAGGTAGCATGTTTTGAACCCCTTCAGTAGAAAAGACAATCCAGAGGTTATGATTTTATAGCTCTTTACGACATTAGCCAGTTTTGCTCTGTCAGGAGGAAAACTTTCCTCTAACCCTCTTAGGTTCAGATGGTCTAGGCCTTTGGATTAACTAAGAATAGCTTAATAGAAGAAACATTTTTGTGCCTACAGAAGCACCCAGTAATGAGTAACTTGTTTGGTAGCCAGAGGTAAAGGTTTGTATTCCAATTTAGCAAAAATGGAGGGGAGATTTATGGCATCAATAGGAAGGTATGAAAGGCTCTATTTGGCTTTTTGATGCTAATAGGCAGCTAAATTCATACTTCCTGGTGCTGAGGGTCAGTATTTTCCAAAAGAGGAAACTCCCTGGGTGAGGGGGTGTGGGTAGTGTCAGTAGCAGGTGTATTTTTGGGAGTACCTGCATAAGTGTAGATAGTGTTTTATTTTTATTTTTTGGTGATTGTAGATTAAGATGTTCTCAGTTTAAAATAATTTTTATACCACTTTGGTGAGCTGTTAATCTACCCGGTATCTAATTTAGCAATCTTATTTTAGCATCTTTTCTTTTACTAATGCTATATACCAGTCTTGCATATACTTCTTTAAACTCCCTTTACCATCCCAATGGTTCCCTCATTAATAAGTTTAAATATTTGAAATCTGCTCACTATGTGTTCTCATAAATATATTTTTTAACATTAAAAGATTTATACTTTGGCAATTTTCTCTACTTTTTCATTCCTAGTACACAGTACTTCTCTTACATATGCATGTATTAGCCTTTTGTTAGTTTATAAGATCATCATTATGGGAAAAGTATTCTGAGTTCTGAAGAGCCCATGAAGAAAGTTTTGAAACACACCCGATTTTAACTTGGGGACTGTCTGTACTATATTTTATTAATAGTCTGTGGTTTGGTGTTCTCTGGTACTTGAATTCCTAAGGTTTACTGCCTTGAAATTCTTGGCACACCATAGGCAGAGTAGCCACATGGTCATGTTTTGGAGTTTGGGTTGTGTTATAAGTTTGGGTTCTGTTAGAAGAATAATTAAATCTTAGGCAGAAATTGGCTGACTTCCTAGATAGGCAAGGTTAACTCTCATGATGCTAGGCTACTAGGCAGGGTTTCTTGGCATGACAGTTATTACACTGAAGTACTTGACAGTTTTCATTGTAAAGAACATTCTTATTTGTAAAGTAGTTCCCTCATATTTGTGGTTTCACTTTCTGCAGTTTCAGTTACTCACGATCAACCGTAGTAGGTTATTTTTATGAACATAAGATATTTTGAAAGACAGTGACAGAGAGAGACTACATTCAAATAACTTTTATTACAGTAAATTGCTAAATTGTTCTATTTTAATATTAATTATTGTTAATTACTTACTGTGTCTAATTTATAAATTAAACTTTATCCTAGGTATGTATATATTGGAAAAAAATAGTATATATAGGATTTGATACTATCTCCCCACTGCAAGAACCTACTAGGGGTCTTGAAATGTATCCCTTATGAATAAAGGGGGACTGCTGTACCTCATTAACTTCTCATATGGTAAATTTAACCTAGTGTTCTTTCATTCTCTCCTCAGTGGAATTTTGACACTTGGTTGTGATATTTTATGAAAAAGCCCTTATTGAAATATTTTTTGGTGCAGTTATGAAATTGATAGCCAATTTTATTTTTTCCTCCTTCCTTCTTTTCCTTCTCTGTGGTATTTTAAATATTTCACAAAACTAGTGTATAGAATATCAACACACTTTACAGGCGACAACTTTTAGTCACAGCATCCTCAGTTTGGAAACTTGCTGAATAATATTGTTCATATGATGACAAGTTTGAAATGAAGGCACATTATTTTGAATGGCTGTGCCCTATGGCCCAGGGTTACCGAAAATGTGGTCCATGGGCCAAGGCCTGCCTGCAAACTGTTTACTACCTGTCTGTAATGATATTTCTATAGAACTTGAAAGCATTTGTAAACTTTTGTAACCAATTTCTCAGAGTAAGTTTATGTCTGTTGAATAAACCTATAATGTTTTCCTAAGAGAAGGATGTGGTTTGTCACTTGCTGTTTCTTCTCCTCCTTCTTGCTGTCTTCCACTACTCTTTCTCTTTCTCCTGTTATTGTTACTGCCCCTGCTGCTTACCTTCTCTTTCCTGATTTTATTCTTTGTCTTCTTATTCTTCTTTTTGTTTTCCTTTTCCCCCTCGTCCTGTTCCTTCTGATTCTTCTCCCTTCTCCTCCTCCTCTAGATATGAAAGTGCACTATATTCACCTAAGGTACTTAAGTAATTGTTCCTTTCAGTTACCTTGATGAGAACTTATTAATTTAAAATATTATTTTAAATACCATCTTTATCTTACAGGTCCATTGAAAAAATGCATTTTGTAACCTACATTTTTTTTAATGGAATAAATTCCAGTTCTTCAGCTTGATTTTCAGGATCTTTCCAATGTAAGCCCAATATAACAGTCCTCAATATAACAGTCCTAACTCCTCATAATTCCCTTAAAATTATGATGATTTCCCCTTTATTGTGTATTTATACCATTTATCTTCCAAGAATGGATTCTCCACTGACTTCTTGTTTGATTCACCCACCTAATGAGTATTTAGCATCAATTAAATGCTGGGCAATGAGTTCCTGCCACTCAGGAGTTTAGCACCTAGAACATAGTCAAATACTTACCTCTTCTTTGGGGGTGTCTCCATGAGTTGTATTTAGAAAAAGCACGGCCAGGTGCGGTGACTCATGCCTGTAATCCCAGCACTTTGAGAGGCTGAGGCAGGCAGATCATTTGAAGTCAGGAGTTCGAGACAAGTCTGACCAATATGGTGAAACCCTGTCTCTTACTAAAAATACAAAAAAATTAACTGGGCGTGGTGGCGCATGCCTGTAGTCCCAGCTACTCAGGAGGCTGAGGCAGGAGAATTGCTTGAACCCAGGAGACAGAGGTTGCAGTGAGCTGAGATCACACCATTGCACTCCAGCCTGGGAGACAGAATGAGATTCCGTCTCAAAAAACAAAAATAAAAACAGAAACAAAAAAAAAAAAACAAAGAGAGTCACAGGGATTGGGGACTGGGATATAAATCCCAACTAGTCACGACCCCTAACTCCTTGGGTCTCCTTTGTGCACTCATCTGTCAAGTGGGGATGATGCTGATCTTTCCTTCATAAAGGATTTTTTAAAAAAGATTATATTAAATAACAAGGTGAAAGAACCTGCCATAATGTAGAATTTATTCAATGCTATTTTCTTCTTGTCACCTATGAAAAAAATGTTACCTTCCATTTACTTTAATTCTGACACCAAAGGCTATCTATCCTTTTCCTGTTCTACACCATGCATATTCTAAACTAGTTCCATTTCCTGGTACTGTCTTCCTGTTCCAACTCTCCTTTTTATTTCTGCAATGCCCACTCTTCCTTTTCCATCTGCCCAAACTGTGTACTTCCTTCAGGATGAGATTCAAAACCCCACTCCTCCAAAATCACTCATGGGCCCCTTGACTTATTTGGAATTTTCTTATAGAACTACTTTAGCTCTTGGCTATGTTATCTCTGGTGTTGACCATTTTATTAATTTCATCTTGTCTTCCCAATGAAAATGAATATTTGATGGTAAGGAATTTGTCTTTTTTCCTTTCTTTCTTTTCTTTTTTTTTGATATCAACCTCCCATTCAATTATATAGTATTTGTATTTTTCTGTTCCCTAGAGTGTAGAGCATAGGAAAGATAGTTAAAAATATAGCAGAACCTTGACACTGGTGAGGGATATGGGTAAGCCATGCTATAAAGTGGATGCCCACTGGCCATGGGGATTTACTGCTCACGTACTTCTCCCATCCGTACCATCCTCATGATGCAAGTGCACCAAATTTGTGCTTTAGCAAAATGGCAAACTCATGTCCTTGGACATCTTGTGCTTGTAAAAAGCTGAAACCTCAACTGTCAAAACTCCGAATGCCAAGAGTTTCTTGTGTTTTTGATAAAACTGTGCTTATACCCAAAGTACTTGATGAAAATTTTTTATTTAGCCCATTATTTTGGAATTGTACTGCCTCAGTACTCATCTCCAATTACTATCAGATGTGGGTTTGAAGGGTGGTTCCGCGGTGAATACAGACAGGGGAATATCTTCTAGTTCTTGTCTGGAGGCTCTGGACCCACCTGCACCTTCCCAGACCTGAAAGAGCAGCAGCTACCAGATGTCAAGCACTGCCTTTAGGTGCTCAGATGAACTTCTGAGCCATATCGCCTGTCCTTAAAAGCCATGACCCAGGAAGGGTCCCTTCTCTCAGATGTCCCTTCTCTCAGTAGATTCACCCAGTAACCAGTTTTATGAAGAATAGTGTTTTTCAAAATGGGAAGAGAAAGCAGTGCTTTGACTTAGAGGACTCTCGTCTGTTTAATTTTAACTTTCAATATGTTGTTCTTAATTGTAGAAATTACTTCAAAAGGAAATTAAAGAATTGAAACCTCAAGTCCCAGCATAATTTTAGGAGCTAATATTAGAGATTACTTTCAAATACTGGCTAACTCTAGTGGAATGCTTATAAGGTACCTGTGTTGGTTTTTCATTGCCCTGACACATACATGAAAGTATGTATCTTCCAGAGAGTAACTGATTCTACAGGGTGTGCACCTATGACTTTCTCTGATGACTGGGCTATTTTATAACTCTCTACATAGAAACTAAGTTGTAGAAAACTGATAACAATGCAGGTTTTTCTTGTCCACAGTAGTGCAAATGATTCTTTTTTTTATTTTTGTTTTTATTATTTTTTTTGAGATGGAGTCTCAGTCTATCTGGAGTGCAGTAGCACGATCTTGGCTCACTGCAAGCTCCACCTCCTGGGTTCACGCCATTCTCCTGCCTCAGCCTCCTGAGTAGCTGGGACTACAGACACCCGCCACCATGCCAGGATATATATATATTTTTGTACTTTTAGTAGAGACGGGGTTTCACTGTGTTAGCCAGGATGGTCTCGATCTCCTGATCTCGTGATCTGCCCACCTTGGCCTCGCAAAGTGCTAGATTATACTGCGCCCAGCCGCAAATGATTCTTGTTCACAGAAATGCAAACGCATATTGCATTTAGAGATAAATTTTTATTATGTTTTATAAAACATTATAGAGATAAGACTTGAAAATGTTTACTGACCTGTGGGATATCAACCAGTTTTGTATTTATTAGCAAAATCATTTTAGATTCCTAACTGCATGTATACATTCTCTAAATTCTTCTACTAGTCTCCTCATTAATTAATCAACAAATAATTTGACACAGGTTCATTTTACATTTGTTTGAGAGTCTTGATTTTACTTTGTAAAAAATTATAGTTTAGCAATTTTCAAGGTTCCACTGAGAAGCCCAAGTGGGCTTTCCTGACAAAGTAAACTTCTGATGGGGTTTAGGACACATTACTCCAAAATATAGCACCTTGGCATATTAAATATTTTAAGCTGAAGAAATTTGAGAAGCAGAAAGTTCACTCCACTTTACCCTGTCTTTCTCCCCTAAAGCAGACTGTAAAACCTAGGAAGAATTTTCTGATCTTTCCTTGAAGAAAGAGACTGGGTGCCCTCCCAACACGTGGAGGAAAGGAATGTCCTTATCTTTGAAGATAAAATGACACAGAGAAGAATCTCTACAAACAAGATGAAACTGCTTTTGCAAAATTATGACAATAAGAGAAATCTAACATAGTTGACTCCATCTTGTTTCTGACCTCCAGGATGTCCTTGGTCATTCCTGGGCATAGGCCAACTTAACTTTGGGAGAAGATTTTTCTTTTTTTTTTTTTTTTTGTGATGGAGTTTCACGCTTGTCACCCAGGCTGGAATGCAATGGCATGGTCTTGGCTCACAGCAACCTCTGTCTCCCGTGTTCAGGCAATTCTCCTGCCTCAGCCTCCCGGGTAGATGGGATTACAGGTGCCCGCATCCACGCCAGGCTAATTTTTTTTTTTTTTTTTGAGACGGAGTCTTGCTCTGTCACCCAGGCTGGAGTGTAATGGTGCAATCTTGGCTCACTGCAAGCTCTGCCTCCCAGTTCATGCTATTCTCCTGCCTCAGCCTCCCAAGTAGCTAGGACTGCAGGCACCCACCACCATGCTCAGCTAATTTTTGCATTTTTAGTAAAGATGGGGTTTCACCTTGTTGGCCAAGCTGGTCTCGAACTCCTGACCTCAGGTAATCTGCCTGCCTTGGCCTCCCAAAGTGCTAGGATTACAGGCACGAGCCACTGCACCCGACCTGTTTATAATATAACTTGCAAGCAAGGATGAGAATAATCCCTCACTAAAACAAATCCCCTCCTTGTTTAGGGACCAAAGACCATCTTTGTAAGACTAATGAAAGGCCACAAGAATAGGATTATGGGGTGGGGGGCTGAACTCTGATACGATGTAGGCATCTTTCTATAATCCTTTACTGCTCAGGAGTCACGTGGCCAGAGGTCACAAGATCTGTGACTTCCTCAGTTGCTCCTATAGATAACATCATGGTTGTAAAACCTAAGAATTTTTTTTTTTTGAGACATCTTCCAGACAGACCCAACATGGACTCATGACTCAACTGAACCTGTGGCCCCACTCAGATGTGGACTCAGTGCTTGAGGACTGTTTTCCACACCCCTATGATTTCATCCCCCGCCAATCAACAGCACCCATTCCCTAGCCCTCTGCCCACCAAACTCCATAGAAGCTCTAAACCCCTAACCTTTGGGGCTACTGATTTGAGTAAAATTATAATTCTGTTTCCTACATGGCAGGGCCAGCCTTGTGTCAGTTAAGCTCTTTCTTTACTGCATTGCCATGGTCTCCATGAATCAGTTTTGTCTGTGCAGCAGGCAGGAAGAACTCATCAGGAGATTACAAAGATTTGCTGTTTTCCCCATTTTATTACTATTAGATCATACATTTTGTCCAATCATATTTCTCTATGACAGTTCACTTGTCATCAAACCTAACATAAAAATATGCAGATTTTACCATTTTTTTCCTGGTATTCATTTTTTTAATGAAAACTGCTGTGTCATGTGAAACTTGTGTTAAATAAATTGTATATTTTTCACTTGAAAATCTGTCTTTTGTTAAGGGGTCTCAGCTGTGAACCTAGGATGGGTATAGAAAAGATGGTTTTCCTACCTTATACTGTGTTGCTGGAGAAGTTTACCAATGGTTGCTTAACCTGGGCACATCTTTTTTTGGTTTCCAGAGTAAATTCCAAGTAATAGTAGAACTTTGGCTTTGCTTACTCACTCTCTGTTTATCTATTTTTATCCCTCCCTCTCTAGTAATTTTGTGTTTAGTTCTTGTTTCTGGTTTGCCCATAGTCAACAACTTATTCTCAATTGGTTGTTGTAATGATTGGGAATTTGGTTTTATAATGTAACCATTTGGTGATCTCTACATGATGGAGAAAATCTTTTTGTTGGGTAAAAAACAACAGAGAATTTGGTAAGTTTTTGTTTGTTTTTCTGTATGTTTATCTATTTGTGAACTCCAATTCAGAATGTTGTGCCCGCCGGAAAGAAGACTAGATTTTTGATATCAAGACTAGTTAGTGTTTGTATTTCTGTGTTTATTCTTGACTCATGGCAGAATTAACAGACTGAAGCCATAAGCTCTCTACATATTGATGTGTCTATATGTATTAGTCTTTGTCATTGGGAAAGATACTGCCCTTTAATTGTAAGAGTTGGAAAAGTTTTTCAGCTTTTGGAAAGTATTAATACTAGAAAGTATTTATAACTTAAATTATAATGTCTCTTAAAGAAGCTCTCATCTTATTTTTATAGAGATAATTAAGCCCTTATATAATTCTAATATTTCCCCAATTCACAGAAAATAAGAAAATTGAATTTTTAATATGTTAAATGTACTTGATTTTTTAAAAAATTCTTTTTACAAAGACTGTTAGCTCAAAAAAATGGTAAGACTTTAAGTTTACATAATAATGTGAAATCTTTGGCAGATATGACTGATATAGTAATTTTTTTTAAATAGCTGAAGTTTTTATTTGATTTATCAATATTAGGTACAATATATGCATTAGTCCATTTTCACACTGCTATAAAGAAATACCTGAGACTGGGTAATTTATAAGGAAAGAGGTTTAATTGACTCACACTTCCTCATGGTTGGGGAGGCCTCAGGAAACTTACAATCATGGCGGAAGGTCAAGGAGATTCAGGTACCTCTTCACAAGACAGCAGGAAAAAATGAGAAAGAGCAAAAGAAGAAGGAAGTGCCAAACACTTACAAAACCATCAGATCTCCTGATAACTCACTCACTGTCATGAGAACAGCATGGAGGAAATCACCCCCATGATTCAATCACCTCCCACCAGATTCCTCTGTCAACACCTGGGGAACATAATTCAAGATAGATTGGGGTGGGGACTCAAAGCCTAACCATATCATTCTGCCCCTGGACCCTCCCAAATTTCATATCTTTTCACATTTCAAAACTAATCATGCCTTCCTGACAGTCCCCCAAAATCTTAATTCATTCCAGCATTCACCCAAAAGTCCAAGTCTAAAGTCTCATCTGAGACAAGGCAAGTCCCTTCTATCTATGAGCCTGTAAAGTCAAAAGCAAATGATTTACTTCCAAGATACAGGTATCGGATAGCATGTTCCCAATCCAAATGGGAGAAATTAGCCAAAACAAAGGGGCTACAGGCCACATGCAAGTCCAAAATCCAGCAGGATAGCCATTAAATCTTAAAACTCCAAAATGATCTCCTTTGACTCCATGTCTCATATCTAGGGCATGCTGATGCAAAGGCTGGGCTCCCAAGACCTTGGACAGTTCTGCCCCTGTGGCTTTGCAGGGAACAGCCTCTGAAGCTGCTTTCATGGGCTGGCATTGAGTGCCTGCAGCTTTTCCAGGTGCATGGTGCAAGCTGTTGGATCTACCTTTCTGGGGTCTGGAGGACAGTGGCCCTGTTCTCACAGTTCCACTAGGCAGTGCCCCAGTGAGGACTCTGTGTTGGGACTCCAACCTCACATTTTCCTCCCACATTGCCATAACAGAGGTTCTCCATGAGGGCTCCACCCCTGCAGAAAACTTCTGCCTGGACATCCAGACATTTCCATACATCCTCTGAAATCTAGGTGAAGGTTCTCAAACCTCAATTCTTGACTTCTGTGCACCTGCAGGCCCAACACCACATGGAAGCCACCAAGGCTTGGGGCTTGCACCCTCTGAAGCAACAACCTGAGCTATACCTTGGCCCCTTCAGCCATGGCTGGAGCTGAAATGGCTGGGATACAGGGCACCAAGTCTGGAGGCTGCACAAAGCAGCAGTGAGTGCCCTGGGCCTGGCTTATGAAACAATTTTCGCCTCCTAGGTCTCTAGGCCTGTGATGGGAGGGGCTGCTGTGATGATCTCTGACATGCCCTGGAGACATTTTTCCCATTATCTTGACTGTTAACTTTCAGCTGCTTGTTACTTATGCAAATTTCTGCAGCCAGCTTGTATTTCTTCCCCGAAAATGGGTTTTTCTTTTCTACTGCATGATCAGGCTGCAAATTTTCCAAACTTTTATGCTCTGCTCCCCCTTTAAATATAAGTTCTAGTATCAGATAATCTCTCTCAAGTTCAAAGTTCACTGATCTCTAGGGCGGGGACAAAATGCTACCAGTCTTCTTGCTAAAGCATCCCAAGAGTAACCTTTACTCCAACTCCTGATAAGTTCCTCATCTCCATCTGAGACCATCTCAGCCTGGACTTCATTGTCCATATCACTATCAGCATTTTGGTCAAAAACCATTCAGCAAGTCTCTAGGAAGTTCTAAACTTTCACACATCTCCCTTTCTTCTTCTGAGCCCTCCAAACTGTTCCATCCTCTGCTTGTTACCCAGTTCCAAAGCCACTTGCAAATTTTCGGATATCTTTATAGCAGTACCACACTCTACCAGTAACAATTTGCTGTATTAGTCCATTTTTACTCTGCTATAAAGAAATACCAGAGACTGGGTAACTTACAAAGGAAAGAAGTTTAATTGACTGACAGATCCTCATGGCTGGAGAGGCTTCAGGAAACTTACAATTATGGTGGGAGGTGAAGGGGAAGCAGGTACCTCTTTGCAAGGTGGCAGGAAAAAGAGAGAAAGAGCAAAAGAAGGAGGAACTGCCAAACACTTATAAAACCATCAGATCTCATGAGAACTCACTCACTATCATGAGAACAGCATGGAGGTAACCACCCCCATGATTCAATCACCTCCCACTAGGTCCCTCCCTCAACACATGGGGATTACACTTTGAGATGAGATTTGGATGGGAACACAAAGCCACCCAGAAAAGAAAATGGATTTTCTTTCTCATTAAGATACCATTTTTATACCTTCTTAGTGAGGCCTTTCCTGGCTGATCTACTTAAAATTACAAGCTACCTCCCCAGCTCATGATTCCCAAATGTCTGGGCACTTCCCTACAGTTATTATTTTTTCTATAAACCTTATTTTCTAACATGCTGTATAATTTGATCACTTATTATGTCTACTGCTTATTGTCTGTCTTCTCCTTGTACATTGGAAGTTGTACAAAGGCAAGGGATTTTGTTTTGTTTCCTAATATAACCCAGGGGGTCAAATAGGGATTCAATAAATATTTTTGAATAAATTAATGCAGAATTGATGTTGGATGTCAGCAGAGATGGGATGCCTATAACAAGGTGTGTAGTCAGCCTCACCAGCTCCTGAGAGATCCCTTCCTTTACTCCTCCCCAGGCTAAAGACTGGGTAACTTATAAAGGAAAGAAGTTTAATTGACTCACAGTTCCTCATGGCTGGGGAGGCCAGTATAGACGTAGTAGCAACCCCCATAAATACTCAAAGCCTAAGACTGAATTTCTGAGGGGTCCCTGAGAGGAGGATTTACTGATAAGAGTGAGTGAGAATGACAGGGGTTGAGTCCAGACCTCATTACCAAGAATGCTGCCCAGAGGTGCTTCAATCCCATCCCAACCTCTACACTCATCAAGTAGGGAACAAAAAGGACACAGGCCTTCACACCTCTCCTAGCTGGGGAAACTGATGATCCCAAGAAAATGTGAGCTCACAGGGGAAATTAGTGAGACATTTGAGGAGAACAAGCTGTGCAAAAGAAAATTCACTTACTGAAAACCTATATCTGAACACACAGCATTTACAAAAATTTGATCATGTAGTAAGTCAAAAGACAAATTTAGGTAAGTCTCAACAAATGTAAAAAACTTGTATCATTCAGACCACATTCTCAAGCTACAATGCAATTAAATTAGAAGTTAATTAAAAATTAATTTAAAAAACTGCCTTATTTGAAAACTTTATTAAGGGACTTTGCTACTCACTTTCTCTGTGAGACGTGGTGAGATTATAAACAGAGTTGTTTTTACTGTAAGAATAAAAGAGATGTTTTTGAATCTCAGAAACACTTTTATCCTTCTTAGTAAGTTCCTAGGCTACTTATTAAAATATAAATAAGTTCTTAGTCTACTTATTACTGTATTAATAAGTAATACTTATTAGCATAGGATCTTGTTAGTTCCTGAAGAACAATCCTTAAGATTTTCAATAACTTTCATTCAGAACAATCTTTAAGATTTTATATTTTCTTTTCTGATTTCTTCTTTGATTTTGGAAACAAGAAATAGAAAAATGAAGACCAAAAAACAAAAACTTCAAAAAAAGTGTGCAACTTTTGTTGAAAACTAAACTATGTTTTTGAAGTGGGAAAGAATGCGCTTACTAACACTGGACGATAATTCAAAAAAACTTGAGATCATTTTTCATCTGCCTTCTTATATTTTAATAAATTATGTTGCCCTAAATTCCACATAGTATGTGGAGGAAATCAAAAGGAATGTAGATAACAATTTAAGGCTTAACTCCTAAATTTCTATCTTAGGTCTTAAACTCTTCCTTGAACCCAAGCTTTTTATATCTATCTACCTACTTAAGCTTTTTATATATGGACATTTCCCCTTGGACGTCTAATAGGCATCTCAAACTCCGTGAATTCAAAATTGCACTCTTGATCTCCAGCCCCTGTAAACCTGCTCTTCCTTTGGTCTTTCTCATTTTACCACTACTCTTTCACTTGTTTAGGCCAAAAACGCTGGAGTCATTGTGGATCCTTCTCTTTTTATTACATTCTGCATACACTTTAGATACAAATAGTGTTGGCTTTACCTGGAAAATATTCCTTCATCTGACAATCTTAGCATTTTCACTGCTACTTCTTTGGTCAGTGCCACCATCATTTCTACCCTGGAAAATGGCACTCTCTAGTGTCCCTGAATCCACTCATGTGCTTTTATAATCTGTTTGCTACTCAGCAGTCAGATCATGTTATGAACCGGCTGAAAACTCTTCTTATCACAGGGACCCAAAAGTTTTCTATAGCTTGGTTAGCTGCTTCTCTGTTCCCATCTGTTTCTACTTTCCTTCTCCCTCACTGTCTCCAGCCGCACTGGCCTTCCTGGTGTGCCTCAAACAGGTGCAAATCCTTCCTGTCTACCTCAAGGTCTTGTGCTTATTGCTTCTTCTACCTGAAACCTCTAGAGACTTCAACAGTTTCCTCCCTCCCTTCAGTCATTCTGCATGAATACCCTGGACCCAGTATGTCCTTTTCCCAAATAAATTTTTATAAAATGGCACTCCAACATTCTTTATTACTTGCCCTGCTTTACTTATTTTTTCGAAACACTTTCAACTATCTTTCATTATAGATCTCTATTCATTTGAATATTGTGTGTCTTTAATAGAATGTAAGCTCCTTGAGGGCAGAAGTTTATGCAAGAAAGCAGTTGAGCATTGGTTGGTGCCAGCACAAAGTAGGTGCTTAGTAAGTATTTTCTAGTGAATTGAGAGTGAATATTAAGGGTAGAGATGGTGGGGTAGCTAGATCCTTCCAAAAGGCTGAATTGATTGTTTGTAAAGATGAGCTAATTTTAGAGATTAAGCTTTTCAAAAGAAACCACTGATAAAATTACTCACAGAAATTGCTGATTCATAAATGGAAATACTTTTAAAATCTGGCAAAGTGACATGCTACAATCATTGAACAGTCTGCAGTTCAAGTGGAATGTGCTGTAATGGGACTTTTGACATCCATCCTCTATAGAGGCAGCTGTAAATACATTTAAAACCAAACTAAAAAACTCACATTGTTTATCACTGCATTACAGGCCTGGGACTTTCCAAGAATAAACAAATTGCTAACTATTTATACAGATATTCTTTTTTTCCACTGCAAATGATCTGAGATGGACTTAAGTGTTACATTTCTTAACTGATGTTTTGCAATGTTTTTCTCATTAACTCCCTCTCATGCTTTTCTCTTCTCATCTCTCCTCAAACTCTTGTCAGAACAACATGCTGCACTGTGCAACAAAAGTTTACTTTCATCTCCAAACATGTTGAAGGATACATTAGATTAAAGGAAAGAATGTTAAGACTAATGGAGAAGTCATTAAAATGGAGAGATGTTGCACTAAAAACAAAAAGAGTCCTCTTTTGGATCTCGAAGGCATTCACTAATTTCCCATTGTAATTTATTTACCAGCAAGCTTCACAATTCTGCTTCTGGTTCAATTCCAAGGGTCTGGGTGTTGGTAGCAAAGCCGAAATTATGACATTTTGAGTATAACAGGATACCTTTTAAACTGGTTGTGTTGACAAGTCACTTAGGGATTGGAATGAGACCAAAGACAGGAGGCTTGGCAGATAACAGATGATCAGAAGATGCTGTTTCTACATTTTACCCAGACCTACTGGGGAGAAATGCCGACGATCTTTTGGCCTAGACTCTTCTCAGCTCCATTATGGTAGTCTAAAACACCAACCTATTGGCCAGCAGTATGCATTTCCTCTCAAATGGCACTTCATTGGGTAATTTTAGCTATGAATATTCACAAAAAGCCTTCAATATCATTGTCTGTAGAAGAAAACTAACAGGAATAAAGAAAAACATCTGGATAACATATAAATAAAAGCACCCTGAAGACCCTGTGACCATTTAAAAATATTACACGCAGAATTCTGAAAGAAAAACTGCAGTTTGTTTGCCATTTGCTTTGTGAAATGGACATCTAAGATGTTTCCCAATAAACATTTGAAAAGAAACAGAAGACCCAAAAGACAAACTTAGGTCTTTCATTTCGGACTAGGCTAAGTGGAAGAGGACTTGGTTTATACCAGAGAAAATTTAATATGGAGCTGTTAGGAAAGCTCCCCACCGAGGTGAATCCATTCATCCTCAGTAGCCTATCTAGTGCTTTCAAAGGTCTCTGCCCACAAAGAGTCATCACTGAGGTTAATAGGGTAATGCACAGAATTCATCAGGAAGTGAACTCTGTTTTGCTACCTCATGATCCTCAAGGCAGTACTTCAACCACACTTTGTCCAAAACTGTTATTCAATGAGTCATGTTTGCACTCAGTTACTCGGAAGCCAAATGAGTAGTAATGTTATAAATTATTCCTGCTCAAAGTTCTTGTGTCATATGAGGATAAGTGCTCTATGTTATGACACAATCACCCCTTCTTGTCCTTTAGAGAGACTGTATCTTTCCAAAATACATAATAATTTTATATCTGAGAGCCAAGAGTTTTCTTTTTGAGACAGGGTCTTGGTCTGTCACCCAGGCAGGTGCGATGGCACAATCTCAGCTCACTGCAACTTCTGACCCCTGGGCTCAAGTGGTCCTCCCACCTCAGGCTCCCAAGTAGCTGGGACTACTGGCATGTGCCACCGTGCCAAGATAATTTTCTGTGTTTTTAGTAGAGACGGGGTCTCACCATCTTGCTCAGGCTGGTCTCAAACTCCTGAGCTCAAGTGATCCATCCACCTTAGCCTCCCAAAGTATTAGGACTACAGGTGTGAGCCAGTATGCCTGGCCTAAGAGCCAAGAGTTCTGTAAGTCAACAAAAAATTATGATTTATAAGAATTAATTTTTGGAGACAGGGGATAAACATAGTATTTTTTAATTATTTGATTTAATTTGACATTTGGAAGATAAAAATTTCAGGTCATTGATTATTAATTCTTGTGATATTATAGCTCATCAGATTTTTAGCTATCTCAAGGGATATATACAAATTCTCCAAAATACCACAAAACAAAATGAACTCTAATGACTTCAAAAACAACAAATATAGAGCCCCTGTAGAGTGCCACGGACTACGTTGTATATTTTGATTCATATATTTAAGCCTCTAAATATCCTTAGGAGATAAAAACTGCCATTATTCCATTTTTAGAAAGGAAGACACTGAGACAGAGAATGAGGATGAGGGAATTTGGTCAACATCACACAGTTGAAAATGGAAGATCTGGAGTTTGAATCCATGAGCCAGACCTGAGAGCATATGCTTTATTGCTTTCAGTGAATTCGTTGACTAGCGAAGTGTCTTCTATATGCACAATTCTGGGCTAGTGCTGGACATGAGGAGGACATCTGGCTGGTTGCGTGCAGCACTGAATGTCCTCAGGCTGGTGCTTCATTGTCATGTGGTCCCTGACACAGTTGCTAGAATGCATGACCTCCATGGATCACCACACTACTTTGATCTTGTTTTTTTTTTTTTTTTTTTTTTTTTAATGTAGCAGCTTTATTGAGATATAGTTAACATATAATTCACTCATGTAAAGTGTACAGTTTAATGGCTTTGAATATATTCACAGAGTTGTACAACCATCATCATTGTCAGTTTTAGAAGATTTTCATTATTCCGAAAAAAAGAACCTCATACCCATTCGTAGTCACTCCTTATAAGCCCCTCTCCCAATTACTGACAAGCACCGGTCTGCTTTTTGTCTCCATAGATTTTTTTATTATGAACATTTCATATAAATAGAATCATACAATATGTGAACTTTTCTGTCTGGCTTCTTTCATTTAGCATGATGTTTTCAAGCTTCATCCATGTTATAGTACGTGTTAGGTCTTCATTTCTGTTTATTGTCAAATAACATTCTATTGTCTGAATTTGCCACATTTTATGTATTCATTCATTACTCAATGGACATTTTTCTACTCTTTGGCTATTATAAATAATGATGCTATGAACATTTGTGTGCAAATTTGTGTAGACATGTTTTAATTTCTCATAGGTATACACTTAGGAGTGATATTGCTGTGTCATAGGGTAAGTCTACGTTAAACATTTTAAGAAATTGCTAGCCTGTTTTCCTCCTTGCTTATTGACAGTAAGAAGTCCTTCTTAGCAGTTTTTGCAAAAGTGACTTTTTTCCTCTATAGAAGCACCTCCTCTATAGAAGGCAAGGATGCCAGACCTTGTCTTCAACAAATATTCAACATCTGGTGGACTGTAAGTGGCCACTTTCAGTAACAGAAACCAAATGGAAAATGTAGAATAATCTTGAGTAACTACCCCAACCCTTCTTAATGTTAGGTCTTTTAAGTGACTGTATGAAAGAAATTTAATAAATGATGGTAACAATAGTAGCATCTGTTAAACACTGTAGATGTATCAGGAAGTCTATGAAGTATTAGAAATATTTTATCATTCAATTTTAGAACCACTAAAATATTTTAGAATCTTTACATTCTAGAGAGTAAGATTAAAGCAAAATTATAAGAATGACAGAGCCATAGTCTTAACTATACTGATCACTAGGTAGCGGAAAAAGGTTTAGCTTGAAGTAAGAAAAACTAAAACAAAAAGATGAACTTCCCTGAATGGAAGACTATTCAAAAGACACTCACTTAGCTGGGTCACTGAGGCTGTTTTCAGGAAGCAGGAAGTAGAATGAGTTACTGTTATCTTTTTCTGGATCTGTGTACTTATGATGCTATCTTATGATTTAATTTTTCTATAGGTACACAGGATGTGTGGGTGGCCAAATAAAGTATTACAGAAGCTAGTAAATATTAACAGAAAAAAGAAAAGAGGAACTGTTCTATTAAAACATTTTATTAGCTTTTGTTAAAAAATTTTCCAGTTGCAAAGTGCCCATCTCTTGCCTACTACGAAAATTTGTTTGAATAGGTTTATCCACCTAAGCCTACATCAGAGACCAGTGAGTAGACACAAAGTTAAACACACAAGAAACAACTCTTATGCAGTATTTTGTTGTGATGTCTTTTAAGTAAAAATTGGGAAATTTATATTTATTATAACAAATGATGGCCAAATGATAGCCACAAAAGCCATTGCTTGCAAATAATTATAATTCATATGGTAATGACATTTCCTGTGAAAAGAATTACAATATATGTCATGGGATCCACCACTAGTCTTCCTTCTGGAAATAAAAATCAAACTGATTAATTTGCTTCAGTATATTAGGTAAGAAAAAAATAATGGTGTCTAACTGCAGAGGGCGTTGTGTTGATTCGGATTTTGTATAGAGGTGTCCATATAGAAACTTTCTAATGTGGATTCTGATTATACAACTATGAAAAAATTTGGAGGTATTATTATTCTCAATGAATTCTAATTTGATTTGAAGGCCATGGGAAGAATCCCTATCCTACATTCTGCTTTAGTCCTTAAGATCCAGTTAGAAGCTGCTTGCAGTCGTCCTCATTGCTTGGGAAGACTAGGCTTTTCTATTTAGCAACCAATCCAGGAACTAGATTTCACCACACTAACCACATCTTCCTTCTCTGTGTCATACTTGTATGTTTTTGGTCCTGAAAAGAAGTAAATGTAGCCTAAAAGAGACAAAGTTGAAATTGTGGTTACTGAAGATGACCAGCACATATATAAATGGAAGGATTTGTCATTGTCACTTTCTTAAGGTGTCACCAAAGAGGAATTGTGAATTTGTCAGATGGCAGTTAGCTTGTCTTCTGTCTTCATGCCCTAGAACCTGACTCCTCAACTTCTCAGTCATTTCTGAGCTTTCTCCTTGTTCCAGCTAGGGTAAGGCCTTCTCGTTGGGGTCATCCAATGTGTTATGCTCAGTTATGTGCTGTGCTTCTGCTCAGGCTGTTCTCCTCCAGGAAGCCCCTCCCCTTCTCTTTGCCTAGTTAAGCCTCTGGCCAATCTTCAAAACCCATCTGAAGTCTCACTATAAAATTTCCAATGACTGCTGCCGATTCTGATCTTTTAATTCTCAGATCAGCTCTTGCAATTCTTGTGAGGTCTACTACATGACTCAATACTAAATTATAGATGGTCTGTTTTCCAGTCATTTCATCTGTGTTGGGTGAACCATTCTGTGAGAGCAGAGGCCACGTCTGGAATCGTCTTTGCACTTCTGAACAGTGTCCAGCCCTGTGCTGTTTTTTCAGGAAGAGTGTGCTGACTGATTCAGAAGATTCAATTAAATTTATTTGACAAAGTTCTATTCAACTTTCCTAGCTATATGTTAAATTGCAGGAATTGGATGATGGAGTGGGAAAAAGCACTGAGAAGCTTGGGAATTTTTTTTTTTTTTTTTGAGACAGGGTATCACTCTGTTGCCCAGGCTAGAGTTCAGCGGTACAATCACAGTTCACTGCAGCCTCAACCTCCTGAGCTCAAGTAATCCTCCCATCTCAGCATCCTGAGTAGCTGGGACTACAGGTGTGTGCCATTATTCCCAGCTAACTTTTTCGTAGAGACAGAGTTTTGCCATATTGCTCAGGCTGGTCTTGAATTCCTGGGCTGAATCGATCTTGCCACCTCACCCTCCCAAAGTGCTGGGATTACAGGTGTGAGCCACTGCCCCCGGCCAAGACTATGTGTACTTTAAAGATAGAAAAGGTAATCTTGACCCAGGTAGACTTTATGATCTAGCTGACGAATCGATTGAAGCTATACTTTAAAAACTTTCCATTAGGTGGTCAACATGGTGAAACCCCATCTACTAAAAATACAAAATTAGCTGGACGTGATGATGTGCACCTGTAGTCCCAGCTACTTGGGAGGTTGAGGCAGAAGAATCGCTTTAACCTGGGAGGCAGAGGTTGCAGTGAGCAGAGATTGCGCCAATGCACTCCAGCCTGGCCACAGAGCGAGACTCCATCTCAAAACACACACACACACACACACACACACACACACACACACACACACACACTTTCCATTAGGAGAAAGAGAACTACAATACCAGAACTTTTATAGTTACTCTTTCTAGTGGATAATCTGTTTAGATAAATTTGTGAAAGGACCTAAGACCAAATATAAGAATCAATGACTCCCACTTGGAAATCCACTTTCTGTTGTGTTAAAGCAGAGCCCGGACTTCTTATGATAGTTTTCATGAAGAAAGCTTTCAGTGGAAACACTCACCATTTAATTCTACAGCAGCATCGATTTGGCCACTTACTCCTGAAAATTCTTCTTCAATATTCTTTGGATAGTCTTTTTCCATTTTCCTTTTCCGTTCATCGTAGCTAGAAAAAGTATTATTTCATAAATAATATTACTAAGAGGTTTTTACTGGTTGTAAATGACACTATACTGATCAGGCATATGCACACTTATAAATTATTTAGGTTTCTCTCTCTGTCATATACGCATACACATGCACTTATGTTATTTATTTTTTCTTTGTTGTGTTTTTGTTTCTTTCGAGATGCGGTCTCACTCTGTTGCCCAGACTGAAGCGCAGTGGTGCCATCATGGCTCACCACTGCCTTGACTTTCCAAGCTCAAGTGATCCTCCTGTCTCAGCCTCCTGAGTAACTGGGAATACAGGCATGTACCACCACACCCTGGATAATTTTTATTTTTTATAGAGACAAGGTCTTGCCATGCTGCCCAGGCTGGTCTCAAACTCCTGGTCTCAAGCAATCCTCCCACGTCAGCCTCCCAAAGTGCTGGGATTACAGGAATAAACCACTGGTCCTGGCCCTTGTTGTTGTTTAGATTGGGCTCTTAAAATACCTAAAAGAGATTATAGACCTTTATCACTATGCTCACATGTCCCTAAGATTCTGGTACCACAAGTTTGGAAGTCACTTGCTTAAAGCAGTCTCCAGAAAATTTCCACATACATTGTTTAGAATTCTTCATTCTACATATTATAGCAACATGTTCTGTTAACTCAAAAAAACCTTGCCATTTGAAAGGAACTCTCTATATTTTTTATTGCCTTATTTATTGTTGTAATCAGTTCTCTCTCTATCAATTCCTTGGTTCATCAAACAATTGAAAGCCTTTCATAGGGGCTTTTATTCATGTACTTATGCTATGTATCCATGCAGAAAGGGTTGAACAAATAATGCACATTGAACAAATAAACAAATGTGTGAACAATAAGTAAATAAGAACCAAGTAAATATGTAATAATTGAACTTCTGCCTTTTAAACCAATTTACTTGAATTTCATTGCTTTTGTTTCCTGGAAAGCTTATATGACTGACTGAATAGTAGACCTGATTTCTTTTTCTGGATCAGCAACCAGCATTCAATGATAACTCTGAAGATTGATTAATACATCTCTTTGTGATCTAAATTACTCATTGTTAAAAAAGACTGTGACCGTGTGAGTCAGCATGACTTGTATGAGAATCAGACTTCATTTAAAGTTTGAGAAAGTCCCTTCTTCATTAGCACAGAGTTCCAAATGGAGACACTCCCAGGTGGACATCCCACTCCTTTCCCACCAAAAGGTCAGACAATTTCTCCCAGTGCCTGGGCTACTGAGAAATTTCCTGTGGCAGCAGATCCCACCCACCGTCTCTTGAAATGTGCCTTTTGTGTGGCTATGACTACACAGGCCAGGGACAACTCTAGTGATGTTGAGCCAGAGGCAAACATTGAAAAAGACATACTCAGGCTGAAACTAAGTGTAAGTCTGAGCTGCTCTACAGAATGTCTGGAGCTAGGGGTGGAAGCTAACTGTCCCAGCATATTATCCATATTAACTATAACAATTAATATTTCATGTGGACCTTATGTGTAGACATTATGCAGTGGCCTGCATAACAAACACAAGGTTACCTACTTTTCATTTCACTAAGTGAGAACATTACCATTTAACCTTGATTACCTTGATTACCACCTGTTTTCATAATCCTTTCACAAAGAAAAAGAAACGTTAACACCAAAAAGGCAGAAAGGACATAAACTCAGAATAAAAGATGGTTTTCGCCAATAATCTGTTTCTATGCTGACATAGACTGCAACTCCCTGATTTATAATACTGTGTGGTTCTTATTTAGCTGTGAACTGGTGAGAACTTTGTGACGATCTAGCCCTTTGTTTCTGGACAGATATTTAAGGCTTCCTGTTACAGTCCAAAGAGCTCAACATGTACAGTCTGATGGTACTGGGTTTGAATTTCTGACTCTGTTACCTGCTGACTCCGTGATCAGAACGTACTTTGAGCTCTGAACCCTGGTTTTTCTCATCTGGAAAACAGTGGTCATGAGGGTAAGAGACAATTTACACACACACACACGCACACACACACCACACACACACACACGTGGCATATGTAGCACCAAGAGCAGGTCCAAGCCAGCCGACTTTATCGTTTATTTTGGCCCCAAGAACAATTAACTCTGACTTGTCAATATAAGGTTGAGTGAACTTCATGGTTTGATCTGGGATCCTAAGTCATTAAGGAGTTTAATCTTTAAACTTACTTTACAAGGTAATATTTGCGGTGGTAGGCAAGGTTGAGAAGGGGTGAAAAAGGAGGGCTAAAAAATGTGGGAGGCAGTCTGGAGAGGCAAGTCAGAGAGGGGATTAAGATGAAGTAGGTCTGCTGATGTGGTGAGGATTTTGCTGAGAGAGTAACAGAAAAGGAGATTATATGATAGGATGAAGATCATGGGCATTTTGACTAACAACAAATAAATGATGAAGAGAATTAAAGAATGAACATATGTGGTGGTTGGGAAGGCCCACTGAACTTGGATTCAGAGGACACGAAATGCAGCTTCAGATGGACCACTGTAGCTACATGATCTTCAGTGAATCATGTAACCTCTCAGAGACACAATGTTCAATGGAAATGAAAGAAATACCTACTTCTCAAGATTGTTGCAAAGGTAGATGGGACAATGAGAGAATATGAGAAAATGCTCAGCATGATTCCTGGCACATAGTGAGCCAGTCATCAAGAAATAGTAACTGAATTTCAATATTAAGGAAATAAATACAATTTTTATTGAGAATCAACTATATCTTGAGTATCTGCTAAAAATCATTGCATATATCCTCTCATCACTGAGGTCTTATTTGTGAAACCTAAATACCAAACTAGAAATAGTGATCTGAATTATGTTTACTTCCTTTGTGGGCATTTGTTATATCATTTAATATTGATTCAAGGTATTTACATTTAATATATATTAAATAAATCATTGCCTATGACAAATATGTGATGTAGTTTTTCAAATATGTTGTCTTACTCTCCACATTTGTATTCTAAGGACTCAGTCTGTTTTGATAAAGTGCCTGCATTTTTGTTTAACCTCATCTGTATGCTTAGAACTTAGATTTGTTAGGTATTTTTGGTGTTTTGATTGTGCTGATTTCAGTCATATGTCAAGGGCATAACTGACTCCATTCTACCCTCTTAGAAGCATTAAATGGGGATCTGAGTTTGCTAAAGGATGCTTAAACAGAATGCAAGAAAGGGCGGCAAAAAGGGGAATTTACTGATAACATTTCTGAAATGGTTTCAGGGAGTTTTGTCAAGGTGACCTTTCCAGTGTGGGTCAGGAGGGACAGTGAAATAGAAATCTGAAATTCCACTTTGAAGTTAATGATTTCAGCCAGACATCACATGACTTTCATGAATGAAGTGGCCTTTGTGATCTATACTAGAGAAGGGCAGGTAGGAGAGTGATCTGGAACGAAGAGAAGGCAGGAGAGGAGGAAGCTGCCATGTACAATCCCAGATGAGAGTCAGGAAACAGGACCCCATGAGGAAAATGATTGTGAGGAGATTCTGGAACAAATAATTTGTAACAACATAGAAAAATATGTATCCTACAATATTAAGTAGAAGAATGTCAGGACACAAAATTGCATACATAGTTACTTAGAAATGGGGAAAACTGCCAGGAAAAAAATAGAAGAAAGTCATTAAATGAGGATCAAAAGATGTTGCAGGTGTTGGCCATTGAAGAATTTCTTTCCCTTTCATATATTCTGTGTTTTCTGTAACAAACATCACGTGCTGCCCTTGTACTCCATCTTCCTGGGCAGGCTTATATCCTCACATGGCCTCAGTCACCACCTGATTACATGATGAATTCCAAGCTTATCTTTCCAGCCTGAGTGCTCTTGAGTTCAAGACCTGTATGTCCAAATCTCTTTTTGATATTTTTCTTCTCATTTCTCACCAGCATGTCAAACTCCATATGTACAAAATGAAACTGCTTCTTGTTCCCCTAAATCTGCTTCATTTCTTAAGTTTACTGTCTTGATAAATGCCAAAATTGAAAACCCATTTGTTAAGGAAATTACCCCCAACTAGTCAGTCACCCAGACCTATGTTTTCTACCATTTGAAGAACAATCAAGTCTACCCCAGCTCCCAAACTCATCATCTTTGGTAGAATTCTTGCAATAGTTCTCACTCTTATTTAAACAATTCAGTGGTTTTTTTAGTGCACAGTCATTTGCCATATATTGACATTTCAGGAAATGACAGACCATGTACATGATAGGGGTCCCGTAAGATTATAACACTGTATTTTTACTATACCATTTCTATGTTTAGATACACAAATACTTACCATTGTATTACAATTGCCTACAGTATTCAGTACAGTATCATGCTGAATAGGTCTGTAGGAGCTATAGGAGCAATAGGGTTTATCATATGGCCTAAGTGGGTAGTAAGCAATACCATCTAGGTTTGTGTAAGTACACTCTGTGATGTTCGCTGATTGACCAAATCACCTAATGACACATTCCTCAGATCACAGCCCCACTGTTAAGCAAGTGATGTATGACTATAGTCACAGAATTGTGCTACCATCAACACAATCAATTTTAGAATGTTGCCATCACCCGCCCCTACAAAAACCTTATTCCTTTTCACTATAAGTCCCCATATCCCACACCCCCATCCCTCTATCTCAACCACACCTAGACAATCACTATCTACTTTCTGTCTGTTTAAACTTGCCTATTATGGACATTTTATATAATATGCAGATTTTCATGACTGACGTCTTTCATTTAGTATAATGCTCTCAAGATTCATCCATGTTGTACCGTGTACCAGCACTTCATTCATTTTTGTGGGCAAATAATATTCCATTGTATGAATTTATCACATTTCATATATCCATTCAATACTTGATGGAGATTTGGGTTGTTTCCAGCATTTGTCTATTATGAATAATGCTGCTATGAACATTTGTATACAGCTATTACGTGGACTTACGTTTTTACTTCTCTTGGGTATATCCTCAAGAGAAAGTGGAATTCTGGGTCAAATGATAATTCTAATTTCTACTTTTTGAGGAGAAGGAGACTGCTTTCCAAAGTGACTATACTAATTTGCATTTCTGCTACCAATATATGAGGGTTCTGATTTCTCCATATTCTCACCAACACTTATTATTATCTGACTTTTTGACAATGCATTCTAGTAGGTGTGAAGAAGTATTTCACTGTGGGTTTCATTTGCATTTGTCTCATGACTATTGATGTTGAGCATCTTTTCATGTGCTTACTGGCCATTTGTATATCTTTGTTGGAGAAATGTCTATTTAGATCTTTTGCCCATATTTTAACTGAGTTATTTTTGTTATTAATTGAATAGTCCTTTATATATTCTAGACACAAGTTCTTTATCAGATACATGACTTACAAACATTTCTTCCCATTCCCTGGGTTGTCTTTTTACTTTGTTGATAGTGTGCTGTGAAGTAGAAAAGTTTTTAATTTTGAGTAAGCCCAACTTGTCCATTTTTTCTTTTTGCTTATGCTTTTGGTGTTGTATCTGAGCATTCATTGCTAAATCCAAGCTCATGGAGATTTATCTTTATATTTTCCTTTAAGAGTTATGTCATATTAGCTCATATATTTAAGGAATTTGATCAATTTTGAGTTAATTTTTGTATATGTTGTGAGGTAGGGGTCTAAGTCCATTCTTTTGCATGTGGCTCTCCACTCCTTCCAGCACCATTTGTTGAAGATACCATTTTTCTCCATTGAATGACTTTATATATTTGTCAAAAATCAGCTGCCCATAGATACATGCTTTTATTTCTGAACTCTAAACTTTATTCCACTAACATATATGGCTATCCTTATGCTAATATCACAGTCTTAGTTACTGTTTCTTTGCAGTAATTTTTGAAATTGGGAAGTACAAATCCTCCAACTTTGTTCTTTTTAAAGATATTTTGGCTATTCTAGGCCCGTGAGTTTTGAGTTTCAAGAAAAACTTATCAATTTCTACAAAGAAACTAGTGGTATTCTGATAGAGATTGTGTTGATTGATACAGATCAATTTGGGGACTACTATCATCTTAAAAATATCCTGATTCATGAACATGAGATATCACTCCCTTTAGATCTTGCTTAATTTCTTTCAACAATGTTTTGTAGTTTTCAGACTACAAAACGAAATTTTCCATTTCTTTTGTTAAATTTATTTCTAAGTATTTGACTCTTTTTGATGCTATTCTTGTTGAGGTGTATAAAAATGCAATTGATTAAAACATTGAACTCATTCCTTTCAACCTTTCTGAACTCATTTATTATTTCTAAAAGTTTTTTTAGGGTATTCTCTAGGGTTTTTCTATTTGAACGATAATACTATATGCAAAAAGAAATAGTTTTACTTTCTTTCCTATCCGGATAATTTTTATTTCATTTATTCTTGTTTAATTCTCTTGTTTAGGTCCTCCAGTACAATGTGAATGAAGAGATGAGAGCAGAAATTTTTGTCTTGTTTTTGATTTTAGGAGAAATGCATCCAGTCTTTCACCACTGACTATGCCATCAGCTATGGGTTTTCATAGATGCTCTTTATTGATTTGAGAAGAGATTTTTTTATTCCTAGGTTTTTAATGTTTTTTATTATGAAATAATGTTGAATTTTGCCAAATGCTTTTACTGCATCTATTGAGATGATTATATGATTTTTGTTTTTATTCTATTGATATGGTACATTACATTAATTGATTTTTGGATATTTAACCAATCTCGAATTCCTGTGACAAATCCCACTTGGTCTTAGTGTATAATTCTTTTTATATATTGCTGGATTTAGTTTGTTAGTGTTTTTGGAGGATTTTTGTAGCCATATTTATAATAGATATTGGTCTGAAGCTTTATTTTCTTGTGATGTTTCTGTCTGGTTTTGGTATAAGGATAATGTTGACTTCAGTGAGTTAGGTAGTGTTTTCTTCTTTTCTATGTTTTGGAAAAGTCTGTGAAAAACTGATATTAATTAATTCTGTTCTCTTCTAAGGTTTGGAGGAGTTTGTAAAAAAATGATATTAATTCTCCTTTAAATGTATTGGTAGAATTTACCAGTGAGTGCTTCTGGGCCTGGGCTTTTCTCTGTGGATAGTTTTTGATTACTACTTTAATCTCTTTTCTTATTGTAGATATATGCAGACTGTGTATTTCTTTTTGACTCGGTTTCACTAGATTGTATCTTCTTAGGAATTTGTCCATTTCATTTAAGTTACCTAATTTATTGGTATACAATCGTTCGCAGTATTCCTTTATGACCCTTTTTATTTCTGTAAGGTGGGTAGTAATGTCTCCTCTTTTATTTCTGATTTTAGTAATTTAAATTTTTTCTTTTGGCCGGGCGCGGTGGCTCACTGCCTGTAATCCCAGCACTATGGGAGGCTGAGGCGTGCGGATCACAAGGTCAGGAGATTGAGACCATTCTGGCTAACACAGTGAAACCCCGTCTCTACTAAAAAATACAAAAAAAATTAGCCAGGCATGGGGGTGGGTGCCTGTAGTCTCAGCTACTCGGGAGGCTGAGACAGGAGAATGGTGTGAACCCAGGAGGTGCAGCTTGCAGTGAGTGAGCCGAGATCGCGCCACTGCACTCCAGCCCCGGGGGGAAAAGCAAGACTCTGCCTCAAAAAAATAATTTTTTTTTCTTTTTTATTTGGTCAATCTAGTAGAAAGTTTGTCACTTTTGTTTATTTTCTCAAAGAACCAACCTTCAATTTTGTTGGTTTTCTCAAATTGTTTATCATCTATTTTATTTATTTTTATTTTATTTTATTTATTTGCATTATAATGTTTATATTTCCTTCTTTCTTCTTGCTTTAGGTTTAATATGTTCTTGATTTTCCATTGCCTCAAAGTGGAAGGTGAAGTTATTGATTTGAGATTTTTCTCCTTTTTAAATATAGGCATTTATAGCTATAAATTTTCCTCTGAGTTCTGCTTTCATAAGTTCTGGTATGTTATGCATCCCATAAGTTCTGGTATGTTGTATTTTAATTTTCATTTATTTCTAAGTACTTTCTAATTTCCCTTGTGATTTCTTCTTTGACTTATTGGTTGTTTAATAGTGTGTTGTTTAATTTCCACATATTTGTTAGTTTTCTAGTTTTCTTTCTAGTACTGATTTCTGGCTTTATTCTATTGTGATCAGACGAGATACTTGTATGACTTAAGTTGTTTTAAATTTGTTGAGACTTGTGTGGTGGCCTAACATATAATCTATTCTGGGGAATGTTCCATGTTCACTTGAAAAGAATGTGTATTCTGCTCTTTTTGGGTATAGCATTCTATAGATATATGTTAGGTTTAGTTGGTTTATAGTACTGTTCAAGTCTTTTATTCTTTGTTGATCTCTCTAGTTGTCCTATCCATTATTGAAAGTGGGGTATTGAAATCTTTATTATTGTTTCATTATTGAGTTATCCCTTCATTGCTGTCAATTACTGCTTCATACATTTTTGGGGCCCTGTGTTAGATGCACATATGTTTATAATTATGTCTTCATGGTATATTGACTTTTTGTCATTATAAAATGTCCTTCTTTATTGCTAGTAGCATTTTTTATTTCAAAGTCTGTTTTGCCTGATAATAGTATAGCCATTCAAGCTTTCTTATAGTTGATATTTGCATGACATATTTTTTCCATTCTTTTACTTTCAATCTATTTGTATCTTTGAACCTAAAATGTATCTCCTGTAGACAGCATATAGTTGGGTCTTGTTTTTTACAATCCAATCTGGCAGTCTTTGCCATTTGATTAGATTGTTTAATCTATTCACATTTAAAGTCATTGATAAAGTTGGATTTATGCTTGCCATTTTACTTTTTGTTTTCTATATAACTCATGTCTTTTTGGTTCCTCTATTCATCCTCACTGTTTTCTTTTGCATTAGTAAAAATTTTCTAATGTAACATTTTAATTTCTTTTATAATTGTTTAACTATATTTTCCTAAGTGATTTCCTTAGTGATTGATGTAGGGTTTGCCATATACATCTTAACTTACAAAAATCTTAAGACTTATACTAAATTAATTCCAATGAGATATAGAAACATTACTCCTATATAACTCTATTTCTCTCCCCTTCCTTCTGTGTTATTATTATTATACATATTATATAGATATACATCTGAAGCCCCAAATTAATTGTTATAATTATTATTTTATATAATTTAATGTCTTCTAAAGAAGCTGAGAAAGAGAGGATGTATATATTTGCAGCTTTTGTTATATTAATTGTCTTATTTGCCATTTGTGGTTCTGTTCTTTTGTTCCTGTGAAATTTAGTTACCATCTAGTGTCATTTTTTTTTAAGTCAAATACAGTTTTGCTCCCACCTACTTCCTTCATGTTATTGATAAATGTATTTCTTTCTACATGTTATAGCCTTAATAATACAATTATGCAATAATATGCACATTGTTTAATATAATTGATTTTCCATTTTTAAATTAAGAGAATAAAGAAGAAGAAATGTGCATTTATGCTGTCTTTTACATAATTACACTTACTGATGCTCTCAGGATATTTGTGGGGGTTTGAATTGCTATCTAGGCTCACTTGCTTTCAGCCTAAAGAACTTTCTTTAGTATCTCTGGTTAGGCAAACTGCAAGTAACAAATTCTCTCAGTTTTTGTTTCTCTGGGAATGCCTTCATTTCTCCTTCATTTTTGAAAGATAACTCTGGTGGATGTAAGATTCTTGGTTGAGTTTTTTCTTTGAGAACTTTGAGTATGCTTTCCACTGCCTTTTGGCCTAACTAGTTTTTCTGGTTTCAAGTCTCATTTCCCTCTAAATCACTCACATTGCTGGCAGAGTGTTATTTTTATAACATGAATCTTACTGAGTTTCTCCCTTGTCAAAAATATTTAACATGTCCCTCTTCTCTGCAGAATAAACACTGATCTCCCTAGAAAGGCATTGACCCTACCTGATCTGTACCCTGGTTTCCTTGGGCCACCGTTTTGATTTTAGTCTATATTCTAGTCATACTGAACTGCTCAAGGTTTTCCCCATGCTCACATGCTATTTTGTGCATCAGTGCCTTTGCTTTAACCGCTTTCTCTGCCTGGAAGCCACCCACCTGCACCTCAGCCTCTGTCTGGGAAACTCCTACACAACTCTCAAAATGGAGCTCAGCCATCACTTCCTCTAAGAATTGTTTCCTGATAATTTTGCTAAGTTGGCCATATCCTCTTTGTTTTGACCCACTGATCTCCTTGAAGTCTTGAATCAGGGCACTTTTGGCACTGGGATTTCTGTTAGTTATTTATCTATATATTTACCCTCAACTGTAAGACCTGTTCACCCAACATCAACTGAATGCTTATTATGTGACAGGCATTTCACATATTTCTCTTTCAATGCCATAATTCTAGGAAGTGTACAGTAGTTCTACCCCTATTTTGCAGATGATGAAACTAAGACAGAAAGGTGATCCAAATTGCCAGATGATTGTTGGCAGAGTTAAGGTGAACACTAGGACTCTTTTACTTCTGCCCATTCTACACCTTCTCTTGAATGTCACTAGTACACAGGCTGACACATTATACATCTAATAAATGTAGGTTGAATGTGGTAGTTTAGTCATAAATATTTTAAAATTTAAAACATGAAGAAACAAGATTTTTGAACCCTATTTCATCTTACTTCTTTTTGTTACTTATTATTTATTTATTTATTTATGGTGACTATAAAATCCTCAAATAAAAACATCTATTTCTAGTATTTCTGAGGCATTCAGGAAGGAGAGAATGTGGAAGACATATTCTACTTTGCAGCAATGATGTCCTGAGTCTGACTATATAGAAAGAGTGATTCAGGGTAGAGGGGCAATATGATTGAAAAGTGGTAGGACCCGCAGATTTGCAAGTCACTTTGCATAAAATTCAGAAATCATTGACTATCTTGAAGAATTATGGAGGTGGTGACACCCCCTTCCCCCAGAAATCCCTTGATGTAGCTACTGCTCTGCTACTGGTAGGCAAGGAGGAACATCTAAAAGAAGAAATTAGCCATAGGAAGTGGAAATAATGTAAAAAATGAAAAACTGATGGAACCATTAGGGCCTGCTAGAAAGAGAAAAGGAAGGAATAAAAGTAAGGGGAAGTGGTTCTAGCTGGCAAAGTTTAACCAGTATGTCATTTGCTGATGTAGCATGTAATGGCATCAACATAGTAGAGCCTCCTATTTGGATTTGACATTGTGGTCCTCTGTGTGCTGCTCCCCTGTAAGTAACTACCACACAGAGACATGGGTTCTCCCTTTTAGAGTCTAATCCAACCTGGCCCCAAGCCAACCTTCAATCCTCTGTGGAGGAAGTTCCTCGGTCATTTCCTCATGGCATTTCATTCACTAAAACTGGGTCCAAACTCTGAGAGTTCTTGGAGAATTTCCAGAGACTTTTCTTCCCTTGGCACATTCCTCTGTCACAGAGTGAACTAGCATGAGGGGCAAGGAAGAACCTGATAAATGTCTAAGATGAATAAGATCTAACACACTTTCAGTGGATGTCAATGTAGTGAAATTCTTATTCCATAACTTGAGGCTTGGGACCTTCCATATTTTTGAGTGTGGCCATGTGTGCTTACCTACAAAACTTCATTTGTCTCCTTTGTCCTTTCTTTGCAGTTGCATCCTTCTACAGTAGGGACGTAATGACTAAAGCTCCCCTGGCAACCACGAGTCATGAGGCAACCATGAGAATGGAAGTATGTGTTAAGAATAGCAGAGCAAAATGTTTAAGGGAACTTGGGTCCCTGGTGATCACCAGTCAGCCATACCAAACTGTCAGACTTTTTATGTATATGAGAAAAACAAACCCTCATGTGTTTAAGCCACAATTATTTTGGGGTTTCTGATACTAATGGCTAAATTAAATTTCAAACCAATAGAGGACTTCACATGACAATAAGATGTCACACATATGAAGCCCTGTAAAGCATACTGTGCAGAATTCAGGGGTGTTTATGAATAGGGCCAGTACAATAGCTTTCTCTAAACTTTTGAGCTATAGGTCAGGGTTGTCTTACTCCTTGGTGCAAACACCAGTGTGTGAGTTGGAGTGTGTAAAGTAGAAGACTCCCATTGCTGATGGGAGTGTCTATGTTTTGCCAAAAGCAGCAATTTCAGTCCAATGTTTGGGGCCTTCAGTATTTAAAAAGGAAATTCCCTTTGATGAGATTTTTGACTGAATCGCTGCTCAGAGAAATATTGAGGTTTAAGCAATTTGCTAAGCATCACAAGTTGTTAAGAAATTATTTGTTCATTACCATATAAGTTCCTACTGCTGCTGAAGAATAACTCTTTTTGAGCACCTACTTTGTGCAGACACTGCTAGGTGTCTGTGTCTGCATGCATTGTATCACTTAACACTCTCCCTAACCTGGGAAGGTTAGAAGTGCCTACCATGGTTTCCTTTCTTAACCAGAAAAATGAGCTTGTTAACATTTTAATTAATGCTCTAGACCAACTTTTTGGTGAATCTATTTATCTAGATTATGAAAGACTTCTCCTTAGTAGATACAGAGGGCCAGTTAGAAAGGTACAGTATGATTTTCTCTGGGGGCAATAAGCATCACCAAAATCAGAGCGCCTTGACCTCCCCATCCTAAAACTTACAGAGAATTTTGAACCTCTGCCCACATCTCTTAACTTAGCTGTTAAGCTTCAATCCAGCCTGACTGAAGGTATATGCTTTACTGCAGGTGCTGGTGGGTGGTAGATTAGACCAAAGATCAGGTGATAAATGGGCAAGAGAGACAATGGGAGAGTGGTTAATTCGCCCATGGAGAATCACACTGTGAATACCCTTTAAAATGTTAACTGAATAATCCTAACATAAACGCCCTCATACTCCAACACACATGCTTCTCTTGATTTTATTCTCTGAAAATTCACCAGGGGAATTGGATTTCTCAATACCTATCTTCCTGTATATGTGCTCTGTGACTACAGCCACCTTATCTTAAAGAAAGACTTTAGAGAATCATATTCTGTCCTGCAGATATTAGGGCCTCAATAAGTGAATTCTTGTCATCATGTTTTAAAAAGGAAGGTCTGAGAGAAAAATAGCTGGCCTAGTGGTTTAAACACTGGTCTGGAAGTGACAGCTCATGACACCACATGACACTGAGCAATGCTTCTATGGCTCTCAGTGGCCCAGAAGAGTCAGCAGAGTCCATATTTGTTTGCAATTCTTTCTTTATACAAGAAATTTGCTTTCTTATGAAATATATGTGTGCCTCACTTATATTATTTTCTCAACTCCAAATTGGGGAAGAAAATATGAATCAGAATAAGATGACAAACATCTGTTTTAAAATTTCTTTTATATCACAAAAATGGTTATTTAAAATATGTGATAGGAAATAAAATGAAAGTTTTGGGAACAAAGTTGGGTGCTCTCCTGTTTTCTTCAAGACCCTTTCACAAGCCTAAGGTGTCTAGCATTGTCACCTGCTTAGAATCTGCTTTTGCTTTTCTCTTCGGATGTTCAGGTAAACAGGCAAAAAGAGAAAACTGGGAACAGAGGGAAGGTGTACAGAGGAAGGGGTGATCTTTGAAGGAGCTCCACTCGTTCCTCAACATGAGTCAACTAAGGACAGAAACTCAGTAGCTAAGATAAGGTGTGACCCTATGTGCAGTGATTGGATGACAGATGACATCTGATTCAGATTTGCTCATACAAAGCCCCTGAGGACAGGAATTGAAATTATATGGTTTCCTTTGGATAAGAAGGATCCTCATATTCTAGGCTGGATAAAAGGACTAAGAAATAAGGCCTTTTCCTTCCAGCAGAACTATACTTCAAAGAGACCCATGGTCAGGACCATCTCCATTTTGCCCCAAATCATGGAGTATTGTGGAATGCATTTTATGCTCACATAATAGCAAAGTCAGGCATTCTTAGAGGGTAATTAGGGATTTGGTGATGCTGCATCTACTCTTTTAGGCTGCTAGGTGTCCAGTTAATGAGTGCATTGAAAGATCAGGATGTGTCATGTCCTAGAGATCAAACAATGGGATTGTTGAATGAAGGTTTCACTCATTATTTGGATGATTCCATATCTTGAAGACAGTCAGCCATCTGTAATTGGCACCCCAGTGGCTGAAAAGAGTCAACGGGCCTATTGCAAACTTGCCTTGCACTCTTTCATGGAAGGGTTTTGTGTTTTTTTTGTTGTTGTTGTTTTAATCCTTCTCATTGAATACATATAGACAGTCAAAAGGAAAAAAGGCATACCTGTAGTATTCATCTCCCACAAAGAAAAGGGTCTTCTGTGGCTCCCTGAGGTAGACAGCAGCATCTATTTGCTGCACGTGCCTTGGAAATCCAAAGTCATAAATAGTTCGAGGAGGACCTTGCATTTGGAATCCTCTTGTTATCCAGTAGTGAGGACCTGAAAACAGAAATTAAAGTTTATGAAAACTCTGCACCACATGTTGATGCACTTCTCTCATAAAGATTTCTATGAAGGCTCATAAATGGCATTAGTTTATGGGATACTTGCCATGGCTATAACCCAACAGGAGATATAAGCTTCTAACTATTCAGTTCAGTAAAAGACTTCAAACTTCCCTGGAGGCAAAATTCCCTAGTTATGCCTTGAGAAAGCAATAACATTGATACAATTGTGTTTTACATTTAACATGTTATGTCTTTCAAGATATCCTTCATTTATAATCTCATTTCACCTTCAGAGATCTACGAGAGAGAATGGGCAAGTGACATGCAAATGCCATGATTTTTACTTAAATTGGCACTTGCTTGCTAACCTTATCTCTCCGTATCAAGAACATATAAGCTGAAACTGCTAGTTATCACCTACTGGATAGCTTCCATTGACTAGCCATTGTCACACCACATCCTCAAGGTTTGTATTGCCATAATCACTTTGCAGAGGAAGAATTGGAGCTCAGAGCCATTAGATAACATTGCAAAGTCACTCAAATAGTAAAGGGCTAGAGGTGGTATGTGTGTCCATAAGTCAAAGGTGTCCTCCTCTCCTGGCTGCTTCTGACCACAGCATAGAAGGAAGGGTATTGTTTATCTCCCACTGAGTTCCACGTTGGCTTTTATTTATTAAAGTGTCCCAGTAGAGTATACACTGTCACTCTGAGCAGAGGTCCTGGGTGGCAGGGACCAGGTTTTTAGCTCCCTGGGCGCTATCACCTAATACAGTGCCTTACTAGCCTAACCGGCGTGGTTCTGAGAAGCTTAATGGCCACTGCCGTCACTTTCATTGTTACACAATGTCGAGTACAACAAAAGTAGGTGGCATTTCATACCCAACCTGAGGACAAAGAGCAACTGAAATGTGCTCCATGATGACTGGAAAATGCTGGCAGGGCTAGATATGCCAAATGGAGGGGGCACTGCAGCCCTGCCATTTCTTTTGTTGAGAGATCTGGAGGGTACCTTTGAAGAAGTAAGCAGTGCCCCTCTCAGCCACTTCGTAAGCTGCATCCACATTGGACATGAGCTGGGGGAAGGAGCTGGTAATAGTGCTGGGCCGAATTCCTGTCCGCAAGTGAACCTGCCGTCTCCAGAAAATCCTATGGGACATATCAAAAAAAAAAAAAAAAAATCAAGATCAATGATTGTTTTACATATAAAATTACACTTGGACTGAAATGTACTCAGAGGCCACTTGCTAAATGCCCTTTGCCCTCACCTTGCCTTGTTTTTTTTCTTTTTCTTTTCTTGTTTTTTGGGATGGAGTCTCTCTGTATGGCCCAGGCTGGAGTGCAGTGGTACGATCTTGGCTCACTGCAACCTCGGCTCACTGCAACATCCACCTCTCCAGTTCAAGTGATTCTCCTGCCTTAGCTTCCCGAATAGCTGGGGCTACAGCTGTGTGCCACCATGCCTCGCTAATTTTTGTACTTTTAGTAGAGACAGGGTTTCACTTCACCACGTTGGCCAGGCTAGTCTCGAACTCCTGACCTCAAGTGACCCACCTGCCTCGGCCTCCCAAAGTGCTGGGATTACAGATATGAATGACCGTGTTCAGCCCACTAACAGTTTCTACTCACTTTTCATTGCCTTAGCATTTCTGTGATCCCCTCTTCTTCATTTATTTAAGGATGTTCAAAATAATGAAAGAATATAGCGAAGTAATAGTATCAATTATTTACGCATTTAAGCTATGCATCCCCCCCATTCCAAATATCACCTGATACAAATTTCTCTTTCCTTTTCTGATCTTTTAAAAGTTAAAATCTTACAAAGGTAACTATGATCCAGAAGGTGGACATTATGGATAGTATGTACATGAACCAGAAGTCTGTGGTCGAGTCATGCTGATTAGACCCTGTAAAAATAGCAAAAACATTAATAATCATAAATTATGGTGTTGCCTACATAATTGTCTTCTGGAAGTGTTTGCATCCATGAACCTGTTATCTAGTTAATGAAAATCTAGTACACACATATTAATTTAAGGTTTAGCAATTCATCTATCCATTTACCCAATATTATAGTCATAAAATTGTGGCAGTATACCTGTGAGGGTACTAGATTGAAACTGACAATGTAAATGTGCTCTATTTTATAGTTTGAAGATGAAAATCATTTTGATAAAACATGAATAATTTACTTGGCTTCTTAGGAACCCAGAATTAATGCATAGGATTATTTGGGGACTGGGAAACGGTAATAAAATTTTGACATTGAACTTTCTTAGTGGCTAGTTTAGGAATTCTCCAAATTTTATGCTGAGTTTTCCTATTCAGTTAATCTAACAGATATTTATGGAGCACCTATCATCAGGCACTGTGGTGGACATCAAGAATGAAACACTGAAGAAGATGTTGGCCCTGCCCTCAATATGTTTACACTCTAGTAGTAGAGACTGATTAGTAATGATCAGAGTGATTGGTGCTACAAAGAGTTAAGTTCAGGATACTCTGAGAACACACAAGAAGGATATATCCATTGCATTTAGGGGCTTAATAAAGGTATCCCCGACGAGGCAACTTAAGCTGATGATAAAATCAAAAAAGGGATATATTGAGAAAAGATAAATATTTCCTCATGTTTCATAAGAGGCATCATGGTGCAGAAGGAAAAGCACATTGTGTTTCAGAAGATGTGGACTAGAGTTTTAACTCCACTGCTGACCAGCCTCTCCAAGCCTCAGTTTAATCATCTTAAATGGGAAAAATAATTTCCTGGCCAATATCATGAGATCATGTTAAGGATCAAATGAGATAATGAATATGAAAGTGTATTATAAACTGTTAAGGTGCCATATGGATAGATACCGTTTGTTTGAAAAGGTATTATTTGTTTAGGCCTTAATTACCCACTAATTGGGCACCCACTGTAGTCAATACACAAGCCCCAAACATCACAGCCTTATCTAAAACGCATGTATTAACTGATGAAAAACTGAGATCCAGAAAGGCTGCTGGGCCCAAAGGTCACCGGGTGGTGAGAGGCAGACAGGGACTGGCTCAGGCTTCAGCTGCCTTGATGTTAGTCACATGCCCAATCTCACCCACTTGCTCAAGCTCAGTCTTGTGATCTCTGGTTTTTCTTTGTTTGTACTTTGACCCTTTGTCCAATCAGACGTGGGCTTTTCTGAAGTCCAGAGGGATCGCTTCCCTTTTCTCTTTTCTCTCACCACCTTGTAATGAACACAGTTTTGGGTATCTGGAATTCAGCAACTACTTCTTGGATTAATTGATAACCTGGGATGAAACCTGAATAGCAAGTGTGTTCCAATTGATGCAATTCAATACACTGCTCTGAAATGTTGTCTTATAAGTTGCTGTGCTAAGACACAAAGTGTGCATTTCAGAATATTATAATGATGAGGCCATGTGGGGAAAGTGGGGAGGTAGAGGAGCAGATATGTCTTCCCAAAACTAGGCTCTGTCTGAATGATGTCTCTGATGAGGTGTAGTTGACTTCCAGCTGCTTTCTCTTTGATCACTCTAAAGCCAGATGCATTTTCTTTCATTTCTCACTTAAAAATCAACAAACAACTCTAGGCAAAGCTAAGTCCCACTTTTTATTTGAAGTTATGGGACAGTGATGTCCTGAATGACTCAACATGAGAGGTAGTAAAGCATAGTAGTTAAGAGCTCAGGCAAAGGGAAACCGTACTCTTAAAACTTTTTACAAGTGGTAGACTCTTAAATTCCTTACTAAAGAAACTTTGATGTAGGATATTGTGAGGACTAAATTGAAGTAATCACTCTAAATCAAGTGTGATTTTGCACCCCGGGGTACATTAGGCAATATCTGGTGACAATTTTGGTTGTCACAGCTGGGGATGGGCAGTGCGGTTGGAGTCTAATGGGTGCCAACCAGGGATGCCACTAAACATCCTAATGCAAAGGACAGCTCAACACAACAAAGACTTATCTGGTTCGAAATACCAGTAGTGTCAATGTTAAGAAACCCTGCTTTAAACACCACTATGATGTAGTATAATGTATATAGTGTGCACATAGGATAGAAATAAATGCTATCCATCACTTATATAAATTATCACAAATTTGTTTCTTTTCTTTTTTTGAGATAGAGTTTCACTCTTGTTGCCTGGGCTGGAGTACAATGACGTGATCCAAGGCTATGGCAACCTCTGCCTCGTGGGTTCAAGCAATTCTCCTGCCTCAGCCTCCCGAGTAGCTGGGATTACAGAAATGTGCCACCACGCCTGGCTAATTTTGTATTTTTAGTAGAGATTGGGTTTCTCCATGTTGGTCAGGCTGGTCTCGAACTGCCTACTTCAGGTGATCCCGCTGCCTTGGCCTCCCAAAGTGCTGGGATTACAGGTGTGAGCCACTGTGCCTGGACAAATTATCACAAATTTCAAAAATAATCTGTAGTCATGAAAAACTTCAGTAAACTAATGAAAAAAATGATGTGGCAATAAAACAGTAACACACTCAGAATTTGCATCCTTAGAGCTATAGATTGTAGTAGTAAGTGAAGTAAAACTCACAAAAACAATTATAGCAAGTAACTTCCTTATACATCTGTGAATGGATTTAAAATATAAACAAAAAAATCTATAAACCTCTTGGAAAAGAACAGTTGCAGGATGTATTGGAATGAAAATAATTAGATTATATCACTAGTCCATAATTTGATCTTTGATAAGGAAGGCAAAACAATGTAGTTTATTGATATTTTAGATCTGCTGATTGGACATTTAGCTGCACTATTTATCTTCATGTACCCACATCTAATGCTGTGCTGGCACATAGTCAAGATTCAATACATATTTGTTGGCTAAATGAATGAGTGCCAGAGAGATGACTGGAACTTACTTGGTCAACGAGTTTCATATTCTTTGAAATTTTCATTTGCTTTTACCAAAGAACAGTAACTAACTCATCAAATTTGAGATTCCGTCTCTGGTAACTTTCACCTGGCCTCTTGCAGTTCTTTGCTAGTTCCTTGAACTCCTCCTCCAGCATCACGTGTTATTCATCTTTTTATCCTTGGGCTTAGCATGGTGCCTGGTGCATCCAGGGACTTGATGCATGTTGCCAGGCCTTAGAGGTCTTCTTTTGTTATACCCAGCCATCATTCCCCACCTACCTAAGCTGATCCCATTAGTCTTTCATTTTCAGGAGATGCCTTTACCCTTTATTTGCTGGACAATCAAGGCAACTTCGCACAAGCTGAATGAGTGGCCCACTTTTCATCCTCTTTAGTCTCACATTCTCCTAGATTCTGATCTCTGTCATCCTCTTTCCTACTTGTGGGAAGAGGTGTCTTTCCTCTATCTTTTTTTTTTTTTTTTTGAGATGGAGTCTTGCTTTGGCCCCTAGGCTGGAATGCAGTGATGCAGTCTCAGCTCACTGCAACCTCTGCCTCCTGGGTTCAAACGATTCTCCTGCCTCAGCCTCCTGAGTAGTAGGGACTACAGGCACGTGTCACCACACCTGGCCCAGCTAATTTTTGTATTTTTTTCAGTAGAGATGGGGTTTCACCATGTTGGCCAGGCTGGTCTCCAATTCCTGACCTCAAGTGATCTGCCTGCCTCAGCTTCCCAAAGTGCTGGGATTACAGGCATGAGCCACCACACCGGCCTTTATCTTTTTGATGCTCTGTTTAATTACTGCTCACTCCCCTGAGATCAGGCAATGTGATGCGGTGAACAAAACAAGGAATGCTTGAAGCCTTGTTTTATAACTGGCTGTATGACCTCGTGTGAGTCATTCAATTTTTCTGAGACTCAATTTCCTACTGTCAGATAAGAGTGAGAATAATATCTGCACAAACACTTCAAAGGATCATCTGAGATAAAGCATATGAAAGTGTTTTATAAACTCAGGACTACTCTTATTTGTAGATACTTTAAAAAGACATGTTTTTACTCTACAAATTTATTAATAGGTGATATGCAGAATATAAACTTAGAGTTTATCAATATAGCCAAGTTTCCTTCTTAGTTTTTTTCACTGGAAACTTTGAAGTACAAACTGTCGTGTCATTGGCTGAGAAGCCATTCATTCTGTGGGACACATTAACCAGGGTTGCTTAGTTCAGGATGCGTCAGAATCCAAGAAATCAATCATGCATCATCCACCTCATTGAACTGGAGAAAAATATAGCTCATACAACTAAAAACCCATGTGTAGCCAGTGGTGTAGATTAATGATAGTCAAAGCTGTGCATAGTGTCCTTAAATTAAGAGTGTTTGTACCCATCTGAAGAGCCTGTGAAAATCCATATTCATAAACCATAACCTGTGAACATGTAAAGAGCCCCTCCTCTCTCTGAATCAGGTGGTTCAGAAGAAATGACAATGAGTCAGGGATCTTAGTTCACCTCTGCTTCTTTATCTGAATTCTTAACACAATGCCATTCGTTGGCTTTCAGGGAAGCAACCTTCCAGCCAGAAAAGACACATCCCCAGGGAGAATGAGAAGGAGGAAGACTTCCTCCTGTTCCATGGTGGGCTTACCTCAAGCCCATGGCGTCCTGGGAATTCCCAATTTCAAATCTACTCTCCAGAAATAGTGGTTACTGTTATTGTTTCCCTTCCTGTAGCATCTTGTATTTCTTTTTCTCCACTGTCTTCAAACATGAACAGTTCCCTCTTTGAAATCCTCTCTTGGCCCTGCTGTTACTGCCAACTATTATGTTAACTTCTTTTGTTGTTAACAAGCTTCTCAAGTGAATGCTCTATCTCAACTCTTTTGTTTCCCCTCATTTGCTCTTATTTATTTATTTATTTATTTATTTATTTATTTTGAGACCCTGTCTCGCTCTGTCACCCAGGCTGGAGTGCAGTGGTGCAATCTCGGCTCACTGCAACCTCCGCCTCCAGGATTCAAGTGATTCTCCCACCTCAGCCTCCTGAGAAGTTGGGATTACAAGGCACCAGCCACCACACCTGGCTAATTTTTTTTTTTTTTTTTTTTTGTATTTTTAGTAGAGATGGGATTTCACCATGTTGCCCAGGCTGGTCTTGAATTCTTGACCTCAAGTGATCCACTTGACTCTTTCCCAAAGTGCTGGGATTACAGGTGTGAGCCACCACACCTGACCCCATTTGCTCTTTAATCCTTTTTCATGATCTGCTTTCTTCCTCACTGCTCTGCTGTGGCTACATTCTAAATTATCCTGGCCACTCAGTCCCTTTTCTTCAGTCCTCAGTCTGGTGAGCTTGGCAACATTTTCCACTGTTGATCACTTAAAAAAAAATACACCTTTTTTTCCTGAGATTTATCTGGGATTCCACGACAGGGATTTTGTCTCTGATATCAAACAGAACTAAGTTATAATTCCAGCTGAGGACAATGACAGTGTGGATTAAATGAGTGAATGTCTGTAAAATGCTTAGCACAACACATAGCACATTGCAAATTACCACAAAGTGTTGGCTATTATTATTGTTATTATTTTTGGAGTGCTGAATCTCTCTGGTTGTTATTGAATCTTTTTCTCCCATTTCCTAGGCTCATTCTGTAGACTTTTTTTCTTTCTCCTCATTCTCTCTTCAGAGCTGTTTTTCATCTCCACATCTTTAACTGTCTCCTTTATGTGGGAGATTCAAAACCCACGAAGCCTCCAACTATGACCTCTTCCCTGAGCACTAGCTTATTTCTATGAAACTCCGTGAAAATTGTCATTGCTTTAAATCCGATACATCTCACCCTGAGTTTTACATCGTGTTCCCAACAAATCCTCTGAATTTTTCTGAGAGAACAATGCTGTATATTATACTCTCAGTCATGAGGCTTCTACCTGCTTTAACTCTTCCTTTTCTGTTGTTGTTCTCACCAAATTAATGTCCTAATCCTGCTGGTGAGTCCTTAGAATGCCTTTTATTAATATATCCATTGTTTTCTCCAATTCCTACTTGCATAACCCTTAAAAATGTTTTTCTTTGCCTTCTAATTTAAGATACATAACGTATTTTGAAATTTGACAATTAGTTACAGATTAAAAAATATATATAGAATCCTATTTTGAAAAAAAAAAACAAACAAACATGAAGAAACATATTAGACATTCTTGGGAAACCTAGATAGTCTATGAACATCCTCCTCTTTGTGGCTGGTTACCCCACCTGCAAGCAGGGGGCGTGAAAGCAAAGGAACAGCTTGAAAGTGCTCTTCCTACTAACTCAAATGTGTAACAGTCAATGGGCATACGTTCATTCAGGTTAAATTTCAGTGCTTTTCTTGCTAGTTCCATTTCATAGGCAGAAAGCTTTCTATATTAGTGCTAGGATAGACTCTGGACTGGAGTCAGAAGACCTGGTTCTCATGGGAGGGTCTGCTAGGGCTAAAAGACCTGTGCCTATTTTCCTTATCTCTACACTGAAGGACTTGGACATGATTGACCTTTATGCTTACTCTATTTGTAAAATCTATTGTACCTCTAAGATTTATAGATGATTGTGCGTGATATTCTTGATTTTACCCTTAAAATTATATTGGGCAAAACCCAACATAATATGATAGGTGCAAATATAATTTTGGTATGGTTACAATTCCAGTCATTTCTCTCTTATTTTCCCTAAGTGACTGAGGAAATCTGATATAGCCTTAGTAATTTTGTCACCTATTATAAAGAGTAAGTGTATGTTCATTAAGTCTATCTATCTATCTATCTATCTATCTATCTATCTATCTATCTATCTATCTATCAATCAATATGCCCTTCAACTTATTATAGCTAACGCTTATTTCCCTTCACACAGAACGTATGAATGTACGTTTACACGCTATGGAGAATATCTGACAATCTCACGGTTACTTTAAAAGGTACTGCATTCCATCTTGCTTTGGAAACAAACCATGTGGTTATTATGCTCATAGCCTGAAATGTCCCATCAACAGACTATTGTTGGTGACGGGGAATTCCAGGCTTTTGAGTGGGAGAGAACAGACTGGGAGCTCTTTCATAATCAGTGGCTCCCTGGTTGCCATTATAACTGTGGCTTGAAAGAATTCTTTGTTCTTTGTCCAGACTTAGCAAGCACTCTGGGACTTTCAGCGGCAGCTGGTAGGGGATCAGAGCTAAAAAGTCATGGGATTCCAGCTCTGGACAGCATCTTAGGAGGTAGTACAGCAAAGTAGTTAGGAGCATGGGCTCTGAAGTTTGCTAGTTAGGGTTTGAATTCCAGCTCCACCCTTTACTAGCTGTGTACTCTTGAACGTGTTGCTTATCCTTTCTATCACTTGTAAAAGGAATGATATTTCAGGCTTCACAGGGGAATTGTAAGAATGTGATAATGTAGTGCTTTGCATAGTAAGCACTGAACACTTTGCATAGTAAGTACTGAACACTTTGCATAGTAAATACTGAACGCTTTGCATAGTAAGTACTGAACACTTTGCATAGTAAGTACTGAACAC
>NC_045446.1:92487399-92557549 GCF_002776525.5 Piliocolobus tephrosceles
CTTTGCATAGTAAGTACTGAACACTTTGCATAGTAAGTACTGAACACTTTTAAGTCACTATTAGTAACAGAAAACTCCCTCAATTTATAGAAAAGGAAGAGAAGCTCCAGGTGCCACGGTGAGTTAGTGGTCCAGCGCTGGAAGGGACCACTCCTGACTCCCCATCCTGCTTATAGCTTGTGCTAGTTCTTTGGAATCATCTGCCCTACCCCAATAGCTCATTGAATCTGAAATGGAAGAAGATGAGAAGGTGGTGACTAAGCAGATAGATACGTGGTGGCAGACCATCTCTCCTTCTGTAGCCCCTCTGCTGATTTTTCATTTCTAGACGTCTCTTGTACCACTGCCTCACTTACTAGTCTGTTACTACCCTCAGTATTTATGATCAAGACTATGTCAAAAGATGTATCGACTTCAAGTCATCATTAGTAATTGCTAAATGCTCACAGTTTGATAAACAGAATGCTTTTTTTTTTTTTACTTTTTTAAGAAAACAATGATCAATTGAATGTCTCCTTTGCCCCCACTACAACCTCTGATATTTACCAGAAGAATCAGCTACACCCTGCATGATGGCTAGCAACTCACTGCTTTATCACTGAATGAGTGCTACATGCTATTTCATGTAGCACTCTGGGAGAGTGGAGCCTGAATGATATCCTTTAGATGAAGCCAAGGTTACTAAGATCTGTGCTCCAAGCTCCTCCTGCCCTGCCTGGTCTACCACTTCTGGGTTGTTGCCTACCAATTCCATTTGATGTACTTTTTGGTAATACTCAAGAAAAATAACATCAATGGTTAGTGTCTTAAAAATAAATAATCATCAGAAAATTAATAACACAAAAGAATCAATTGGGTTCTCTAAATACCTGAAGCCGCCATTGTAAATATTTTTTTGATTCCCACTCTTAAGAATAGTAACTGTCATTTATTGACACTATGTGTCTGGCATATTACTTGCTGGGGATCACCTCATCAGTAAGCCATAGGGCCAGAACTTAATCCCACTGACTCTGCTGTGAAAGCCTGGGTTCCTGGGCCTGGCTCTAATTTGCGTTTGAAAAGCGAATGTCTGTCCATTGTCAAAGATTTACTTCAAGCTGTTTCTAATATTTAAAAGTTAGAAATAATCCAGTATGGGACTGATTAAATAAGTAATGATATATCTAAGGATGAGAATTAAAATTCATTGACAGGAAAAAATAAAATTTTGTGAGTGAAAAAACTTTATAAATCAACACCACTAGTAAAATTCTATTTTTGTGGAAATCATTGCACCCCACTCCCATATGTACAATATCTAGCTCTCTATCCAGAGAAAACGTCTGGAGGGACACACAACAATATGGTTAACAATGGAAATGCTCTACATTATGTGCCCTCCAAATTCCTATGTTGAAGCCTTAACCCCCCAGTGGGATGGTATTTGGAGATAGGGCCTTCAGGAGGTAGTTAGGGTTAGTGCTGGAAGAGGACATTCCTGACTCATGAGGTCATGAGGGTAGGGGCCCCATGATGGGACTGGTGCACTTATAAGAAGAGAAACTGGAAAGCTTGCTCCCTCTTTCGCTGTACACAAAGAGGTCATGCGAGCTCACAGCAAGATGGCGGCTGCCTACAAGCCAGGAAAAGAGGCCTCAGAGTGAAACTTACCTTGCAGATACCTTGATCTTGAACTTCTTACCCTCCAAAACTGTGAGGAATAAATTTCTCTTGTCTAAGCTACCTGGTCTATGGTATTAGAAAGCAGTTCAAAGAGAGCAAGTAAGTTTCCCAAGGTGACAGTTAAATGGCTAAGCTAGGACACCAGCCTGAATTGATCTGATGTCCACTTTATCCCTAGTGAGTGAATATTTATAGCAAATGCTCAATAAATATTTGGTAAATGAGGGTTGGCTAGCTGCATGGATGGACAGATAGGAGACTGGATAAAAGGATGGATGGGTATCAGTCCCGCAGACTGATACACTCCAGGTGGTGGGATTCTGGGTAAATTTTGCTTTTTTAAAACTACGTTGTTACTTTCTCTCTGTGCAGAAGGAGCAAAAAGTATTCTTATAATAGTAGCTCAGTAATATATCCCCAAAAGCATACAAGATAAGGAATATCACATTTCTCAAACGTCACTTCCTTGGGAAACTCTCTCTAGATCTTCCCAGGTACTTGCTTCTTGTTTTGTTTCATGGGCCTAACTTTTAGAGCTCATGTCTCACTATCTTGCAGGGCTTTTGGAGTCATATATCTGAGGGGTGTGTAAAGGTGGGGGGCAAGTATCAATCCATCTTTATAACCCTAAAGACTACACTGCTTGAAAGCCACAATGGGCTCCATAAACACTTTTGCAATAGTGAAGAAGTAGAAGGAATAACGCTGCACATGAATGCTCCTGAGATGCCTCTGCCTATTCTGGTGTGATTGAATTCTGTCTCCAGCAAAGGGAGGAATAGGGTGAATGTTGCTATGTTTCTCTTTGCCTCCATGGGAAGAAGTAATTAGAGTAACCAGCATCATGGAGAAAACAGCCATACTCCCCAAGAAGCCAGAGTTGGGGGAGAATAGGGATCTGCCTTCTCTGTGCTACCTGACGGGTGAAAGGCCCAGAGGCATTGAAAAGGAGGAGTTTCAGAAGAACGCTGGCCTTGGAATTATCCACCCACCTATCTATCCATCTGATCATCCATCCCATCCATCCATCCTTTTATCCAATCTCCTATCTGTCCATCCACCAGCTAGCCAACCCTCATTCACCAAGTATTTATTGAGCATTTGCTATGCACCCTCACTAGGGATAAAGTGTTAAACAAAATGGACATCAGATCAATTCAGGCTGGTATCCTAGCTCAGCCATTTAACTCATCCTAGCTCAGCCATTCTCAGTCACCTTGGGAAACTTACTTGCTCTCTTTGATCTGCTTTCTTTATGTGCACATTAGGGGTTCTAATCTCTACAGTGAAAAGGGTTAGAATAAATATTGTCCATTTATGGAAATCACTTAGTACAGTAGCAAGACCACAGTAGGTGCACCACAAACAGTAGTTTTGGCAGTTCTCTATCTCCCCCAAAGACCCCTGCCTACCACCCTCCTGCTGCATAGGACAGCGTTTCTACATGATCTTCATACACGGCAGCAACAAGGACCTGTGGGACGACGTTTGTCTGGGGGTGGAGATGAGGCCCAACGAGAGTCGGTGTTGTATCTGAGGCTTACCGGCCCTTGAAGAGCAGGAGCTCCTTCCCCAGCATTGTCACTGCGTCAAACGATGAGCTGGAGTCACAGAGGTCGGGGGTGGATGGCTTGTGAGGGGGGGCATGGGGCACCATGGGCTTCCCCAGGAAAGGTTTCCGAGGTCCTAGGATTCAAAATGACTTGGTCAAAATGGTAACAGGAATTTGGAGTTCACACACTTCTGTTCTAGATAGAGCCCCAGGGGAGGTTGTACACTTTCACCCTGGACATGTGGTCATGACCATGGCTGTTGAGGGCAGGTAGACCGGGGTTTGAGTCCTGGCTCTCCTGGTTGCTGAGCTGTGTGATTTGCCGCACATTATTTAACTTTTTAAGCCTCAGCTTCCTCACTTGTTAAAAGGGAGGGATGAAAATAGTACTTACCTCAGAAGGCTGTTGTGAGAATTAAATAATTCCTGTAAAGTGGGTAGCAGAGTGCTTGGCACATAATAAGTCTTCTAAAGATCATTATTTTATTATAGAACTTCTTTGATATCTACAAGTGTTCCAGATTAGAAATGTAATTTAAAAATTGGCATGGATCATTTCTTTGTAATTAAGTTCTCTTTTTCTCAATAAGAAAATTTTCTTGTGTGTTTTCCTATTATTTTCATAGACTCCTTGGCATCCTGCCCTGTGCTTTTGTCTTTTACTAGGCATCCAGGAAAAACTGGGCGAATTCTTGTGGAATTGAAGTACACTGAAAGTGTTTGTTACTTAAAGGTATCTTCTGGTGGATCGTCTTGGAAAACATGGACCCAAATCTTGCGAGAGCTGTCAGTGAGTCTCCTCTCCTGCTCTGCATCTCTGAGGACCTTGCCCCAGCTCCAGAAGAATGAGTCTGCACAGCTTGGACTGTCGCCTCTGGCGGGTCTCTGCTCTTTGATGAGGCCTCGTCATAACCACAGGTGAGAGTCAGGGAAGGAATGAGGCACAGGGAAAGGAAAGGTTCAGGCCTCTGATAAGGGTCAGATGAAGTTTGAGATCAGGGATGGAGTAGGGGTTAGCAGCAAGATGAAGATCAGAGGCGGGGTAAGGTTTTGGGAGAAGATCGAAGCTGGAAATTGGAGAGGGTCAGCAGTGGCAAGCGATCGGCTGGGTGATATGAATGCTCCCTTGTAACATAAACCCATGTTTTCACATTTCATTCACCTGTGTCATAATAGCTGTGCCAAAATATGTGCTTTGTCTCCTGGCCGAGTGACAGTGGCCATCCAAAGGCAGTGACTTTCCAGAGCACAAGGACCTCTAAAGGCAAGTGTTTGAGTTCAGCTCTTCTCGGTGGCCCACAGAAATTGCTTCCCATTGGAGCGCTGCCACCAAGGCTCTGGAGCTGAGTTTGTGACATTCATGGTGCTTTTCCTGTCCCTCAAGGGTCAGGCAGATCTGGTGCTTTCCCCCTCCTGGAAATGGATAGAGCTGGCTGAAGGCTTCTTGGGATGAAATTTGCCTTTTGTGCCTCAGGTGAAATCTGACTGATTTTGAATGGTGTGGCCATTTCTGGGCTTCCCACCCTCCAGATCCCCTGCGGCCAGATTCCTAGCACCCCAGGAAGGTGCTGGGGGATCTGGGTCTCTAGGCACTGAGAAGATGGGGAGAGGCTCTGATAAGCAGAAGCCTAATAACCTGATAAGCAGGTCTCCAGGGCTCAAGGGAAAAGCAATTTCCTAGATCTTTTTGCCTTTTATCCATTAAAGAAAAATTGTCAAGGTCTAAGGATGTTTCAAGATTCCTTCTGATGGATTAATTGGTGGTTTGTTTTTCCCTTAAGGAAAATTGGATACAGAGTTTCTAATAATCCCTCATTACCTTTTAGAAGAATGCTAATACTTGAGGTAGCTTATCTTAGGATACTTACTGCCTTTGAACCTCAGCTTTCTCAGCTATCAAACGAGGAAAACACTTCACACCCCACAGGTTAGTTGTGAGGCTGGTGTAAGACTACACACATGAACCTGTTTTGTAAACTGCAGATTGGCTACATGGCTAGGCGTGGAGTTATTTTAATTATGATTGCTATTTTTAGGGAGATAAGGTCACTTATCTGCAAATGGGTAAGCACCACATATATGAACTATAAACTATATCCATCCTTTCCCAATGTGTAAATTCTAACCTGCACTCAAAGGAAAAACACAAACAGACAAATGACCATATTTTTTAAGGCTATCCAGGACTAATATGCTCTAAAGGAAAGGCGTAAAATTTAATCACACATCACACACATATTTATAACTGGCAAATGAGCTCTTCACAAGAAGTCATAGTTGGGGCTATGGTTTCTAGATTGATCTTTACCAATGCAGATAAAATGCACTTTCTTTAAGTTGGAAACTGAATGCCTGCCAATTTCAGGGTTAGTGGTCAAAGAAGGTAATAATCTTACCGTATAATGCCTGGATCCCTTTCACATCATCTTTGGGGAGGTGGAATCCATAGGGATTCTGGTACTTATAAGTTGGGTACATCAGTGCTGATGGGTCTGTGGAATGGGCCAGGCCCAGGGCATGACCAAATTCATGAGCAGCAACGGTAAACAAATTAAAACCTAGACAATATGAGAGAAAAAAAACAGTATCACCACAGGTTTTTGTTTTCTCCGTCTTCCATCTTTATAGGATAATTTATGCCCACATCACAGTTAACTCATCTCCTTTTCCTAACTGGATTATTCAAAGGTTGGTAGGTTATTCTGGCACTTAGCTTTGGTGACTTTAATTTTCCCCCTCTTGGCTAGAAGGGGGTTGGAGGTGGGGGAGGATGGAAATGCATATCAATCCATTTTGCTCATCATCAGTGATGTTTGGTAGACTGATAAAGGAGAGCCTTGGAGCAAATAGTGGCAATGATATTTCGGAATAATTCATAAATTTAGACTGCAAATGCCTTAATAGTTCCCTGCTATTACAGCCTACACCTTTTGATCCACATGTTTCACACTGAAGATTTCCAGATGACCTGTATGATATTCTGGAACCTTTATTCCCATCCCCATCACACTTCTCAGGACAGTACTGATTCTCTCAGGTCATTTCTGAATGTAGCCTATTTCCAAGAACAAGTAAGAAATCATAAATACTAGGTTGTTGAAGGAAATGAGAGCAGTGTGTTGAGAAGGGGATGACCAATTCTTCAGATGATATGCTATGAAACAGATTGGACAAGTCTACAACACAATTTGGGGTGGATTTTTTTCCCTTATGTGATCCCTTTTGGATTTTTGGCTTACTTGTTTTTCCTAGCCAGCCCCCCTAGTTAAAGGGTGGCTTGGGACGTTGAACCTCAAGGTTTCATGATGGAGCCCAGAAGAAGGTACAATATTTTCCAGGTTATGGTGAATTGTGCATATATACCATTCGTTCCCATAGTCCACTTCTCAGCATTGTCGAAATGTGTATCTCCTCCCAGGCCTTCTCCAGGAGCAAATGCATGGGCTAGAGTCCCCCGAGGCCCATCGAATGGATAGGAATCCCCATGATCTAAACAAGTGGGGAGAAAGGCCAACAGGATTGAGTCCTTCTAGCAATTTTGAGGGCACATCATATTACAGAAAATGGAGATTTTGAATAGCATTGACACTTAAATTTACTTTTCAGTATTTATCTGTTATAATAGGAAGTTCACTTGTCGATGAGTAATTGCCCATTGAAAAATAAAAGAGGCTAATTCATACTGCAAAGATAGTGTTAAAAATAAAAAATAAAAAAACATCTTTTTTGGGTTATTGTTGCTATCACAACATCTGTTAACTGACACATACGATACTGTGGACTTTGCACATGCCATGGATTACAAAAGGAGAACTAACCGGGGGGCATTGGATGGAAAAACCTACTCCACTGATTGGAATGTGAACCTGTTGGCAGAATGACCTTTCAAATTTGATTCAGCTGAGATAGTGATAGTGAATTGAACAAGTGTGTGCTTTTTGTTTCTATAGCACAATACAATTTAAGAAAGTGTCAAAAATTTATCTGTAATTTTGACATGCTTTCATGTGGAAAACTTACGAAAGTCATAAAGGTAATTATAAAATCCTAACTTTTGAAGCTTTTTTATGTTTTTGTTTAATTATCTATTTTAATTAACAATTCATTACAAATTTAATAGAAGAGGAGGAGGAAGAACAAAATGAGGGTTATAGTTTACCACTTTAAAAAACCTTATAAGGATACCCAGTTTTAGTTTGTTTGTTTGTTTGTTTTTGAGCTGACAGAACAAACTTCTGGTATGCCATTTCTCAGGTTTCAGTGACATGCAGTCTACTCAGGTGCATGCACGGAGGACTTCATGCAATGGCATCACAACTAAGTAGACTAGCACAGTCCCTGTGTTGGCTTGTGTATTAGGGGACAGACTGCAAGCTTGAAAGATCAAGAGAGAGCAGACATTCATTCCTTGGCCTTCAAAGCTACCCCAAGTCACACTGCCCTCCCTGCCACTTCACCAGGGGTGGCCTTTGTCCTTTGGGAGAATAGGACCCGCCCTGGGCCAGGTCACACCCAGGACCATTTCTAAAGGCTCTATTCTCAGAACTTGCTTGATCTTCTCTCTCCTAGCTCCTAAGCATGTTTTCCCCCCAGTGACATCAGATTCAGATTAAGATCTGGACTTGAAATGACAAGGACACTTAGAAATGTTATCTGAGGAGGGGAATAGGTAGTAGCTCTCACTTACCCTGACTATTACGAAGCTGAGAAGGAAAAGAAATATCATGAGCCATTTGGCCCTCCCTTTATCTATTTCCTAGACTTGCTTCTCTGAAAAGGGATCAGAGCTCTCACCAATCCCTGTGCAAACTTAGGCCTCTACTCCTTACCAGGGTGAGCAATAGAATGGAGAAGAAGTGGGAAAGTTGGAGGCAGACCTCTCACACATCTCCCAAAAGATGGTCTGCAAGTGTGGGCAAGACAGGAATGACACTTTCGTAACCATTGCTGCAGGGGGAAAGCTGTATCAAGGTCACTGTGGAAGGTATTTCCTTCAGTGAGGACTCATGGTGGGATATTCTTGGCTAATATGGAAGGGGGTATATAAGTGATAAACACCAACATAGGAATGGATGAGGTCATGTGGCTAATGGGAAAGCAAAATCTGCAAGAATTTGTCCCCTAGTGGGGCAAAGTCATAATGAAAGTTTGTTACAGTGACTCTACTCTACAGCTGTATCTGATGATGACAAGACATGTTAAGAACTCCTATTTTCTTGATTCTATTTTCCGGCCAGATGAAGATCATGGCTTTGTCATGGTCTTGGCCTTGGCCCATCACAGCACTGTGTGAAGGAGAACTGTGTGATCATTTGAATTAAAGATGTAGAAGGAACAGTATTGGGACAACTCTCCTTTGAATTAGTAGATGGAATCCAAGTACCACAATACCTCCATTTTCAAAAGATATCATAATATCCGCTTCTCCTGAGTTTATTCTGACAAAGTTCAGAGGGATGGCGCTACTCCAGGCCTGCAAGGCCATCTGCACTGCTTTTTCCACCTCGGCAGAACTCATGGAGGTTGTGTATTTAGATATTCTGTGAAAACGGAAGAAACATGTTTTCTTTTCAGTAACTGCTCCAAAGAAGGCAAGAATTATATGTTGTATTAAAAAAATGTTAAATATAAATCTATAATTTAGATTTTTTCTCTGAAGTGATAATTCTTATTTTGCTTTATTATATGTTAAATTGCTTCATGTGAAACAAGAAGACAAATGAAAGGGAGAGATGAGAGAAGTTGGGATAATCTGGTACTGAAACCGTTTAACTTTCTTTGTTATTATACTACCTCCTACTTAAAAGAATAAAATTTGTGGCCAGGCACAGTGGCTCATGTCTTTAATCCCAGCACTTTGGAAGGCTGAGACGGGAGGATCACTTGAGGTTAAGAGTTCGAGATCAGCCTGGCCAAGATGGTAAAACCCCGTCTCTACTAAAAATACAAAAATTAGTTGGGCGTGGTGGTGCAAACCTGTAGTTCCAGCTACTTGGGAGGCTGAGGTAGGAGAATCATTTGAACCCGGGAAGTGGAGGTTGCAGTGAGCCGAGATTGGGTGATTGCACTCCAGCCTGGAGTGACAGAGTGAGACTTTGCTCAAAAATAAATAAATAAATAAATAAAACTTGTGAAATGTCACAGGTAGTAAGTAGTCGATTTTTCTTAAAGTCCTTTTCATTGAGAGAGGACCTCTTTTTCCCCAAAGGGACTGGATGTTTTTAATATAAAAAATAGAAATGTGGAGTTTTGAAGTTTTGCTAATTCTTATTCAGAGCTCATCAGGATTTCCCCAGGGCTGCTGGGGAAGGTTTTTTTCCTCAGAATAATGCATTCTTTTTTTTTTCTTCTTTTCTCTCTCTCTCTCTCTTTTTTTTTGTTTGAGACGGAGTTTTGCTCTTGTCACCGAGGCTGGGTGCAATGGCATGATCTCTGCTCACTGCAACCACTGCCTCCCAGGTTCAATTGATTCTCCTGCCTCAGCCTCCTGAGTAGCTGGGATTATAGGCGCCCACCACCATGCTTGGTTAATTTTTGTATTTTTGGTAGAGACGGGGTTTCACCATGTTGGCCAGGCTGGTCTCGAACTCCTGACCTCAAGTGATCCGCCCTCCTCGGCCTCCCAAAGTGCTCAGATTACAGGTGTGAGCCACTGCCCCCCAGCCCAAAATAATGCATTCTTAAAGAGGAAGGGCTAGCTTTAAAAATGGAGGCTCACTGGAACTGAAAAAAAGGGTGAGACTTTCAGCAATTACTGGTATGACAATGACACCTGAAGGCAGAAAAATGTAGTGCTTTTTGGACTGTGGATGGAGTCAGAGTTGGTGATTGTTAGAACTTTCTGCTCTGAAGCCCAGGGTCTGGGGATTTCTGGCAACATACAAAGGAAAGGCAGAAAGGGTGACTTCTGCCTGAGAACTTGGGCTGGGCTGGAATATGATGAAAGTGAGAAGCTGTGTCTGTGACAGCCGACCCCATAAGCAGGGACCGGCCCTGCTTTCTCTCTATATAGCTCCTAGTCTAGTGCCTTGCACACAGCAAATGCCTAGCAATTGCTTGATAAATAAATGAATGAATTAAACAATTAAAGCTAGCTGTTTTAGGGCCCACTCAGTGGCTCTCAAAGTTTAGGACCTGTGATAATTACCTAGGAAGCTTGTTGAAGATACAGGTATGGTCCAGAAATCTGCGTTTTGAAAGGTATCCTAGGTTATTATAATGCAGGTGGTGCAATTTCAATGAGAAACCAACAGCAATAATGCTGGGGTCCCAAGTGAAAGGACTGTGCCCACAGAAAGGATAGCAACTAGCTCAATTCAGGACTTGAGAGGGAAGGAACAAGGAGCTCTTCAACCCCAGGAGTTGGGACCAAAAGAAGAGAGCTATAGAATTGAAGGAGGAGACCAGAAAGACCCTCAAAGGGACTATTTAATGCTTTTAAAATATGCCAAGCCCACTGTGTAGTATGAGTCAGCAATTTATCACAACTAGGTAGGCTTGTTACTTTGACATGCCCTCGCATTTTTGATAAGTCAGCCATATATTTGAGCTGACAGTGTGTGTTGGCCAGGAGAAGACAGGGAAGGAGAGAGGGATAGCACCAGAGAAGAGAACATGGAAAAAGTCCCTGACTCAGGGTCTGGAGCTTGATAAAGCAATAATAATACTAGCTAATATTCTTTGAAGTCACACTATGTGCTGTTGCTGCATACACTTTTTAAGTGGCATTTATCTAATCCTCACTATGACCTGTAAGAGGAAGATCATCTTCATCATCTACATGTTATGATTAATGAGGTTTAAACCCAGTTCTGTCTGACTCCAAAGCTTATGCATATAAGCACTATGCTGTATTTTTCTTTCCTTTTTGTAACCGTTTGGGTTATATTGTAAGAAGTTATTCTGAAAGTCAGTAGCTACAAGGCAGAGTACTGTGATAGCCTCTAGTGTCCTTTTTCATGGGGAGGGGACGGTGCAGTTGTTGGGGAGCAAGAGTGGATGGGCAATGTGTGTGTTGAGGGGGTTTTAAGATTGCTCACCTTATTGCAAGAATATTATACTTCCCTAAGTATCACATTATCTTGACCCATGCTTCTCGTCTTTGTTGTACATAGTTATGGACTAAAATTCCAGAACACAGTTTAAGAAAACTATGAAAAGACTCTGTCGATGCATATACATTTTTCTTGTCTTATTCTTACTATCTCAGAATCACTTTTGTGCTCAACTCCCTATGAGGTTTTTCTTCCCCAATTGCTTTGATGTTTTTGTTCAGCCTGCCACCTTATGGATTTATTGGCTGATAGCAGGTAACAAATGGCCTAGGGGATTCATGACTGTTCCCTGGGTTCTGGCCCCTCATTTAATCAAATGGACTCACTGGTGTGCTGGAACAGTTTAACAAGTGGCTCTACAAGGAGGGAAAAAAAACCCTTGATTTGTATGACTTGCTGATTTCTGTGTTGTAAATATTCTCACTATGGCTAATTCAAGCTACCAATTTACCATCACTGAATGCCAGGTTGTGAAGATATGAGCATGAATGAACCACCCAGATTATACAGATGTACATAGCCTCATGAGCAGAGAAAATAATAAAATGTAGTGAAATAAGAGGCAATATGTTTTTATTACCTTTGTTTTAAATATACTTTGTTTAATATAATTATTTAATATAATTTACTAAATAATTATAAATATTAAATAATATAAAATATAATATATTTTATTCATTATTAGAAAATAATATATTTTAATAACATATTAATAAACAGTATATTTTATTTATTACTATAAAATAGTATATTTTAATAATAAATATAAATATTAAATAATATAATTATTTAATATAATTTAATATAGTATAATTTAAGTTAATATAATTTAATGTGATTTATTTAATTGCAAATTTACATAATTTAACAATGGCTGTCTTAGCAACCAGCTCACAAAATTCTTGGGAGCTTAACAAGTGGCTGCAACGTTCCTGACATTTTAAGGATTAGCTTCAGCGAGCTATTAGGAGGCAGCTCTAGCACACCACTGCTTGGACTATTGCACAAGTCCAGCATTTCCCATCTCCAGTTATCATCTAGACGTGCTCATCCTAAAAGCGAAATCTGATCCCGGTCCTGGCCTAGCTCTCCACTGCCCTGGAGATAAAGTCCAAACTCCTTAACATCACGCTCTAGTTGCCCTTAAGGCTGCCCCTCCAGCTCATTTCCTGCCATTGCCCTTTCTGGACCCTCTGCCGCAGCTGCATGCCCTAGGCACTGGTGGTGGGAATGCTGCCCATCAACATGCCAGTCTGTCCACTCTCTGCTGCTATATGCTTGGTCTGGTTTTCTTCTTAGAAAACTCCTTACATGTGCAAGGCCTGGGGCAGGACCACAAAGAGTGGAGGCCACTCTTCTTTTCCGACCTGCACCCATCTGGCATGCGTCAGGCCCACACAGGCAGGCACCGTCCACCCCTACCTCAGGCTGAGGGGCAGGTACCATGCATAATTTGCCCTCGGTTGTATCAACCTGGGGAGGAAGTCTGCGCTGGCCCCAGAATCAGGTCTGGCTCTGGGAGAGGGAATTCCAGCCTCTGTACCCAGAGCACTGCAGGGAGGGACAGAGGTTCTGGTTGGGTGTGTTCCCTTGGTTTACACAGGATGAGGCCAGAGGATTAGGCGGGGGAAGAAAGAGAGCAGGGAGGGAGTGAGAGGAGCTTGGGGCTAAGAGTGGAACTGCTTCTACTTTGCCTTCGAATCAGGCTCAAATGTCACTGCCTGGTCCCTGGGTCACTTGCTAGCTCTCTCCATGTGAACTGTGGTCCCACAGTTCACTGTTTAGAGCTATGATTTTGCACTTTTCACACAGAGCTACAGCTGTCTGTTTGCATGTCTGTCTCTCCTTAAAGGACTGTGAATTCCCTAAGGTCAAGAAAGTTGACCTGTTCACCTTTATGTCCCTCAAATGGAATGCATTTTTTGAATCATCAATAAAAGAGTTTTGGAGTCAATGAAATAAATTACTTTATTAGTAAGTTATTTTTTTCTTTCTTATTAAGTAGGTTGTTTTAAGAAAACTGGTTTTTACTGCCAGGTCATTAATCCTAGACTAGATTAAAGATATTTGTGTTGTTTCTAACTGATGAAATTGTTTGGAATGCCTAAAATAGCCAGTCATTATGATAATCCTAAGACCATATTTTCTGGTGAATTGTCCATTGTCATTGCCTGACAGATGGACGTAAACAGTTCTTATTCTTTCTTGCGGTTGTGAGGCGTCAGGATTTTTATACAGATGAGAAGGAAGATTTTTTTTCAAGAAAAGGGAAAAAGAGAGAGGGGGTGTTTTTCTCTGAATTTGGAAAGACTTGATCTCATTACCTGTACGTCAAAATATTTTTTTTCCATTTGGGTTCACCAGGGAAGAGGCGATAATTGGCCACATCAGGAACTCCACAGCGCGGCTTCTTGATCACGTCCATTGTGGTCTGGTCTAACTTCCCGGTGACTTGGAGGCCAAAGAACGCTTGTAGCTCCTTAATCTTCCTTACCATGGAATTGCCTCCTCTTGCAACCATCTCACCAATCTGGTGTCCTTCTTTTTTTGTGTAATATTTGTCAAGATACGCCTGAAATGGAGAGGCAGGCTGACGTGTCTACAGCGTAGTCTGGGAAATACTCATGCTCAGGTAAGGGGACAGCATTCCTGATGTATTAAAAGCAGTGTGTACAGTATTTTCCCATTTATGAAAAAGGCAGACATATTTGTATACATATAGCTTAGCTATACTCCAAATTATTAACGATGATCGGTTTTGGGTAATGGGAATTATAGATTATTTAATTATTTCCTTTTGTCCACCTGCATTTTATATTTTTTCTACAATGAATATAACAAATATGCATTTTGCTTTAATTTTTTTAAATGAAAAAAATTCAGGGAAGGAATCTGATGTGAACATTATTTCTGTGGATCACTTATTTGTCACTGAAGTTCTTTACCCAATTTGCAAATCAAAGGCTATCTGGTTTCTTTGGTAAACAGTTACTGGTATCATCTTTCCATTGTACATAATGCAAGATCAGTATGCTTTTAACTCTTGGAGGCATTGTATTCCAGCCTCTCATACTTTACAAAGGCAGAGGGTCCACCTGTTTTTCAGCTGAGGATTTTAATGAGTTCAGATGTGTTCAGTATGTGGGCTGGAATTTGTTTCCATGAGACAACTTTCCTAGGCAAGGCTCTTTGTCCCTTGAAGCAAATAAAATAAGCCATAAATTATAAGGCTTTCATTTGCACAAAAAGACATAAAGTCCTCAGTATATATTGTTCAAAACTCTTTTCTATGACTCAGGGCTGGGATTAGGGTAAAACGAGTGATGCAGGGACATGCAAATACAGGGTTGAGGCCTGCCTTTGGCCCAGGAATTCCACCTAATCAGCCGATTTTAGGAAAATAACCAAAGAGCTGCTAAAGATTCAGTCATCCTTTCATATCCGTGGGGGAATTGGTCCCACGACCTCTCTCAGATACCTAATCCACAGATGCTCAAGTCCCTGATATAAAATGGCATAATATTCACATACTACTTAAGTACAGCCTCCTGTATGCTTTAAATCATCTCTAAATTACTTATAATACCTACTATAATATAAATGCTATGTAAATAGTTGTTATACTGTATTGTCTAGGGAAAAGCTACAAAAAAAGTATGTTTTGAACATGTCTTCCCTGAAACAGATGCAACCGTCGATTTTTTTCTTGAATATTTTCAATCCACAATTGGTTGATTGCATGTGTACAGATTCCATGGATACAGAGCACTGATTGTATTTAACTATCTACAATTTTATATTTATATAGTATATATTTGATATAAATTACATACTATTCACCTGTATATTAGTCATATATTACCACATATAAACTATGCAAATTGTTTACTTGTATATCATGCACACATATTTTTAACATATATATGAAGATAATAAATAATTGGAAGTAACCTTAATGTCTTATGTCAGGGGATTTAGTATATATATTATCCTATATTCATATGAGGCAATACTAGGCCTCTAGTAAGATCAGTTTTGAAAAATAAATCTTAAATGTTATGAAAAATACTTTTTTCGTAATGGCAATATACTGAGAAAAGGAGAGAAATCTTTATAAGGTTATAATAATAATTTTCTGAATAAACCATACATATACACACACACAATAATAAAAGGAAGTCTGCCTGAATATTAATGTTGATTATGTCTGGGTAATGAAATTATGGATGACTTAATTTATTCTTTATTCCTTCCTATACTCCAAATTTTTTTACAATGAGCATGAACCGTTACTGTTGGGGAAAAAATAAAAAGGAGTAAGTCTCATTCGTATGTTTGGAGAGGGTACTCTATTTTTTCACTGCAGGATCAGCTGATCCTTCACTCCCTGTCCTGCTTGTGAGAGAAGATCACTTTCCCCGTTGTTGTCCCTTATAAAAACGTTAGGTGAGATGAGAAGCCAAGAGGAGGAAAAGGGAGAGGAAACATGGGGTACCCAGGCTCTGAAATCTAGCCTGGGTGTTCTGAAACAAAGCTGTGACTATTTGGTTCCATTCCACCTCTAGTTAGACCACCTTATGTAAGCATTTATGTTTCTCATCTTTTTTTTTTGGCATGATGAGGTGGATTGGATGAATTGTTCCTGTCTGTGCACGTTGATGCTGTGATAATGCTATGCTTGTGGTAATGTCTGAATTATACTCCTCAGGGTTAAGCTCCATGTATAAGACCAGGTCTTTTGTGTCTCTGAGATGATTGATTTCAAATATTTTGTTCTCCTGCTAGGTTATGTGTTACACTCTATGTTCTAGTTTTTGTCTCACAAATAGGTTATATAAGGGAAGATGCGCATGATAAATTAAGTGGAAAACATGTTTGCTGTGTTTACCACTGCTATTACAATATGAGCCATGTTTATAAACATAAGTGATATCTTTAGTCATACCATCCCAGTCATATCATCAGGGCTGAGATGAAGCCAGTGGTGGATTACCAAAAACTCTGTAATCAAGATAATAATTTAATGCAGAATTTAAAAAAATAAAATCAATGCGAAAAAATCCATGATAAACAAAGTTTCAAAATTTTAAAAACAGGATGCATTTCCTGCCTTGGTTGCCTCACACTAATCTTGGCCCTGAATCATAGAAAAGTGTTATGAAAGATACAGTCTAAGGGACTAACAGTGGTTAAACCTTAATAATGGAGTTAAGATGATATATTTTTAAAAACAGGGTTTTTACTTTTTTTTTTTACTACGAACCTGCGTAATTTTTATAACCAACAGTTTGTTTCTTTAAAATATGCACAAGATGTTATTCTGAGAGCACAAAAGGTTTATGGCTGGTCACACAGGCAGGATTGAAACAGTACCTTTTAATGAAGTAAAAATAAAATTAGAAACTATTCCTTCTTAAAAACAAAAATTCATCACTGCAGTGATAGAAACAAAATCTCTCCGTCGGTGCTTCCATAAGATGTGATTCTTGTACTGGTAAAACACCTGTCTCATTGCACTGTAAACCATCACTTTCTACCAGTTTCTTATCACTCTCACCTGCTTGGTTGCAACCTCCTTCCAATCAGGCACTGTTTTGCCTTCACAGATACAAACCCTGTATTTGACTCAGTTCTAGGATCAGAGTAGATGCTCAGTTAATGTTTGAGCTCTTTTTCTTTAGGCAAAATATGAAAGTATGTTTCCTTGAAGAATTATCAGATATACTGAAGTACTGAGAGTTCAGAACTCTGGGCACTTTCTTGCTAAAGTTACTGACAAGGTTTTGGCATACTTTTCACAGTCACAATATTCTATCAGGCACTTAGGTGTGTGCTTAGAATTGCTTTCTTGTGATACCCTAACACTTGCATACTGTTGGCTTAGCACTTAATGTTGGCACTGGGAAAAAGAATTCAGAATTTACCAGAATTGTCCCTCCAAGCTTCCCCACTGCGTCATTGTTAAAATTATAGAATATTGAGATCAATTATCAGGTGATTCTCTCTCCACTTCTCTTCCAGTATCTGACAGATAAAAGTACAGGAGGCCAGGGGTTCCATTCCGGCAGGCTAGCAGCTTAGGGCTCCCTCCCAAGCCCTCATTCAGTGCATTTTCTTAGTGTCTTTCCTGAAACTTGAGTTTAAACTCAATTTAAGTACGCTCCAGGACAGGGTGAAACTTAAGGTGCATTTCGTCAACATTTTTCTTTTTTGGCGAAGTCACTGTCAGGTTCCAGGGTCAGGTCTGGGGCCACCACTACACCAAATGCACTGAACACACTGACATGCTCAGTGTCAGGTTCCAGTCCATGCTGAGGTCTGAGGGGAGTGGGTGGGTGGCAGACAGCTGAAAGAATCCTCAGGGAGGGGTTGCAGGCATAGGCAGATGAATATGGTTTTATTCAGCAGCTCTCTCTTCAGCAGCTTTCTCACACTGTACACCCTGTTTCAGCTGCTAGAGCCGGCTGCTTCCACACACAGCTGCGCGGCTGGCCCGCCCTTCAGGGTCAGCAGCTTAACTCTTTCTCTCTCTGGGCACAAGCCGGTTCCTGGCTCCCCTCCACCCGCCCGCAGGATGGATAGCTTTGGCTGGCTCTCTATTTCTCTGGGTGAGAGGACTCCTGTACAGTGTCAGCAGGGCAATTATACCTTTTACAGACAATAGTGGCTTAGAGCTAAGTGATGGCCTTCCCATGTTATGGCTACACGGCTGTGATAACAAGTGGAGATATACACCTGCACCCTAAACTCACCGAGTCACACAGGATGTTTACCTCGGCCTATGCCTGCTTGGCTGCAGCACAGCCATGTTCCTTACAGTCACACAAATAGACTTGTGAGAACTTTTAAAGCTGTCTGAAAAATCCTAGGTTCTAGTCCAGGCTGTGTCACTAACGTGCTTGGGCAATTCTAATTTCTTGTGGTTTCAGCTTTCTCATCTATAGAGTGGTTTCTGCCCTACTGGCTACACGAGTGTGAGGATCCGATGAGGTCCTCAATGTGAATGCTTTTAAATGTGTCAGAATACTTTAAAATGACCTTTTACTCATTAAGTCCATATCTGGAAACCTATCCTGAAAAAATAATTGTTTAAATTAGCTTGATGTACAAAGATGCTTATAGAAGCTTTATTCATATGGAAGTAATCTATTTGTCAAATAAAGGAAATGGTCAAATAAATTATAACTTATATTCTGGACTATTTCTGAGTGTCTAAAGTGATGTTATGAAAAATAGTATAAAATCAAAATTTCCTTATTACATAATGGAAAAGTAAAAACCACATTTTGAAGACAATAACAATTTTAAAAAGTCTTTATCATAGAAAATGAAATAGTAGTAAAAACGCCTGAATTAACAGTGTGTATTTTCATTTTCTTTAGTTATGAGTTCATTATAATGGGGTAATTAAAATTTTTGTTATTTTTAAACATAATTTAAAAAATATGTTTTAAATGTCATATTGATACTATTTTTTTTTTTAACAAACAAACCTAGAATAAAATCCTGGATTATGAGAATAGGTAAGCATTTTGTCATCTCATCATTTGCAAAGCAGTTATGCAAATTAGCAAATCAGAATTTAAAGGACACAAGTGACATTAAATAAATCAAGAAGCTGTTTATCTTCTCAAGTGTAGTAGATTTTTTGGCGGGAGGGAGAGGTGTATGGTGTTTGGAAACATGGCCTCTTTGGTGTTTCCAGGAACCATTTGTTCTTTCTTAGCGAGTGACCTAACAGATCACTTAGCAAGAAGAGAGCATCTCTAAGCATTCTCTCTGCTTAGCGTGACCCAGGCCACCAGGCACCAGAGGACCCGCTGGTCTCCCCTGTCCTTGGGACCCTCTTCCCTGACCTCTCGGCTCTAGTCACATGGGCCTGATGATCGCATTTCAAGCAGCTGCTGTTTCCTCTGCCTGGACTGCCCCATCTCCAGGTCTTCATGTGGCTGGCTCTTTCATGCAGCTCAGGTTCATCTAAAAGGTCATTTCCTCTGAGCAGCCTTCCAGGACTACTTCATTTAAAAATACTCCCTCCCCAGACCACTTCCCCAGTCAGTAACTCTCTGTCATCCTGATTAACTGCTTTCCAATCTCAACCGATCACTTTGTGAAATAATCTTGTGCACTCATTGGCTGACTTGTTTATCTTCTTGGAGCACCTTCCCACCAGCTCCCTCGTCCTCCTGGAAGCAGCATAAGAACAGGGGCTTCATTTGTTTGATTCCCTCATGCTTCTCCAGCACACACCGCACTGGAAGCATTCAATACGTGAACTTTTGCTGCCTATTTTACTGCTTTTGTTTGTGATTTTATGAGGCTGATGAGGTTGTTATATAGCGTTTCTATAAATTATAAGGTAGGATGTTATTAAATAATTATTTCTTGTCACTGTGATCCTCATTAGAGGTTCAGCCAGATCATTCCAGACTCCTATGGAGTGATGAGTGTCCCTGCCCAGAGCTGAGGGCCAGGGCCATTGCAGGCCGAAGGTGCTGTGTGCCAGGTGAGGAGATGTGGACAAGTTTCCCTGCTCCTTGGTCTAAGATCCTTCTGAGAGTATGTCATAAGGGAGACAGAGAAGGGCTGATTTATTTTGGAGAGGAAGCAGTAAGGAATCACTAAATGTCCCCAACATTCCAGGCCATGCCATTGTTTCTAAAGATGCCCAGCTGACTCCTGACCAGCTAGAACAGCAAGAATGGCTCCACCCAAGAGTGTCTAGCCCAGGGATCCCCAGTTCCAGGGCTGCACGCAGGAACCAGGCTGTGGCCTGTTAGGAACCCGGCCCCACAGCAGGAGGTGAGTGGCAGACCAGCATTACCGCCTGAGCTCTGCCTCCTATCAGATCAGCACAGGCATTAGATTCGCAGAGGAGCAGGAACCCTATTGTGAAATGTGCATGTAAGGGATCTAGGTTGCACGCTCCTTTTGAGAATCTTAAGCCTGATGATCTGAGGTGGAACAGTTTCATCCCCAAACCATCACCCCCCCAGCCTCCTGCTTCCCATGTCCATGTAAGACTGCCTTCCATGAAACTGGTCCCTAGCTGCTCTAGCCTTATTCCTTCATAGACTAGTCAGGGGTGGCTATTTTTTTCTGCAAAGGACAATAATTAATATTCTTTGCTTCTAGGCTAACCTCTGCCATTGTGGCACAAAAGCAATCGTAGACAATCTGTAAACTAAGGGGCAGGGCCAACTGTAGTTTCCCTGAACTGTGAATTAGAAGGAGGGTCTCCCAACACCTCAGATCCATTCTGGCCTCAGCATGGCTCTCCTTCTGGAGGTCACAAAACCTCTTTAGTTTCAGAATCACAGTGGCATGAGGCAGGGTAGGGAAAATTACATTTGGGAAGAAGGCACCTAAAACTAGGTGGCACGGACAAAATACAATTGAATAAAGATCCCAGTATCCTGAGTTACTTTGAAATTAGTTCATCTGAAAGTGAGCTAAAGTCAAAGGAAGTTCAATTCAACATGGCTGTGCTGGGCATCAGCTGTGCTGTTCATCTGTGGAGCTGATATTTAAGTGTTTAATGACTGGTACGGCTGGGGAACTGACCAGTTAATAAGGATGAGTGGCAGAAACAATTGGTAGGGACATGCTATTGCACATGGGTGCAAATCAGCTCTATGATGCAGACAGCCAAGCGGTACACAGGTGCAGCCTGACAGGCAAGAAAGCAGCCCTGAGGCAGAGCTGGTGATCACAGGTGTGCTATAATGCTGGCAGACTCTTGAATAGGCCTGTGTGCAAAAACATTTCCTCTACATATCTTTCACTAATGTTGGAAATTCCATCCTTAGACATTCATTTCTTTAGGTTAAGGATGCCACCCTTCTTTTAAAAACAAAAAACTTTTGGAAGCATATATGTAATATATATATATTGAATCATTTTGAATCAAGTAGTCTTTGCAAAAAATTCTAATATGAATCATTTCTATCAGACCCTTTCCAGCAGTCATATAGGAGAGATGTTAAAAGAGGAAAATACACAAAGTTTAAGTACATAAACTTTGTACTTTGTACTTACTACATAAACTTTGTTACATACTTTGTACAGAAACTTTTACTTCGTTGGGGAATATGCTTTAGGGAGAAAAGGCCCTCAAATGAGAAGTGGGTTGGCACCCAGGAAGAACTTAGTCCACTTTAAATTTTGATCAGGGTTACCTTGAATATAAGAGCCTTTTAAAAAGTGTAAACACAGGAAATCTCTTCGCTGTGACTGCTAAAGCTTAGCACTAAATTCACAACCTGCCTCTAGCGTGCGGATTATGCCTCGGTTTTTATTTTTCTGCTTCTGTTTTCCATCCTACATTATTCCTGGGAAGTACTTGTTTGGTCCCTTTATATTGTATGGTTTTCACAAGCCACCTGGAATTTTTTATGAGGCAAGATAGCTAGGTAGATATATATTCATGTATTTATTCAGTCATGCAACATGTTACACCTAATATGCACCAGACACCAATCTAGATGGACAGAAGATAGCATCGATCATACTTCAATGGACTGACCTGAAATGATTTTAAAAGAACAATATAATTTTTTTCTTATTTTCTCACTATGCCCTTTTAGGTTTTCTAGGGCAAAGGAACAAGAAGGAATTGGGCAAAAATTCACAAACCTGTGCGAGGCGGTAGTTGTTCCTCCAGGTCCTGGGGGAGGCTGCAACTAGGGAGGGGGCTGCAGTGGAAAACTTCAAAGCCATGATGAGGAGGACAGCAAGGCCAGATGCAGGGAGCACCTTCATCCCCTCACAGTAGCTTGGTAATTATATCAGCCTGGGGGATGGCAGACAGTGCACGTTTGCACTTCGACCTTGAGCTCCTTTTATAGAGTCAAACAGGTCTGGACTCTCTGAGCAAGGATGATTCATGTCTCAAACAGTAATTATACAGCTCATTTCTCTCCCTGATGATGGGGTAACACAACTGTACACAGGAATCAGGGAAAGCTTCATTTTTGTTGTTGTTGTTATTTGCCAAGCGGCAAAAGAAGAACAGTCACTTTTAATGAAGTTTGTCAGCTACTTACACAAATTGAAGTAAACTTCATTGATTTGAACCCAACTCAGCTGAAACATTTGATTAGTCTTAATTTGGGGGCCTTTTTCCATTCTGATTACAGAAAAGATAGATGATTACAGTATAATTGAATTTGTCCTCCAAGTAATCCCAAACTCCCCATGCATTCAACCCAATCGCCTCTATCTTCTGCATTCACTTCAAAATTTTTCAGTAGCAACTGCTGTTCATAATGATGGCTCTGAGACACATAAGATCCTGAATCATCAAGGCAAGATTACATTTTACTGTGCTGACGTAGGGTGGAAAGTGAACTGATAACTGTTAGAAAGCCTTTGAATAAATTAAGACAAGAGTTATGTCTTAGTTAACCAAAACATTAACCAGAACTCCCCAATCTATGCACACTCTGGTTAATTGGAGTCATATGGTTTTTTTCTGGTCTGATTAGGATGGATTTTGATCCAGAGATGATATGGTGAAATGGTGTCATATGGTGGGAAAAGCACTTAGAGTCAGACAAAGCAAAATTAAATTTTTAAAAAGATATTTCCTAGCTGTGTGATGTTAGGCATGTCATTTAATCTCTGTGAACATCAGTTTTTTAAAAATCTACAAAAGTAGATTTAAAAATCTACTACTATGTATAAACTTTTCAGTGTTATGGAGTAACACATATAGCATGACATCTGCTAGCACCACTTGGCATCCCTTAGACGTGGATTCAAATCCTAATTTTGATTTTAGACTAGATTCAAAGTTATTCCTATAGTGAATATAGTGAATTCCTACAGTCTTTCTCATTCTGTTGCATTTTGATATACTTTCTTGTATGGAAGAGAAAGTGATGGAGTTATAGCCAATGTATAGTATCTAGTGTACAACCCCAGGTACTCAACAGGAGTTTGTCACACATTGATATGGTTTGGCTCTGTGTCCCTAACCAAATCTCATCTCGAAATGTAGTCCCCATGTGAGGAGGGAGGTGATTGGATAATGAGGGTGGTTCCCCCATGCTGTTCTCATGATAATAAGTGAGTTGTCACAACATATGATGGTTTTATAGGTGAAAGTCCCTTCTTTGCTCTTCTGTCTCCTGCTGCCTTGTCAAGAAGGTGCCTGCTTCCCCTTTGCCTTCTGCCACAATTGTAAGCTTCCTGAGGCCTCCCCAGCCATGTGGAACTGTGAGTCAACTAAGCCTCTTTCCTTGATAAATTACCCAGTCTCAGGTATTTTTTTATAGCAGTGTGAGAATGGACTAATACACACATGCAAACAGAATTTCTGGCATGTACTGTGAGATACACAAAACATGTGTTTCTGAAGAAGAAAAACGAAAACCACAGATTAGATTAATTCAACTAACTAAATTGTAAGCTCTTTGAAGATTGTATTCTAAAAAATGTCACTTAATCAAGTTTGTTTAAAAAAGAATGAATGAATGTACAAACATATACTAATCGTCGCTTTTTGGTTTCAGGAAAGGAATAGGATATTGCAATAATTTTTCAAAATTTGCATTTATATAGTCTCCTATCTTCTAGAGCCCTATCTTCAGCAGCTGCCAAAATTGAAGAACAAAGAGAATCCTTGAAACTTCCCTTCAACTGGTCATCCTCTTCCCTTTTTTCTCTTTTAAACACTGTTCCAATTCATTATGAGGGCCCCAATGCAAAAACAGACATGGAAGTGAACATTGGAGTGAAAGGAATGATGGTAAGAAATTCTGGGGCCAATAGAGAGAAAATATTCTCACCTCTAGGACTCTAGAGTAATCTAAGTTCAATTTTTGGAAGCACATGGAAGTTTAATAACTGCCTATAGGGTGTGATCTAGATACTTCTAGAAGGTTCCAGTATCCACTTTTCTAACACATAAATGCAATCAATCCCAATATTCTTAAGTGCAACATTTTAATTATCAAGTACAAAACTTTTGTAGAGGAATAGCAATTTATGTTCTTATAAGTCATTTATATATTAGTGTGACTAAATTTCACCTCAGAGTCAGCCATAGGCAACATCTTTGACCTTTCCAGAGAGAGGATAATAAAGTAAATGTTTGGTAGTTCCTCACTATGATTTTCATTTCCTGATTTTCCTTTCTTCACAGGGGAGCAAAAGTCCGCTTTTTTCTATCATTCTTGTATCAACTCTAAATTAAAACCCAAATCACTGAAGTCTAAAAAATCATATCAAAGCAAGTAAATGACTAAAAGGAAATGAAATGAGAGATCTTATCAGAGAAATATGAAAGGGAAAATACCACTGATTAAATAACAGGGGAAAAATAAGTCATTACACCATTAAATGTATATGTTGACATACTATATGTTGTTATGTGCTTATTGTCTTGCACCAGTAGAATGTAAGTCCCATAAGGGTAAGAACTCTATATATTCTGTTCACAGCAGCATCTCTAGTGCATAGAACAGTACCTAGCATAAAATAAACAGTTGTTGAACAAACAAATGTATGAATGAATGATTAATTGAATGATTAAAGATAGAAAGAAGAAAAACAAGAATGTCCTTAGAGGGATAAATTTTAAATCAACCCATATAATGAATCAAATAAAGGTGTATAGCATCACTCTAAGAAACTAGAACCTTTATTAAACTCACATTCTATGCCACATGTAGCCAAGTACCTTATGTACATTTTTCACACAACTTTATGATGCGCTGTTTTTCAAGTGAAGAAATGGGCTCATGGAGGATAAATGATTCATTAATTTCACATAGATATTAAGGTGGTGGCTCCAAGATTTTCACCCAGTTCTGTTAGACATCGAAGCCTGTGTTCTTTACAGGAAGTATACGTTGGTGCCTTTGTGGAGCAGTGCCTTGGGAACATGGTATTTCAAGTTGGCTGTCAGGGAGATCCCTAGGCTTATTCTAGCTGCCCGGCAGCTCCCTGGCACTCCCGTGTGTCTGGTCTGAGCAGAAGTTGGGCCAGCTAGGCTGTGCAAACTCCCTGGCTGGTGATGATGTTTCTTATTGCAAATGACTCCTTTGTTACTCTGGTTTCTGTTTTTCCATCTTTAGTGAATTTAACTTTCGTAAATGATTAAATTTCTGGATTTCCAAAGAATTCAGTTACAACCTGGTAAATTTTTCAGAATAAGAGATGCTTCTCATTGAGGCAGGATTCTGAGTGATCAGTCACCAGTTATGTTTTATTCTATATCCAGTCTTACCATGGCCCTCCTTTCAAATGACTCCAGTAAATATATGCCACTTTGAATGGCTGACTCTAAAAAATGTTTCTCTATGTAACTTGTATATCACATCATATTCTATTTTGTAATTTTTTTAAGTTTAGAAATTTATTATTAGAATACAGAATAACATGAACCATATTCTGAATTTCTAGAGCACACATATTCTAGAATCAGATGGAATAAAAATAGAGGAAAGAAACAAGTGTATTTAAAACCAAAGACTACCCCTAGAATCTCATATAAAAAATGAGTGAATGATCTTACCTTATTTGTGAGAATGAGAAGCTCAGAGAGGACCTTGGCAAGCTTATATCCAGAAGCCAACTGGTTTATTTTCACCAAGAACAGAAAAAGAAAGAGAAAAGGGAAGAGAAGGGAAGAAAAGAAAAAAAAAAATACATTTACTTTGTACTGTAGGTAATTTTGGTTAGAGAGGAAGAAGCAAACAGCCTTCTGATTTGGCAATCATTAGCATTAAAATGAGCTATTAAAGAAGGTTGTGAAGTTACCTTCAGCAGTCTTTGAGTACAGGGTAGAGCACCATGCTTTTAGTAAAGATTGGGTTCAGTGGGGTTCTGCCTGTCTGCTCAGGCTTGGGGTATGTGCACAGAACTTAGATTGCTCTGCCAAATTTTATTCATATATATACACACACACACATATATATATAATTTATAAATACTTATTGATATAATTTTTATATATACAATAAGTAAAATATCTTCATATTTTCAATAAACATTTATTAAATATCAATTATTTGTTAGGCACCAGGAATACAGAGATATGAGACACTGTTTTAACACTCTGGGAGTTCAAAGCTTACTGCTGCAATAAAATTGAAGTTGGAGTAAAATCTTAGATAAAGATCAACTGAATCTTAGTGACAAAAAACATGTCTTTACATTACAAATTGGTAGAATCCTTCTAAAGAGCTATAAATGATTTAGCAATGTGTAAAATATTAAAAGGACAATTTTAACCAAAAAGGCAAATAAAAATTACACAACATTTGATTCTATATCTGCTAAAGAGAAGTATATAGGGGGGAAAAAAAAAAAAGGGAAACCTGGGGTAGAGAAAACAGTAGTGTGAGGGTGTTAGGGCCTTACACCTATAATTCTTATACAATTTCCTTTAATGCTACCATGCATTTTTTCAAAACAGTAAGTGAAATTGTGAAAGACTGTGTCAATGTACCCTTTATATTTGTATTTGAGTAAACAGAAGACATATATAATGAACCCAGTGGCATATTTAACTCATTCATTTGTTCGGTTGTGAGTCTTCTTTCTATTTACTCAGTCTAGAACTCTTGTATTTATTCTATATGCTGGCACTAGACTTAGTCCTGGAGGTACAAAAGGCAAATAATACCTGTCCTTAACCAGAGTCTTAGAATCTCCAGGGAGAGGCTCAGATATAAACTCAAAATATCTTACAGTGTAATTAGTAAAGAAAGATACTTAAAGGTCCAAATGAGGTCAGAAGAGGGAAAGCCATCTCTGCCTGAGCAGTTGAGAATGAGAGTAAAATGGAAGAAAGTAGGGGCCAGGGTGGACTTTCCATGGGGATGAGGCTTTAGTTGAGGGCTGATTGCCAATGGAGTTAGAACTCACCTGCAAGAAGGGCGAGGTGAGAAGGAAGGAGAGTGACAGGTAGTGGGGAGGGGGAAATTCCAAGCAGAGGAGGCAATGAGGAGATGTTAAAGAAGAGGTTAAAGAAAAGCATCTGTTCTTAAGAAACTGAAGATATTTCTACGTACAAGGCAGTTTGGGGGCAGCCAACAGGAGGTGGGCGGAAAAGAAAGGCAGAGACCGGTCTGTTGGAGGATGCCTCTCACCCACAGTTCCAGGTACTGACACAGAAAAACAGAGGCCAGGAGTCATTTGCTGGGTGAACCTTGGTCAAAGGGAAAGCCAGAGAGCAATTTCCAGCCCAAGCTGCAGATCCAAAGGGCAGGACTGACATGAGGCTCCAGGGTGCAGAGCTGGAATATGGTAGGCAAAACAGAGAAGGCAGTAGATGGGCAGAATGGCATGGAACAAATCCGGAGCAGCCACAGTGCAGCAAAGGCTTGGAGGGCTTGTGGGGTTTTATTTAAAGGGCCTGGAGAGGAGTGTGCTGGGTAACGTCACAGGCGTCTTGTGTGCCAGGCTAAGGCATCTAGACATTAATGGTTTGTGATGGGAAACCACTGGAGAGTTTCTTCCCCAGCAATGACATGATGAGGTTTGCATTTACAGAAAGATTGCTCTGAAAAGAGCATGCGGGATGGATCGGAGGGGAGTGAGGATGGAGGCTGCCGGGGGCACCAAGGGGAGGGTAATAGGAGGTCCAGTCAGAGGGCTTACTGTTACGTTTATCTTAGATCATGAACTGTGAGAGACGAGCTGTCAGTATAAATAGCATTTTGTTTATTCTTGTAAAATCTCTGGCCTGTATTGCAATGATCACCAATGTGAGCTTTTGAGATTGGATAGTAAATGTGTTTACAGCTGCCTGTGTAGAGAGTGGAATGTCAAAAGTCCCATTAGAGCACATTCCACTTGCCCATTTTAGTGAGTCAATTTGCTAAATTATAGACTTATTTCAGCATACAAATCAGCAATTCTGGAAACTGATAGTTTGCCTGGCAGCTTCTTTTGAACATCTCCATTTTTTCCTAGAGTGTTGTCTACAGGTAAAATCAATTTAACTATCTTGAAAGATCTACCATATCCCCAGTGCTATCATCTGAATGTTTGTGTCCTCCCCCAAATTCATATGTTGAAATTCTCGCTACCAAGGTGATAGCACTAGTAGGTGGGGCCTCTGGGGTGTGATTAGGCTATGAGGTTGCAGCCCTCATGATTGGAGTAAGTGTCCCTATTAAAGAGGCTCCAGGGAGCTGCCTTGCCCCCTCCAGCAAGCAAGGACACAGCAGAAAGACACCATCTATGGATCAGGGAAAGCTCCCTTGATCTTGGGTGTTGCAGGCTCCAGAACTGTGAGAAATAAATTTTTGTTGTTTATAGGCCACCTACTTTATGGTATTTTGTTATAGTGACCCAAATAAACTAAGACAAACCTGCAGCATATTGTGGTGCCAGGTAGTAGAATGACGAAGCAATGTTTAAAGGATACTATCCAGTTATTTGGAGCCCCCTCTGGCCTAATCTAAGATACTTTGAGCATCAAAATCTGTAATGATAGTAACGGGTTGTGGTCCATTGAATGAAATAACTCATGAGTCTGTACTGATATAAACAAGCAATAATGGGGAGAAGAGAAAGCACTTCCTTATGGTAAAAAGGTAACTAATAAATACATGTAGAAAGAGTGAAGGCTTTAGAAAATACGCATTTGGTCAGCAGGGAAGTGCAAACCAAAACCACAATGAGATATCATCTTACCCCAATAAAAATGGCTGTTATCAGAAAGACAAAAAATAACAGATGCTCGTGAGGATGCAGAGAAATAGACAAGCCAATACACTGTTGGTGGGAATGTAATTTGGTATGGCCACTATGGAAAACAGTATGAATGTTTCTCAAAAAACTAAAAATAGATCTGCCATATGATTCAGCAATCCCGCTGCTGGGTAAATATCCAAAAGAAAGGAAACTCATATGTTAAAGGGGTGTCTTCATGTCCATGTGTATTGTGACTATTCACAATAGGTAAGATATGGAATCAACCAACATGTCCATCAATAGTTGAATGGATGAAGAAATGTGGCATGTATACACTATGGAATACTATTCGAGTATAGAAAAGAATGAAATCCTGTCATTTGCCACAACGTGGATGGCACTGGAGGTCATTACTTTAAGTGAAATGAACCGGGCACAGAAAGACAAATATTACCTGTTTTCACTCCATAAGTCGGAGCTAAAAAAAGTTAATCTCACATAGGCAGAGATATATGCTCTGGAGGACATTATGCTAAGTGATATAAAGCAGTCACAGAACAAATACTGCATGATTCCACTTATTAATACATGAAATACTTAAAATAGTTAAACTCGGCCAGGCATGGTGGCTCACGCCTGTAATCCCAGCACTGTGGGAGGCCGAGGCGGGAGGATCACTTGAGGTCAGGAGTTTGAGACTGGCCTCGCCAACATGATGAAACCCTGTCTCTACTAAAAATGCAAAAAAATTAGCCGGGCGTGGTGGTGCGCACCTATAGTTCCAGCTACTTGGGGGGCTGAGGCAGGAGAATTGCTGAAAGCCGGGAGGCGGAGCTTGCAGTGAGCCGAGATCATGCCACTGCACTCCAGCCTGAGCCACAGAGCGAGACTCCGTCTCAAATAATAATAATAATAAAAAACTAATAAATAAATAAAACGGTTAAACTCGTAGAAACAGAACAGAATGGTGGTTGCCAAGGGTTGGGTTGGGGTGGGGGAGAATAGAGAGTTGCCGTTTAATGAGAATATAAAGATCACATATGTGCTGATGAAACCTTAATTTTTATTGTCAGCTTAGATTTTTGTTTTAAGATATATTCAAGGGTTTTCTGCAATCTCCCCTTGAATCTCTCCCCACAGGGACTGTGAAGTGGCCACCTACTGTACTGTCTGCTTAGAGTAGCCACGCTGGTCCAATGGGAAGCTATCCTTTCAAACATGTAATTTGAATGAAACTTCTTATTGGCTCTGTCTCTCTGAAAGAGAGGGAAATGCTCCAGGTAAGAAAGGCCCCTGACCTGTGCTGGGCCAATCATAGTTCCTCATTTTCCTGGCCACCTTCCATTGGTCCAAGAATGGGCCAATCAGTGACCCAACTGGACTCATTAGCCTGGTTTCCCAGTATTACTGAATTTGGGATTAGAGATTGGACTCTTTCTGGGGATGGAGAAGCAAGGTGCTTGACTCATTTGTGGTCATGTTCCCTGCTCAGTGGAAATGCCAGGTGGCAGTAGAAGAGAATGAAGCAGAGATGAGAGAAAGAAAGAGAAAGGGAGACTGAAAGAGTTTCATCCTCAGTGAAGCTCAGTAAGCATTCATTTTCTGCAGTTATGTGAGCCTCCCAGTAAATTTCCCCTTGACCTGAACTAATTCTAGTGGGATTTCTGTCACTTGCATTTCACCTTCAAATTGAGGTCAGTCCAGAAAAAAACTTGCCATCTTTTGCAACATGCCTTTTCTGCCCGTTCCCCCACCACCTTCCGCGCTTATTTCTCCTCTTACTTTCTCCAGTTTAGCAATGCCACTAGCCTTAGCTGATGTGTACTGGTAGAACTGTCATGGTTGCTCATGGGCTTTTGCTGTGTCAGTACCAATGCCATGCTGGTTGAAAAATACTTTGACTATTACCCCTGCCAACGTCTATCCAGAAACCAGGAAGTTATTCTTGATTCTAGCTTCCCTCTACCTCTATGTATTTTTCCTCAACTTTTGAAATATGAAATACTTTACATAATTGATGTTTACTACTTTATTTTTAAATTTTGCATTTTGAAATGCTTTCAGGCTTACAAAACAGTTGCAAAAATTGGCCGGGCGCAGTGGCTCACGCTTGTAATCCCAGCACTTTGAGAGGCCGAGGCAGGCAGATCACCAGGTCAAGAGATTGAGACCATCCTAGCCAACATAGTGAAACTCCATCTCTACTAAAAATACAAAAATAGCCGGGCGTGGTGGCACGCCTGCAGTCCCACCACTCGGGAGGCTGAGGCAGGAGAATTGTTTGAACCTGAGAGGTGGAGGTTGCAGTGGGTCAAGATCACACCACTGCCCTCCAGCCTGGCGACAGAGCAAGGCTACGTCTCAAAAAAAAAGAAAAAGTTACAAAAATAATACAAAGAATTCACCTATACTCTTCACCCAGATTCTTCAAATGTTAATATTTTATATAATCTCAGTCTCATTGTCAAAATCAGGAAACCAGCTTTGACACAATACTATTACCTAAAGCAATGGTTCTCAAAGTGTGGTCCAGGAACCCCTGGGGGTTCTCAAAAACCTTTCAGGGAAACTACCAGGTCAAAACTTTGCTCATAATAATGCTACATATGATTTTCCTTCTTCACTTTCATTTCCTTATGGGTTTTCCTGAGGCTATATGACATGTGAACGGATTGAGTGCACAGGCAGAGAAACAAATTTCCTTCCAGAAAGCCAGACATTCAGTGGGTTTTGAGAAGTGTAAAACAGTGCCACTCTTCACAACAATTGTTCTTTTTGGAAAATATAGTTATTTTTTACAAAATATGTTACATTAATAAGTAATATATTATTATTTTCAAATGAACTGTTAAATATTGTCAATTTTAATTTACAATATGCTTAATGTGACAACTATAGCCAGCCATAAACAAGAGCTTTTGGGGTTCTTACTATATTTTAGAAAGGCAAAAGGATCGCAGGACCAAAATGGTGAGAACTGCTGATCTAATTCATGGACCCAATTGTCTTTCTTCATTTTTTTTTTGAGATGGAGTCTCGCTCTGTCGCCCGGGCTGGAGTGCAGTGGCCGGATCTCAGCTCACTGCAAGCTCCACCTCCCGGGTTTACGCCATCCTCCTGCCTCAGCCTCCTAAGTAGCTGGGACTACAGGTGCCCGCCACCTCGCCCGGCTAGTTTTTTGTATTTTTTAGTAGAGACGGGGCTTCACCGTGTTAGCCAGGATGGTCTGGATCTCCTGACCTCGTGATCCGCCCATCTCGGCCTCCCAAAGTGCTGGGACCCAATTGTCTTTCTAATTTTTTTTTTTTTTTTCTTATCTGGGATCCAATCCAGGATTTTACATTGGATTTAGTCATCATGCCCCTTTATTTTCCTTTAGTTTGAAACATTTCCTCTTTCTTTATCATTCTTTATTTATCTATCTTGATACGTGATATCTACTCTTGATATCTTGATACTTTCAAAAAGTACTGACAAATCCAAAAAATAAATAAAAAGTATTGGCCAGGCCAGGCGCGGTGACACACGCCTGTAATCCCAGCACTTTGGGAAGCTGAGGCAGGTGGATCACCTGAGGTCAGGCCCAGCCTGGCCAACATGGCGAAACCCGGTCTCTACTAAAAATACAAAAATTAGCCGGGCGTGGTGGTATGCACCTGTAATCCCAGCTACTCAGAAGGCTGAGGCAGGAGAATCGCTTGAACCCGGGAGGCAGAGGTTGCAGTGAGCCAAGATCACATCACTGCACTCCAGCCTGGGCAACAGAGCAAGACTCCATCTCAAAAAAATAAAAAAGTATTGGCCAGTTATTTTAAAGGAGGATCCTCGAGCTGGAATTTTTTATGCCTCCTCATGGTTAAATTCAGATCATACATTTTTTGTAAGAATACCACAGAACCTGTGCTGTATCCCCTTGGTACATCACATCAGGAGACAAATGGTATCAATTTCTTTCATTACTGGTGATGTTAAATTATAACTTGGTCCCCGTGATGTCGGTCAGATTTTTTCACCTGTTGTTTTCACCTTGTGAGAAGACACTATGAGACTTATAGAGCTATTCTGTATGCCATTCATGATACTCCTGTCCACTGATATTAGCATCTGCTGTTGATTCTTGCCTGAAACAATTTTTACAGAGGTGATTTTCTATTTCCTTTGTTCCTTCTGTATTGTTTTGTTGGAATTCAGTGGTAAGGAAGTGCTTTTTCTTCTCCCTCACCGGTTTACTTATTCATTCCATTATAACAGTTATAGAATCAAGGATTCTCATTTTATTCTCTAGATTATAATCTGTTGGCATGATAATTTTGTTTATGAAGTGTAAAACAATGACACTCTTCACAACCAATTTTTTTGAAAAGACAGTTATTTACAAAAATATGTGACATGAACAAATAATGTATTATTATTTTAAAATGGACTATTGAATATTATTTTTCAATTTTAATTTATAATATGCTTAATGTGATAACTATAGCCAGATAAACTTGACCAATGACTGTCCAAACTTGGCTGATGGAGGACCCTGTTTCCATTTAACATGCCTCCAACATTTTGTCAGGCACTTTATTGTGTTCTAGCATCACAAGATATTTTGGGCTCATCTTGTACTTACCCTGGCCCATCCCTGAAATCAGCCATTTCTCCAAGGAGCTCTATTTCCTCTTATTGGAGAACACTGTCTAGAAATCAAAATCTGGCTGGCTGTGCCAAATGGTACTGTGCTGTCTTTACTTATTTTTAGTAATTAATTTTTGTTATTACAAAATTTGTACAAGGTGTCTGTTAATAATTTATAAGAAAACAGATTTTTAAAAGTAAGGAAATTAAAAATCACCTATAACATTACCACCTAATAATAACCATGTTACTTAAAAATGACTGTTATTTAAAAATATTTTTAATATGATTTTAAATATATATGATATTTTATATATATGATAAGGAGTAACAACTCAATTTCTAAATGGTTTACTAAGTCCTGCGGAGTTTAGTTTTGTAATGTCTTTGGAGTCTGTTTACTTCTTTCCTCTTTCACTGCCTCTGTTCAAGACCTCGTTATTTCTTACTTGGATTCCTAAAATAGCGTCCTTACAGTCTCCCAGCATCAGTCTTGTACTGTTCTGATGCAAACTTTATCCTGTTACCAAAGTAACATTTAAAAAAATAAAATATAATCATGTCACCCTGTACTTGGCCTTTAAGAACATGCCCATCATCCTTTGCCTGACATTGTTCTCATCTTGCAGTCACCCAGCCTCTTTTCCCACTCTCCCTGCTTGCAGCCTCTGCTACGGCTGTAATGAACTCCTTGTCACCCCTGAATTGTGCCATGAACTCTAATCCCACCCTGCCTTTTCAGTGTTACCCTGTCTACCAGGGACACCCTCCTCCACATCCTGCCTAGCCTACCTGTCCCTTGAGACTCAGCTTAGATGTCATCTCTTTATCTGTCACCTAATACTTCTCATGCTATTGGGGAAATTGTCTTTCTTTCTATTATGCTTTGAGCACCTTAAGAAAGGAAATTTGGCATCAAGTAAATATGTCTGTTGAATAAATTATAAACAATTTAAAAAGTGAGCAAAATATATTTGTTCAAGCAATTAATGAAATGACTTGATTAAAAAATGGAAAAAAAATTCCCCTCCCCTTCCTTCCCCTTCTCTCCCTCCCTTCCCTGCTTCCTTTCTCTTTTCCCATTACCCTCACAGTCCCTGGAACATTGCTTAGGAGGTTTTTGCCAGCAAAAGTTGAATGAATGGCTGAATGAAAGTTTACAAATATCCCAGTTATTCACTTAACGAAGAGCCACATGCCTGGAACCAATGCTGTTGTAGTAAACATTGACCCAGCCCTGTCCAGGTCACTAGCTGATCTGACAGACAGTCACACAAAAGTGCAATTACAAAACAGGGGTCAAGGGCAGAGATAGGATGTCATTGTTATGGGATTACTGGGACGTGAGGGAAGACTCCCTAACCGTGAGAGGATGGGCAGCCCAAAAGCAGGCAAAGAAAAGTGGCACGGCAGGAAGCAGGTCAGATGAGGTGGCCTGGTTTGTGCAGGAACATGACAAACCAGTGTTCCTGAAGCCTAAAGGGAAGGTGAGACAAGGCAGAGGAGGCTGGCGGGGCCAGGTCAGGGAGTCTCCTGTGCCACACTGAGAGTCCGGACTTGATGTGGAGGTGAGAGATAAGCATTGAGCGGTTTTGACCTTTCTTTTGTTTTTCACTCTAACTTCTTGATTTTTTCCTGTTTGTATCGACTTCCCTCTATTGCCTCCAGTGTCAAGAATAGAATCGTGGCTCTCCCTGAAAATGTGTATTCCTGAGAAACTGGAGTCCACAGGGAACAGAAAGAAGCTATTGGTGTATTTGCTTCTCCTCCTGCCTCTAGGGCTGAGTTTACAGTGCACTGCTGGACTTCCCCTGGGGACGTGTGGGTTGCTTTTGGGTTCAGAGCTTATTTTCACTTTTTAAATGATCTATCAGCAACTTTATTTTTCTCTACTCAAGTGAAAAGTTTCTACATTTTACTCTCATGTTTCATATTAGTTATTGCTATTTTAAAAGAAAATTTCTGACTCTTAAATATGATTATTCTATTATTAAAGTGAGAAGGCTGGGCGTGGTGGCTCACGCCTGTAATCCCAGCACTTTGGGAGGCCGAGGTGGTGGATCACCTGAGGTCAAGAGTTCGAGACCAGCCTGACCAACATGATGAAACTCCGTCTCTACTAAATAAAAAAATTAGCTGGGCATGGTGGTGCATGCCTGTAATCCCAGCTACTTGGGAGGCTGAGGCAGAAGAATTGCTTGAACCCAGGAGGCAGAGGTTGCAGTGAGCCAAGATCACGCCATGGCACTCAAGCCTGGGCAACAAGAGCGAAACTCTGTCTCAAAAGTAAATCAATCAATCAATCAATAAATAAAGTGAGAAAAACAATTATTCAAAGGCACTTATTTACTGTAATAAACAATTATATTTATTATAAAATTGGCCTCTTCAAGAGCTACTGCAATAACAATGACAACTTGGACTTTAGCTAAAGTTATGTTTATTTACTCAATGAATTCTTTTTTCTTTCTTTCTTCTTGGAGATTGAGCTTAAGGGAAATTGAATTCTAGTTAATGCTTTCATTTTTCATTTTGTCATTGCTGTTGGCTTTGTTTTCCCTCAGAACTGATTGTCACATATCTATATATTATAGTCTTTGTCTGTAATTTTTTTTCACGTTTTTTTTTTAATTTCTTTTTTTATTATTTGTTTATTTATTTATTTTTGAGATGGAGTTTTGCTCTTATTGCCTAGGTTGGAGTGCAATGGCACGATCTTGGCTCACTGCAACTTCCACCTCCTGGGTTCAAGTGATTCTCCTGCCTCAGCCTCCTGAGTAGTTGAGATTACAAGCACCTGCCACCATGCCTGGCTAATTTTTATATTTTAGTAGAGATAGGGTTTCACCATGTTAGTCAGGCTGGTCTCAAACTCCTGACCTCAGGTGATCCACCTGCCTCAGCCTCCCAAAGTGCTGGGATTACAGGTGTGAGCCACTGCCCCCATCCTCTTTTATTTCTTAAAATAGGTGTTCCTGGTTTTTTTGAGCATTGAATTTTTTAAAAAGCATTCTTGTATGTGTAATTTAAAATTCAGTGTCCCCCTCTGTCACCCCTAAATTTTATTATAAAGGAATAAGTAAAAAGTGAAACGAGAAAGAAAGAGCACCATGAGTGATTTCTATTTAATGTCGTTTCATATATTAGTTAAAATATATTATTTTAATTAGGAAGCAAACTCAGCTGTGCTTTCAGATTATTAAGCAATATTAATTTTTTCCTTCCAGACAGTCCTTCAGATGTTAATCATTGATGTATGATCATGGGATAAAGCTTATTTGTCTGCAAATAACCAGTTGACTTTAGTGTCTTTTGGTAGGAAGAGCAGAGGTTAGAGTCATCTATAGGCAAATAAGGATGGTCACTTTGTGGGGTTTCCAATTCCCAAGGTCAAGCTGGCAGTGCTGGACATGGCATAATTGCCGGTGGAGCTAAAACGATCTGAAGCATTTGTATTTGTTGCACCCCCAAGACCATCATTACTAAATCTAGTCAAATCATTCTGTACTTCTACAGACCATCCTGAAAAAGTGGCAAATTCTCTCTTTATAATTTCTTTCTTTCTCCTTGGTGTTCATCTTACCCCGATTTCATCTGAATGAAGTGGTGGCAGCAGTGGTGAGCTACATCTCCTGAGGGCTGACTTTTACTAGGATATTTAGTATCTTCTGACCCTTTTGATCCCTTGAATGGTGAGGCCATACTTTGGCTTGTACTGCAAAATAATCCGACAGCCAGGCTGGTGACCCTTATGGAGTTACACTCCAACTTCTGGGCTCAGAGCCTTGTTCTTTCTCTTATTTGGCATTACCAGCTATTGTAGTATTTTTGGCTACTTAAGGCTAGCTTGATACAGTGTCATATTTTGATATGAAAGATAACAGGATATGATAGTACCAAAAAGGATAATGCTTAAGATTTGCAATGGATGTATTTTTCCTTGTCTCCAATAAGAATTTTTCATTAGGTAGCATTTTCACATAACTCCATTTTGATATTTATCTCTTTTATTTGGGCTATTTATTATATGTCTGTCCCTCAAACTAGATTATGAGTTTTCTAAAGGCAGAAAGCATATTTCACTCACATTTGATTCCCCATTCCATAAGATCTAATACGAATTATAGAGAGCAGTTTAGCAAATACTTGTTGTATCAATGGAATTACAGCAGTAAACAACACAAATATTTACCTGGAACCAGAATCATGTTCTGAATGCAGAAGTATGTACTTTCTTTTTCTTTCTTGAGAACGCAGGATCTTTTTAAAAATGCGAATTTGCAGTTTGAAGCTGTTTAGGTAAAAAAAAAAAAAAAAAAACATACAAGAAGCAGCAGCAAAAGAGACCAAGTAGGCACTTTTGGATACTATAATTACATATAAGGCTTGTTTTTTATTATAGTTCTTCAGGCTTAAGCATGCTTTTGATTCCATGAAATGTCATAGAACCGCAGGACTGAGAAGGTCTCAAAAGACCTCTTAGTCTCTGTCTCTAAAGAGACATGAGTTTAAACTTCTGCAAGCATTTGCTTACCCTATAGTTTTCTTTTAAAACATCCAAGAAAGAAAGGACGCATAGAGGTCCAAACCATTTTTAAATAAATACTATTTTTTTGTGCCCTTTCACTTATGGTTTAACCATCAGATATGCCTTTTTTTTTCAGTTCTTTCTTTTCTTGCCAATTCTGGGAGATTTCTTTCTCTGATCTCTTTCTTTTTTTCTGAAAAAATTTTTATTGTGTATATTTGAGGTTTACAACATGGTATTATGGGATACGTATAGATAGTAAAGTACTATAGTAAAGTAGATTAACATATATATCATTTAACAGTTACTTTCTTGTGTGACAAGAACAGCTGAAATCTACCTATTTAACCAAAATCCCCAAAACAATACAATTTCATTTTATTTCTTATGTATTATAATAATAATTATTTTTTGAGATGGAGTCTTTCTCTTGTCACCCAGGCTGGAGTGCGATGGTGCCATCTTGGCTCATTGCAGCCTCCGCCTCCCAGGTTCAAGCGATTCTCCTGCCTCAGCCTCCCGAGTAGCTGGGATTACAGGTGCACGCCACCATGCCCAGCTAATTTTTTGTATTTTTAGTTGAGACGGGGTTTTAGCATTTGGCCAGACTGTCTCAAATTCCTGACCTCAGGTGATCCCCCTGCCTCGGCCTCCCAAAGTGCTGGGATTACAGGCATGAGCACTGCACGGGCCACAATTTTATTAACTGTAGTTCTCATATTGTACCTTAGATCTCTAGACCTGTTTATCCTACATATCTGCTATTTTTTATCCTTTTACCTACATCTCCCAATTTCCTACCTTGCTACTCTCATAGGAACTACTGTTTCATTCTCTATCTCTGTGTATTTGAGCTTTTTTTTTTTCTTAATTCCACATATAAGTGAGATCATGCAATATTTTTCTTTCTGTCTGGCTTATTTCACTTAGCATAACGTCCTCCTGTCTTCCTGGTCCATCCATGTTGTGGCAAGTGGCAGGATCTCCGTTTTAAAGCCTAAATAATATTCTACTGTATACACACACACACACACACACACACACACACACACACCCCTCACCAGATTTTCTTTATCCACTCATCCATCTATGGACATTTAAGTTGTTTCCATATCTTAGTTATTGTTAATAGTGCATCAGTGAACCTGGGAGTGCAGATATCGTTATGAAGTGGTGATTTTGTCTCCTTTGGGGATATACCCAAAAGAGGAATTTCTGGGTCTTATGGTACTGTGTTTTTAATTATTTTTGGAACCTCCATACTGTTTTCCATAGTGGCTGTACCAATCTACATTTCTAACAACTTTGTACAATGGTTCTCTTCACTGCATGCCCTTGTCAACATTTGTTATTTCTTGACTTTTTGATAATAGTCATCCAAACAGATGTGAGGTGATAGCTCACTGTGGTTTTAATGTACATTTCCCTGATAGTTAGTGAGGTTGAGAACATTTTCATATACCTGTTGGCCATTTTTATGTCTTTTTTTTTTTTTTTTTGGGGAAATATCTGTTCAGGTCCTTTGCCCATTTTAAAAATCAGATTATTTGCTTTTCTGCTATTAAGTTGTAAGAGTTCTTTATAAATTTTGGATATTAAGCCATCCTCAGATATTTGATTTGCAACTATTTTTTCCCGGATCACAGGTTGCCTTTTCATTTTGTTGTTTTCTTTGCTGTGTATACACTTTTTAGTTTGATGTTTATTTATTTTGTTTTTGTAGTAAAAACTTTTGGTGTGTCATCCAAAAAATCATTACCAAGACCAATGTTGAGGAGGTTTTCTTCTATGTTCTCTTCTAGGAATTTTGTAATTTCAGGTCTTACATTTTAGGTCTCATATCCATTTGGAGTTGCTTTTTGTATACGGTGTAAGTTAAGGGTCTAATTTCTTTTGCATGTGTAAATCCAGTTTTCCTATTGAAGAAACTATCTGTTCCTCCTTCTGTCTTCTTGGTGTCCTCATCAAAACTTAGTTAACCATATCTATTTAGATTTATTTCTGGGCTCTCTATCCTGCTCCATTGGCCTATGTTTCTGCTTCTATGCCAGCACTATACTTTTTCCCTTCCCCCCATTTTGTTGTTGTTGTTGTTGTTGAGACAGGGTCTCACTCTGTCGCCCAGGCTGGAGTGCAGTGGCACAAACATGACTCACTGCAGCTTCTACCTCCCAGGCTTAAGTGATCCTCCCACCTCAGCCTCCCAAGTAGCTGGGACCACAGGGACATGCCACCATGCCTGGTTAATTTTTGTATTTCTTGTAGAGACGAGGTTTTGCTGTGTTGCCCAGGCCAGTCTCAAACTCCTGAGCTCAAGCAATCCTCCTGCCTCAGCCTCTCAAAGTACTGAGATTACAGGTGTGACCTCTCACACCCAGCACTTCTTTGCTTACTATTGCTTTGCAATATAATTTCAAACCAGGAAGTGTGATACTTCCAACTTTGCTTTTCTTTCGTAGTACTGCTTTGGCTATTTGCATTTTTTTGTGTGTGGTTCTGTACAAATTTTAGGATTGTTTATTCTATTTCTGTGAAAAAGGCCATTGGAATTTTGGTAGGGTTGCGTTAAATCTGGGTATTGCTTTGGGTAGTACGGACGTTAACAATCTGGTTTCTTTTCCGCTTGCATAAATCTTTTGGCTTTTCTTCTTCTCTTTTCAAAGAGAACTTTAAACTCCTCACCTTTCTACTATGCAGAACAATTTAACAGACAACACTTGTTTCTTGAGCATGCACCAGCAGCATATGGGATGAGTCTTACCCTTGACCAGTAGTTATTAATCAAGACATCTATTCCGGGACAAACATGGTGCTTTCCCTAACAGGGATCTGGGTGAATGAGGTTTTTCTTCATCTCGTTACATTTTCACGTATTCTTCTAAATAAATGATTCCCTTCCTTTGTTCTTTCAACATAGTGCTTAATTTCCAGAAATACACCGTTGTTTCCTCTCTTTTTCGTTCTCTGCTCAGGTCAACACCCATCATCTAGTTTTAGACCCATGGCTGATTACATGGTTCCAAAATAAGTCAGACTGCTCCAGATTGTAGCATTTATAGGTTGTTGAAAGTGCTGGTGACTCAGTTCCTGGAGTTTGCCAAACACCACCACTGGCAACACAAGCTATATTTTGCCATCATCTTCATTATTATTGTCATCATCATCCTCATTACCTTTGGCTTTCCATTGGATTTCTAGGTTTCCCACTCTACTTATTTTGTTCTATTAGTGGGCTGTTCTTTTTTTTGGTACTCTTTAAAAGAATTCTAAGGGTTAAAATAGTGTATGTGAGAGTTGCCTGATGGATTCACTTTGGCCTATTCAAGGCATATTGATCATATGAAGGCTGATAATTTGGTTGTGGACTTCTTGTCCTGTTGTCTTAAGAAAGACTTTTGAAAAACGTGATGGCAGAAGCACCATGCAGCATGCTACGGGAGCTGTGCTATGGTCTGAATGTGCCCTCCTCAAATTCATGAGTTGAAACTTCATTGCCAATGTGATAATATTAAGAGGTGGGGGTCTAAGTTGTGAGGGCAGAGCCTTGGTGAATGGGATTAGCAAGTTTAAAAGAGGTGTGAGGGAACTGGTCACAGTTTCTGCCATATGAGGATGCAATAAGAGGTGCCATCTTGGAGGTAGAGAGCAGTTCTCACCAGACACTAAATCTGCTGATGCCTTCATCTTGGACTTTCCACCCTCCAGAACTGTGAGAAAATAGATTTGACATGGCCACTTTCCCCTTCCAACTCATCCGTCAAAGGAGCAGGTAACACTGCATTATGGCTGCGGAGCTTTCTCCCTACAAAGGAAACACCAGGAATGACGAAGCAATCATTTCCCCCAACAGGCCTTTGCTTCTTTTTTTTATTTTTTCAATTGTTTTCTTTTCAACTTTTATTTTAGGTTCAGGGGGTACATGTGCAGGTTGTTATATGGGTAAATTGCATGTTGCAGGGATTTGGTGTACAGATAATTTTGTCACCCAGGTAATCAACATAGTACCCAATAAGTAGTTTTTAAATCCTCACCCTTCTTCTACCTTCTACCCTCAAGAAGGCCCTGGTGTCAATTGTTCCGTTGTTTGTGTCCATGTGTACTGCATGTTTACCTTCCACTTATAAGTGAGAATATGCAGGATTTGCTTTTCTGTTCCTGCTTTAATTCGCTTAAGATAATGGCCTCCAGCTGCATCCATGGTGCTGCACAGGAAATGATGAAATGATCTCATTCTTTTTTTATGGCTGTGCAGTATTCTATTGTGTATATGTACCTCACTTTCTTAGTCCAGTTTACCATTGATGGACATCTAGGTTGATTCCATGTCTTTGCTATTGTGAATAGTGCTACAATGGATGTACATGTGCATGTGTCCTTATGGTAAAACAATTGATACTCCTGTGGGTATATACCAGTAACGGGATTGCAAGATCAAGTGGTAGTTCTGTTTTAAGTTCTTTGAGAAATCTCCAGACTGCTTTCCTGTGGCTGAACTAATTTACACTCCCACCAGCAGTGTATAAGCTTTCCCTTTTCTCCATGCCTGATCAGCCTCTGTCATGTTTTGACTTTTTAATAATAGCCATTCTGACTGGTGTGAGGTGGTATCTCATTGTTGTTTTGATTTGCATTTCTCTAATAATTACTGATGTTAAACATTTTTTCATATACTTGTTGGCAGCATGTATGCATTTTGAGATGTGTCTTTTGCCCATTTTTAATGGACTTATTTGTTTTTTGCTTGTTAATTCTGGATATTAGACCTTTAGTTCCTTATAGATTCTGGATATTAGACCTTTGTCAGATATGTAGTCTGCGAATATTTTTTCCCATTTTGTAGGTTGCTTGTTTACTCTGTGATAGTTTCTTCTGCTGTGCAGAAACTCTTTAGTTTAATTAGGTCACACTTACCAATTTGTGTTTTTGTTGCAATTGTTTTTGGAGTCTTCATCATAAAATCTCTGCCAGGACCAATGGCCAGAATGGTATTTCCTAGGTTTTCTTTTAGGATTTTAATAGTTTTAGGTTATACATTTACACCTTTGATCCATCTTGAGTTGATTTTTGTATATAGTGAGAGGAAGTCATCCAGTTTCAATCTTCTGCATATGACTAGCCAGTTATCCCAGCACCATTTATTGAATAGGGAGTCCTTTCCCTTTTGCTTGTTATTCCTGGCTTTGTCAAAGATCAGATGGTTGTAGGTGTGCGGATTTATTTCTAGGTTCTCTGACCCGTTCCATTGGTCTAGCTGTCTTTTTTTTTTTTTTTTTTTTTTACAAATACTATGCTATTTTAGTTACTGTAGCCTTGTATCATAGTTTGAAGTCATTTAGTGTGATGTCTCTAGCTTTGTTCTTTTTGCTTATGATTTCTCTAGCTATTTGGGACCTCTTTCGGTTCAAAATTATTTTTAGAATAGTTTTTTCTAATTCTGTGAAGAAGAATGTCTTTGGTAGTTTGATAGGAATAGCATTGAATCTTTAAATTGCTTTGGGTAGTATGGCCATTTTAACAATATTGATTCTTCTTATGCATGAGCATGGAATGTTTTTCCATTGGTTTGTGTCATCTCTGCTTTCTTTCAGTAGTGTTTTAAAATTCTTCTTGTAGAGATCTTTCACCTCCCTGGTTAGCTGCATTCCTAGGTTTTTTATTCTTTTTGTGGCTATTGTGAATGGGATTGCATTCTTGATTTGGCTTTCAGCTTGGATGTTATTGGTGTATAGAAATGCTACTGATTTTAGTATATTGGTCTTTTATCCTGAAGCTGTGCCTAAGTTACTTATCTGATTTAGGAGACGTGGGCAGAGATTAGGGGATTCTCTAGGTAAAGGATCATATCATTAGTAAAGAGAGACAGTCTGACTTCCTATCTCTCTATTTGGATGCCTTTTATTTCTTCCCCTTGACCAATTGCTCTGGCTAGGACTTTTAGACCTCAAGTTTTGGTCAATCAATTCAGTGACTGGGGCATTAACCCTGTAGTTAACCAACAGTGGGCTGTCTGTTCCCCTCATGGGAGGAGATTAGCAGGCCTTCACAAGGCCCTTGCCTCAGTCCAACCTCTGATCCTCTGGCTTTGATCCTGGGACTATCGAGAGGCAATGTGAATTTTCACCTCTACAAGGTTCTGAAATAAGTTGGAAATGTACATTAATTAAACCAGTGTTAAGTACCTTCTACATCCAAAGCTAAGAAAATCTATTACTTATTCTATTTCCCATCCTAAATTACCTGCTGTACTCCCAATTATGGCTTACCTGAAAATGGTTTCCCAAGAGAAGAAACCCTCCAGTGGATATTCCACCGTTGGTTTAGCCTTGGTGTGACTCATTATTACCATTCTGAACAATGTCAACGATTGAAAGCACTCTTCACTATGGAGAGGATACCTCTTAGTGCTTTTCTCTTCGTTTAGTCACTGTTGTCAGAAGTTCTACAGTGAGATCAAGTGATATCATAAAATGCTCCAAAATGAAGTGCATGGAGACCCTGTAGTAATAAATGGCCTGGCAAAATAGAGATATTCCACATTTGGGTATAAGCCTCTTCCCATCATCAAATTCCCAGAGAGAAATTAAGGCCTGAAGATTAAATCCCCTTGCAAGCTAAAGTTAAAAGACATGAATGTCTCAGGGACTCAAATCCCCTCAGTAATTGAAATTCTCCTACTCTTGTGAGTTAAAAATCTAAAGAAATCAAAGTGCCCTCATCAGTGTATTTTTCTGCTCAGTCTCATTGAGAGGGTGCGATGGGCTCCTGTGGCACCTATAGCTTGAGAATCCTCTTCCTGGGAGGAGTATGGGTTTTTCAGGGACTCTAGAATTGTTCTGAAGCAACAACTTTGGTGTTTCATCTTAATATGCTGCACACATTTGTCAGTACTTTCCATATTCACCAAATTAAAAAAAAAAATCAATTCTCGGCTCTAGAGCAGTTATCCCAGGGACAGTTATTTCCCTAGAACCCAGTATTTTATGTTACCAAATACTCTAAGATTCCCGAGTGAAAAGTAGAAAACAAAGCCTTCTTTGTTTTAATGTCTCTAAGACACAAGAAGGTCAATGTCAAGCTTCTAGAATCTTCTTAACAATGTATGTTGTGAGCCAAAGCTGATTAGCGAGAAATCTCCAAGAGAAACTAATATGACCTTGTGTATCTACCATACCTTAAAGGAATATCCACCTATATATCCATTCTCCTTTCCAACAGAGTATCATTTGAGGCCAGGTGTGGTAGCTCACACCTGTAATCCCAACACTTTGGGAGGTCGAGAAGGTGGATCATGAAGTCAAGAAATCGAGACCATCATGGCCAATATGGTGAAACCTCGTCTCTACTAAAAAAACAAAAATTACCTGGACAGGGGTCACACACGGGTCACCCACAGGTCATTCACGGGTCTGTAATGATTCAGTCATGGGTCACACACCAGTCACACGTCAGTCACATGCTCCCCCACACACATCAGCTATATGTCACCATGTGCCTGCCATGTGTCAGAAACGTGCCAGCCAGGTGTCAGTCATGTGCTGCACACGTGTCAGCCACCTGTCAGTCATGTGTCACACATGTCATTTACTTGTCACATGCCACATGTGTCAGTTTTGTGCCAGTCATGTGTCAACCATGTCAGTCATGTCAGTAACGTGTCACACACGTGTCATTCACCTGTCACACAGGTGTCATACACCTGTGAGTCACATGCCACACGTGTCAGTCACATCACACGTGTCAGTCATGTGCCAGTCACCTGTCAGTCATGTGTCAGTCACGTGTCACACACGTCATTCAGTATAGCACATGTCATACACCTGTCAGTCATGTGCCACACACATGTCATACACCTGTCAGTCATGTGCCACACACATGTCACAGACTTGTCAGTCATGTGTCACACAGTCACAGACGTGTCAGTCGCATGTCACGCACCTGTCAGGTTGTTTAGGTTAAAGAAAACTGCATCCTGGAGAAGGTTTCTTCCTCATAAGAAATTAACCAAATGGGGTACCACTGAATGAGGATGATTCTTGAGTCCATATACAAGACTTACTAATTCAACCTTAGACCTTGTTGTAGTTTTCCCCTTGGGAATGTAGAATGGAAGTTGAAACAGCCAATCTAGGACATCTTATGTTGGCTGGACATGAATAATATAAAGCTAGTATGGATATATGAAGCTAGTGTGATATAAATGATGATAAATGATATAAAGCTAGCATGGATATATATGAATCTCCCTAGTGCTCTGTAGTGCACATGAGTTTACCTTCCTTTCAGCTTAAAAAACAAATGTTGTGCTATAACTAGTGTCTCAAAGGTTTATAGGAAGACACACTGTGTTTCCCTACAACTGGCCCCTTGCCTCAGATGTTCTTGTTGACTCAGGCTTCCCAACATATTCCAAGGCATCTGCAGAGGTCCTGCTGCCCACACAGGTATGTTACATGTAGTTAAAGTTTGAACTGCTTTTGCCTATACTGCGAAGCTGCCTGTGCCTACTATGGGTCTGTAAGTTTGCTGAGGACAGAGCAATCAGTTTGCTTGCTAGCCTCTGGGTGAACTTCCTCCAGTTGCAGTTTTCTTGCCCCCAACAAATATTCTTCCTGGAGATTTTGCTGAGACCTGAGGGCTCCAGTGTCTTTGCTGAGGCCCAGTGGCTTTCAACTGACATTTCTCTGAAACTTCCCATGGGTCAAGTTCTGCCTCTGGAATTAGCCTCCTTAAACTATAATCATCCACAAAAGTCACAATGCTCTACAGCTTAGATTTAAAAGTCTTTTGTTCAGGTTTTAGCAGTTAAAAGCCAACCACCCAGGTACAAAAACCTCTATGCAGAGGCCAAGTTCCCAAAAGGAAGGAACTTCTCCTTCCAAATTCACCAATTAGCGAGAAAATGGGCAGATCAGAAGTATTAAAGGTATAGGAACTCCTCCCTGTAGAAGGAAATAGCAGGGGTGGTGAAGAAGTGACCCATTTAGCAGATGCTGCTGCTACCAAAGAAGTAATTTAAAAATCTGAATAATGTCTAGAATCTCATGAGAAGCATTTGACAAACACAGACTTCTGAGCCTGATAGTAGAGAAGGAAAATCCTAAATTCTACTGTAGCTTCACATTCCTTTCCAGTGGCTGCTGTAACAACCTCTCACAAGTCTGGTTGGTTAAAATAACTGAAATTTATTCTCTTACAATTCTGAAGACCATAAACCTGACATCAGTTTTGCTGAGTTAAAATCAAGGTTTCGGCAGGAATATGCTCCCTCTGGAGGCTCTAGCGGATACACATTTCTTGCCTCTTCTACGTTTTGGTGGCTGCTGGCATTCCTTGGCTTGTGGCCACATTGTTGTAATCTCTGCCTTGGTGTACACATTGACTTTTCCTCTTCAGTATGTGTCAAACATTTCTCTGCCTCTCTCTTATGTGGACTTCTATGATTGGATTTTATGTCTATGTCCATGTTTGTAATCCAGGATTATCTCTTCATCTCAAGATCCTTAATTCAATTGCATCTACAAAGACTCTTTATTCAAATACAGTAACATATACAGGTTCCAAGTATTAGGATGTGGACATATCATTGAAGAATCATTTTTCAGCCCACCACAAGTTTCGTGGGGATTTGGAGAAATAAGGACAGCAGCATCTCCCAATATTTTCTTGTATTATAGGTTGGTGCAAAAGTAATTGCAGGTTTTGCCTTTGAAAGTAATTAATATCCTAGACAGTTGAACTGCCTTCTTTTCTTTCCTTTATCCCCCATCTCCCACTACCTTATGTTTGTTCGTTATGGTTAAATTCACGACTTAATCCAAGATTATATGATATTGAATAGAAGGTTATCAGTACAGAAGCAGAGAAGCAAGAACATTACTCAGAGCGATTGACCTTGGAATGGAAACAATAAATAACAATGAGACTTTGAGTTGACTGCTTTTTAAATGTTAGGGCAAAGGATAAGCATGTTTTTTAGTTGGACAAGGTATTTTCCGTTGCATTATGCTATATAGAAGCATTTTTTTAGAAGTATAGAAGAAGGGTGAACATTGGTGTAGGATGGATTAAGCATGGACCTCAGTGGACATTTTTATCCTTTGTGATTGCCTAGCCTCTGAACCCTTATCATACATTTGGGGGATTCCCTACCTTTTGAGACAGAGCCAGTTTCCAATATTAAAACCGAAAATGTCAAACATTTGCTTGTAACTAGGGCATGCTCAGTTTCTCCAGACTATGAATTAGCATTTAGTGACAGGAAGACTCAGGTACCACACAGATCCATTCTGGTGAGTCTGGAAGTTGTGATTGCAGCTACTTCCAGCCTCCAATGGTAGATTGGAAGAAATTCTAGTGACACCACACAGCACCCAGTGTTGGTGGCATTACAGTGCAAGCTATGCCCAGTGATGGCGACAGTAATGCTTTTGAGAGATTAACCTGGCTGGGCTTCTGGGTAGGGTGGAGATTTGGAGAAGTGTCTAGCTACAAGTTTGTAAATGCACCAATCAGCACTCTGTGTCTAGCTAATTGGGTGGGGACTTGGAGAACTTTTGTGTCTAGCTAAAGGATTGTAAATGCACCAATCAGCGCTCTGTGTCTAGCTAAAGGTTTGTAAATGCACCAGTCAGCACTCTGTAAAAATGAACCAATCAGCACTCTGTAAAACGGACCAATCAACTCTCTGTAAAATGGACCAATCAGCAGGATGTGGGTGGGGCCAAATAAGGGAATAAAGGCAGGCCACCCAAAGGCAGCAGCCACATCCTGTTCAGGTACTTTTCCATGCTGTGGAGGTCTTGTTCTTTTGCTCTTTGCAATAAATCTTGTTGGTGCTCACCTTTTGGGTCCACACTACCTTTAAGAGCTGTAACACTCACCAGGAAGGTCTGCAGCTTCACTCCTGAAGCCAGTGAGACCACAAAACCACCAGGAGGAACGAACAACTGCAGACACGCGGCCTTTAAGAGCTGTAACACTCATCTTGAAGGTCTGCAGCGTCACTCCTGAAGTCAGCAAGACAACAAACCAACCGGGAGAAACTAACAACTCTGGACTCGCAGCTTTTATGAACTGTAACACTCACCGCGAGGGTCTGCACCTCCATTCCTGAAGTCAGAGAGACCACGAACCCACCAGAAAGAAGAAACTCTGGACACGTCCGAACATCAGAAGGAACAAACTCCGGACACACCATCTTTAAGAACTGTAACACTCGCCACAAGGGTCCGCAGCTTCATTCTTTAAGTCAAGGACACCAAGAGCCCACCAATTCCAGACACACTCTTATGGATTAAGTTCTAAGAAGTATTCAGGGTGCTCTGGTTTCTTGGCTGTTGTAGCCTCCAAGTCTGTTCTTTCATGTTGCAAATATTCTATAAGTTACCCAAAATGTTTTACGTAAAACATTCCCTTTCTGCTTTATGAGGCAGAGTTTGCTTCTCATTATTGCACCTAAGTACCCTAATACAAATAAATTGGTTAATTTTATTAATATGTAAATGATAAAGTGAAAGATAATTGCCCAGAAAATAGAACTAGGGGTTCTATATTGGAGATCAAACAAGGAGAACAAACATTCTATGAAGGAAGTGATCCAGAAAGATAGAACTGAGAAAACATAAAGGAAGAAATTATCAAATAAATCATATAGGAAAATTTCTCATTACTGAATGCTGAAAGTTTCTAGGGTGAAAGGGTTCACCAATTACCCAGATCAACAAATGCAAAAAGGCCTACATCAAGTTATAGAGAAAAAAAGGTCACAATCAAAGGATAGCAAATAAAATTGCTAAAATATAGGATTCTAGAAGATGGTAAAGAAATACCTTCAAAATTCTAAAATTCTAAGGGGATTTGACTTCAACTTAGGTTTCCAGACCCCATCAATCAATCAATCAATTAATCAATCAAGATATATGAGAAGTCCAAAAACTAATTTTACATGTATCCTTTCTCAGGAAGTTATTGCAGAATGTGTTTTAACAGTCGATAGGGTAAAGTGAAAAATAGACATTACTTCAAGGAATCAGGGGATCCAATACAGGAGAAAAGTGGAGGGGAAGTTTCAGAATAAACAGGTAAGCATCAGGGCAAGAAAGCTACCAGTTCTTATTAGAGCTGGATGGACAGTTTCATCCTCAAAGAGAAAAATAATATAACTAAATTAAATGGTTGGCTAGCATTTGAGTTAAATAATTATTGATAGGTACACACCAAAACAGCTGCAGCATTCTAAAAAACTTGGTATGGGCACAGAAAACCAATCAATGATAAATAAAGCAATCACTAACTATGCTTGTAATCAGGAGCAATGATAAAGCAATCACTAATCATGCCTGTAAGTAGCATTAGAAACAACTTGGAATAGGCATAGAAAACCAAGGAATGATAAATAAAGCAGTCACTAACTATGCCTGTAAGTAGCTGGGCTTCTGCTACTCGTGAGGCTGAGGCAGGAGAATCGCTTGAATCCGGGAGGCGGAGGTTGTGGTGAGCTGAGATCACGCCATTGCACTCCAGCCTGGGCAACAAGAGCGAAACTCCATCTCAAAAAAAAAAAAAAAAAAAAAGGAAGAAAGAAAAGAAAAAGAAATACCAGAAAATTGTATGTAAATGGGAATGTAATCATAATAAACGATTTGACTTGGAAATAAACAATGTTTACATAATAAAAATATAAACACTGTTGATTTATTAAGAAAAACCGTGATGTAAGAGGGAGTATAGGGAAGAAAGGAGATGGAGGGTTGGGAATATAATAGAGCTAAATATTAACAGAAGTCACTAGATAATGTATAAGACACATTAATCAAGAAATAAATACACAAGCACATTATTTAGAGAAACGAAGCTGAATACCAGAAGACATAATTCAATATGTTTGCAGTAGTTGCCTCTCAGTTGTCAGACTGAGGCATAGTAAAAGACAGCTTTAAGTATTTTATTACTATTTGATTTAATTACTAAGGAAAATTGTAAATTGATTTGCATCACATGCACTGTTAACTTGAAGCCAACTGTAAAATGAAGCCAACGGTATGTATTGGTCAGAAAGAGAGAAAACTGTATTTGTCCCTTGTACAAGCCTACTCCAGCTTCAATTCCCTCCATCCCCTCTCTTTTCCTTTCCATTAAAACAGAAGCTTCCCTTGCCCTGGGTAAAGGGAGATCTCAGTTGAAAGACAAAGAGTGATTAAAGTCATGTATTATTTGCTTTGGAGCTTCCAAGTCTGCAGGTCTTGATAATTTAGAGATTATTAATAAATAATTTTACCTCACTTGAGTATCATATTACTTACTAATTTTGTAACCTAATCCCAAATTATATTGTAAATTATTGAAACAAAAGATAATACATTTTTATCCTAATAATAATAGTTATATATTATCGAAAGCTTACCCCTTGCTAGATATGTTCTAGGTATTTTCTATATTTCATCTAATTTATTCCTCATAGAAACTCTATCAAGTAGGTCTATCATTAATCTCATAGTTAGTGGAAACTGATACTCCATATTGTCCTTGGATTGTGACTGGAAATATTCTGTGTTCTTTTTTTGCTGATATCCAGTAATTTGAGATCACACACTTAGATATACTTGAGTGTATACACCTTACAAGTCTAATGCTTATGATTGCGATTTTCTGTTCATGAAACCTTTTTCTGCAACATTCAGTGGTGCAGCTGCAGATCAGGGAGCCAAGGTGTAGGCAGAGTGTCTTTCTGTAAGTGCCTGCTGGGCTCAAGCTCTAACTCATTTCGATTATGCTGCAATACCTGGCATGTACTCTGTACTCATGGCTGCAGGGTACTTTTTACAATGTGGCACTTGAGACAGCAACTCCTCATCAAATGGAGTTGTCTCAATCTGTTTGCCTTCCTTGATGTATGAGGCCCTTATTAAATGTAATCCTTAGTTCTAAGCAATAGTATTCTGGCAAGGTTTGGCTTTCTCCCACTCCCAGATAACTATACAGATTACAAAGTGCTTTCGCATGTATTATTTTATTGTATCAGTGTAACAATTCTCTGGGCTACATTTATTCAGTATTTATTACATGCCAAGTAGTCTAAATTATATAAACCCCCAATCATTCAAGGTGGACATTGTTATACCCATTCTATTGATGGGAAAACAGGCTCAGAGAAGTGAAATGGCTTGCAAAGACAACCAGATGGTAAAGGACAGAACTTGGACTAGAACTTGGACTTCTAAAGCAAGTTCTCAGTTTCTTTCAAACACTGTAGATCCCTTTAGGTTTCCAACCATTGAAGTAAATTCCACTCCTTTAGCCAGTTGCCTGGTGGAATACTGTTGTTCAGCAGGAGTGTCACCCATCTTCGTGTGTGTGTGTGTGTGTATTTGTGTGTGTGTGTGTGCACCATCTACCTCCTTTAGGCCCTTGAAACGGACCTAGGTCTCTTATTTAGCTGGCCAACCACGAAATCTAATGCCTTAGAAGCACAATTATTTTTCTTATGAGACCTAAACTTTCTACGTCTTGGAAAGACCTGTATATATATGTCATTGGAAAGTAAATTCCCAACACTGCTGTCTCTTAACCTGCACAATGATTCTGCTGACAGCTGCTGAGTGAGTATAACTAAAGGGTATATAGATGCCAAACCTTACATTAACAAAGAATCAAGATGAATACATGTGCAGACAGCCTTTCTTAAATTTCTTGGACCCTGTCTTTGCCTAGTATATCTGAAGCATCTGGATCCTTACTTGAAAGGTATGTTTTAAAATGAAAACATGGTTATTATGTCTAATTTTCTGTCTCTCTCACCTCTAGGTTTTCTAGTCAAAGTAGATTTCAGGCACTTCTTCTGTTAAGATTGTAATTCTCCATTCTTTTTTTCTTTCATATATTTTTTTCTGCAAGTAGAACCTATCACACTATCTTATAGTTGGTTTTTTCTTTAAAATAAAAATTTCTAAGACAGGCACATAAATATTAGAAGCAGTTATCTTGGTAGGAGTGCAGGGATTATGCATAGGTATTATTCTTTTCTCTCTGTACTTTTTTGTATTTTTTAATTACAAAAAAGTTATATAAAAATGTACTTTAGTAATCTAAGGCCATACTTTATTATTTATTTATTTATTTTTTTTTAGACGGAGTCTTGCTCTGTCGCCCAGGCTGGAGTGCAGTGGCGCGATCTCGGTTCACTGCAAGCTCCACCTCCCGTGTTCATGCCATTCTCCTGCCTCAGCCTCCCAAGTAGCTGGGACTACAGGGGCCCACCACCACGCCTGGCTAATTTTTGTATTTTTAGTAAAGACGGGGTTTCACTGTGTTAGCCAGGATGGTCTTGATCTCCTGACCTTGTGATCCACCCGCCTTGGCCTCCCAAAGTGCTGGGATTACAGGCATGAGCCACCGTGCCTGGCCACTTTATTTTTTTCTTTCTTTCTTTTTGAACAAGGTCTTTTTCTGTCTCTCAGGCTGGAGTGCAATGGCGTTCAAACCTCACTGCAGCCTCAATCTCCCAGGCTAAATCAGTCCTCCCACCTCAGCCTCCCTAGTAGTTGGGAGTACAGGAATGTGCTACCACACCTGGCTAATTTTTTGAAAAAAAATTACCTTTAGCAGAAACAAGGTCTTGCTATGTTGCCCTGGCTGGTCCCCAACTCCTGGGCTCAATCGATTCTCCTGCCTTGGCCTCCCAAAGTGCTGGGATGACAGACGTGAGCCGCGGTGCTTGGCCTGAGTCATGCTTTTTAAAATGGTGATGAATCTCTCCACAAAACACAGACATGTGAGGAAATAACAAAAATCAGATAAATTTTAAGGAAAAGCAAGGTATGCTCAGAGATACTTATCTTTTCAAATCTGATTGGAACTATACCTGTAACTACTCTGCCAATAAGAGTTATTTTCTTAGGGTAGTTTGGAGGAAAGTTTTGAGAAGCACTGCGTGAATGGGAAGTGCTCAAGAGATAATCTGATAGGAATGTTCTGAAGAGGATTTCTATACTGAGAAGAGAGGGAATGACGAGCTTTGAGCTCCCTTTCGGGTCTAAGGTTTTCTAAAGGCCTTTATGGAAGGCAAGGCCTTTATAAAAAAGTGGGGAGGAATCTTAGATTTCTAGTTTGGAGGTGGTTCTACTTCAAGAGAGGTTGTTTGTGTTAGCTAGCATTTATTTATATAGCAACTTTCTCTTCTTCTGTACAAGATCAGATCGTAAATTGAATGATGCTTTTCAAGGGCAAAATCCCCCTTCTCCAATTGCTACAGGAAATTCACCATGTTTCACCGCTTGTCCAAGACATAGATCAGCTCTCTAGTTGATGATTCTGGAGTTCACACTTTATGGTTAAATTTCGTATTTTTAGCTCAATTTTTGTTTGTTTGTTTTCTGGCCATGACCCATCTACTTATATTCCCAGAGCACAAAAAAGCAGAAGTGCTTGTGTCTGTGGATTCCCCTGGTCTGCTACTGGTTCCACGATCCCCTGGAGGGACTCACAGGACTCAGTGTATAGAATGTATAGTCCTACTCACAGCAATTATTTATTGCAGTGAAAGGATTCAGATAAAAATTGGCAAAGGGAACAGGTGCATGTCCAGGGTAAGTTAGGTGCAAATTTCCAGGGGTCCTTTCCTAATGTTGTCACAGGGGACACTCTTAAATTTCCCAATAATGAGTCGTGACAACAAGTGTGAAATGTTGCCCATCAGGAAAGCCCGTTAGAGATTCAGTGCCCAGGTTTTTCACTGGGGTCTGGGGGCATGCCCTCTTTACCTGCTTCTGCCTGCCGTGTACACAAATTCCAGACTCCCAGAAGGAAAGCAAGTGTTCAGCGTAAACCATATTTACACAGTTTAGGTACAGTGAGCCATTCTTGCTAGTGAATTGTGGGAATCTTCTGAAATCTAACTTTCCAGATGTCAGCCCAAAGGCCAATCCTGTAAGCAAGGCTTTCTAAGCATAGCAGTTTTCAAGTCTGCTATGTTAACTCTTTTCTGAACTGTGATCTTGTACATGTTTTCTGAAAAAGGGATCTAGTCTTGCCAGAAGAGGAAGGGCCTGTGACTCTTCTTTTGTAGATTTTGGAGAGATCCTAACCACTGAACAAACCTCCCTTCCTTTTAATAATGGAAAGAATAGGAAGAATTATAGAGGGAGAATCAGTAGGAGAATTTTTTTTTTTAATCCTTCAAATGAGACCAAATAAGTAGAGGCTTGTCTGCATGGGCATAACAACTTGGTCCAAGTAAATAGCCATAAAAGAGATCCCTTACCACAACCCAGTGTCTGCCTTAAGTATGTGTTGGAGCAAGAAAAAATATATATACAAGAGCCCCAGTAAGCACTTAGAGGCATCCAGCTGGCTTACTGACAGGGGCTAAATGCTAACTTCAGGTTTAATACACAGTCATCACATTAAACAATGTTTACTTGCCAGGATCCTATTGTGTCTGGCTGTTGCAGCTCCTTGATGTTTTTCTACTCTCCTTGCCTGGATGTCCTATCCAGCATATCATCTGTCAGCCCTTTTAATTGCCTTTTTGATGGCCCTAGGTTCCCTGTGTGTCTCCTAAGGTGCCATCACTGCAGAATCAAGAGAGTTGGCAGTCTCCTTCCTTGCTTACTTACTAGTGTCTCTTGGTAAAATATGACTCTCATGGTTATCCAGTAAAGGAATGGCGGTGGGAGGAAGAAGAGTTAATGGGGCATCATCTCTGAAAAGTTGAGTGGATTGGACTAGACAAAGAATGGCAAATATGTGGCCAATCCCCTCACTCCAGCCTCCTGGGCCTACAGTGCACAGAGAGCATGGTGTTATCTCTTGTTGTGTCCAACACAGTATTTATTCTGGGCAGCCATTGTCAATTCCTCAAAATTGTCATAAAAATTGAAGCCTACTGACTCCTGGCTTAGATTGCTTTTAAAGTCCTTTTAATTTATAAGTTAAGTGATTACTTTATTCTTGTGAAACGCATATAAGTAAAAACAGGCTAAGCAATGTGGCTCAGTACCGTGGACTGTGGAATATATAATATTTTTAGTAATTACTGTGGAATATCTGATATTTTTAGGGGAAATATGGACAAACATTTAACAATTGTAAACTTATGTGAATAAGGAGAATTTGTGAACACATCAAACTTATTTGTGAAAATGAAACACAGTTTAGAGTTATTAATATATTTATTTAAAGGAGAAGAAGCCAAATTAAAGGCTATTTAGTAAATAGTAGTACAGGTATGGCAAAAATCACATAAGTAGATTTAAATCCTTGCTTCAAAATGTCCTGACCATGTGAATTTGAGACAGGTGCTTAATCTCTGTGGGCTTCAGCCCTTTCACCGGTTGAAGGAAGCAAGTACTGTTTGCTTCCAGTGTTGTTGTAAGGATGAGAACTAATGATATGAAAGGGGACAAGGGAAGTGCTGGGAAGGGAAGGGCATGGTCCCTAGCGAGGGCTCCACCCTCAGCCTGTGCCCCCTGACCTAGGAGAGGACAGACACTTCTGCCTTCCTGCTCAAATGTTGCATTTCCCAGGACCACCCGGGCCTGCCACGCCCACATCCTGTGCTTATAAAAACCCCGAGGCCCTAGCAGGCAGACACACAAACGGCTAGAGGTTGAGAGAAACACATTGGTGGAAGAAGACACGCGTGACTGGACGTTGAGAGGACATTGAGGGGAGCATGCTGGGCGAAGAGCACACGACAGATGCTGGCAGGCCAGCAGGCCATCGACAGGTGGAACAAGGTGGCAGTTGGAGGAGAGCCCAGGCCGCCGAGCAGCCCAACTCCACGGGGAAACCATCTCTCTTCTGGCTCCCCCATCTGCCGAGAGCCACTTCCACTCAGTGAAACCTTGCACTCATTCTCCAAGCCCATGCGTGATCTGATTCTTCTGGTACACCAAGGCAAGAACCCTGGGATACAGAAAGTCCTCTGTCCTTGCAATAAGGCAGAGGTCTAATTGAGCTACCACAAGCCGCCTACAAAGGGCTAAACTAAAAGAGCACCCTGTAACACACGCCCACTGGGGCTTCAGCTGTAAACATTTGCCCCAAGACACTGCCTTGGGGTTGGAGTCCCACAGCCTGCCCATCTGCATGCTCCCTCTAGAGGTTTGAGCAGCCGGGCGCTGAAGAAGCGAGCCACTCCTCCATTGCACGCCCTGTGAGGGGGACATGGGAACTTTTCCTGTTTTAGTAATATATGTCAAGTTTCTAGCATTGTGGCCGACATATAGCAGACACTCAATAGTAATCAGAATTAACTAAATGCTTAGTATGTGACAAGGTTGTTCTAGAGCTTTATCTATATCATTCTAATCCTTCAAAAAACCTTTATGAGATAGGTCCTATTATTGGCACCTTTTTTGCCAGGGAAGAAACTAAGGCATGGAGAGGTTAAGGTGATATAATTTCCCAAGTCACAAGTTATTAAGTGGTAGAAGGGAGATTGAACCAGGTGGTCTGGCTCTAGAACCTCCAGTTAACTATATTCTAACATCTACCATTTTAAGTATAATCTGCCATCATGTACTAAACGTTACCATTTAGGGACCTTTTGCCAGGACCTTTTAGGTGGTCCCAGACACATGCTAACAGGGGCACCCAGGGACACTCAGCCTGGCTGGGAGTGGATGGTATATATGGGGGACTAATGAAGGGACATGCTGGTGACTGTTAATGATAGAGCAAGAGGCTCGGATTGTTTTTGATGGGTAATAAGAACCAACTATAGGTGTTGATATGCTGATGAAAGTCAGTTTTTTTTAATGTACTGGACATAAAAAGTAACATGATCAAGGCCTGCTAGTCTAGAGGTGAAGCAGCTGGCTAGCAAGTCGCTGTAGTAGAGAGGAACAGATGGTAATAGTCGAGTCTACATGAAGCACAGCAGAGACACAAGGGGGAGAGAGTCAATTCTTCTGAGAGGAAGGGGGCAGGGAAGGCTTCGTAAGGAGATGACATAAGCTGGTTTTACAAGGTCCTTGGAAGGTTTTGAGCAGAATGTCATGGCCAGAAACATGCATTTCATTAAATAGCCTATTTCCCATCCATCATCTCAGGAAAAGGAGGGCCTGACTCTGAGTGGTGGCAGTGAGAATGGGGAAGAGGAACACAGAGGCAGGCTTGCGGTGAGATTATCAGGAGATGACGATTACATATGGGGTCCACGGGGAGTACTGATCTGAAGTCCAGGGACTGGGGTGCCCCTCTCAGGGACAGTTTATGGGAGGAGAGACTGCATTTACTTCCCTCTGAAGCACCAAAGAGACCTAAAGGTGTAGATAAAAGACTACAGGAAAGAGATGAAGAGATGATGGGTTTTGGGGAACAGCTTTCTCTCCAGAAGGACTCTATTAAAAGGCACATTATTGTTAAGAAAAGAAAGGGGTCACTCTTGACTTTTACCCATCATCTCAGGCTAGTTTATTGTCACTGATGGCCCCAAGAATGTAGGAGATGAGATGTGATTTCCAGAGGTGGGGAGTGGGAAGCCACCTGAAGCTTCAGCCCTGCATAAGCAGGACATACACCATCTCTGGTTCACTTGCATCTTGGTTTGCTTTCTTGAGAAGAGGGAGGGTGTCTTTCCAGCTACTGGACAAGCAGCTTTTGAGAGTCCTGGGTATTCATTTAACTTTCATTCAGCCAATGTTTACTGAGCACTTACTACATGGAAAGCATAATTCTTAAGGTTGAGTGTGCTGTAGGAAACTAAAACTCTCCTGAGACTTACATTACGGAGGCAGGGAGCTAGTAAGGAAACACATAAAGGAGTGGGCTGCGCAAATGTCTGGAGGGAGAGGGTCCGGGAATATAGGGCAGTGAGAGCAAAGACTCTTGCAGCAGGAGCTAACTAGGTCAGATGAATGAGTTACTTTGTGGAAAAAGTCTCAAGTTGCTCTTCTAGACAATCACCCCTTCTCATACCCCCTTGAACTTCAGGAGGTGGTCCCTGTATTTCTTAGTTACTAAGTGAACAAATTATCTTTGAGAGACCAGGGTGTGGTTCTGGACTGCTTTGTAATTTAAAAGTTAGCCTTGGTGGGGCCTCTGGGATTTTATGGTCTTTGAGCTCAAATACTCTGGGAGGCAATTGCCATCTAGTGGCAAAGCAGGAAAACACACCTGGTAGCTTGGGAAGGAAAAGAAGTTTCTTTAGGATAATCAAGTCTGTAGCTTGTCTTTCAACCTTTGGCTATGAAATGACTTTGAAAATTTGCTGATTTTCTACTTTCTCAAAAATTCAAAGTTGAACAATTGGCCCCAAATTACTTACATTTCCGACAGAAAATGTCATTTCTTTGACATGTACTACACATTGTACACATTTTCACATTTAATCTCCACAGCAACTCTGCAAGCTGAACAGTTTTATTATCCTCATCTTGAATATAAATATATCTAAGACTTAAATTACTTTTCCAGTGTCCTAGAGCTTTTAGATGACAGAGTTGGGATTTAAGCCTAGTCTTTCTGAGGGCAAACTTTAGTTACATTGTCTACCTACCTGTGGTAGCTTTGAACGCATGCTAAAGGGACTAGTTCTTATTATAGACATCAGCAAGTGTTCGCTAAAACCAAAACCAAGTCAACTACATATTGTTATGAAGAAAATGCTCACATCTAGGATTTATAGAGGGAAATTACCGACCTAAAGTTCAGCTTAGCTCAAGGAACTTTCTAGCAATTAGATCTGCCTACAGTGGAACAGGATTCCTTAGCAAGCAGACATGCATGGGTTGCTGTGGGGGACTGGCAGAACGTAGATGTGTTTTGTTTCGCCCAAGCTGTGTCTTGTATACATTTGTATTTAAATGCTTTGCCTGGATGTTCTTTCTGGTTATCCACCATCTCAATATTTTTCTAAATAATACATCTGGCCCTCACATGTTTACTTTACCTTCCTGGTCTGGTAGGCATTTAGGTTGTTGGCCACTGAGCGATTGACAGGTGTTTAGGAGGCTATCCTATCATGTATTTGATGGGTTACCAACATTATAAAACTATCCTATCAATTTTTTTAATAGGAAGGTTAATAGCAAATAACTTAGTCTACCGTTACCATAAACTTTGTTTTTGCACAAAATATGTAAAAATGTAAGGAAGAAAAGAAAGTAACAACAATAACTGGCATTTATTGAGTAATGCCTACTCTCAGTGACCATAAACTCTGATTTTCTGAGTTTTGAGCCCGTTATGCTTGTTGTTTCTGTGCAATTATTAATATAGTCCTCTTTCATGTTAAAAATATTCTTTAGTCTGGGTTCCCCCAGTCTGTTCCTGAGGGTCAGCCTTTGCTATTAGTATCTTATCCTTTACTTTGGAAATTGCTGTATAAAGAAATTATATAAGCATATATATGTGCATATGTACTGGCATATATTGCTTTTCTAAAAAAAAAGTAAATAGGAGTACATTATATGCATTGTTCTTGACCTTACTTTTTTTTAAAACCTAGTTTGTCTTAGAAATTTTTTTTCAATACACAAACTAAATGTTAAATTTAGCATGAATGTATGGCTGCTTTTTTAAAACTTTTAATTTAAAAATGATTATAGATTAACATGAAGTTGCAAAGATAATACAGAGGTGACTCATGTATTCTTCACCCAGTTTTCCCCAATGATTACATCTTACATAATCATAGTACAATATCTAAACTAGGCAATTGGTACAATATGTGTATATTCTCTGTCATTGTATCACGTGTGTAGATTCATGGAAACACCATTGCAATCAATAGCCACAACTAGTCTTATCACCATGAAGATCTCCTTTGTGCTGCTCTTTTATAGTTACACCTGTCACCTGGCCTCCCACTCTCCTTAAACCCTGGCACTGGCTAATCTGTCTTCTGTATCTATAATTTTGTCATGTAAAGAATATATAAATGGAATCATAAGTCTGTGACTTAAAAATTTTTTTAATTAAAAAATATATTTAAGGGGTGCAAGTGCAGGTTTCTTACATGCCTATATTGTGTAGCAGTGAAGTCTGGGCTTTTAATGTACCTATCACCCAAATAGTGAACACTGTACCCAACAGGTAATTTTCCGTCCCTCATGCCCCTCCCACTCTCCTACTTCTTGTCGTCTCCAATGTCAATTCTTACAGTCTGTGTGTCCTGTGTACCCATTGTTTAGCTCCTACTTATAAGTGAGAACATACTAGTATTTGACTTTCTGTTTCTGAGTTATTTTACTTAGGATAATGTCATCCCGTTCCATCTATGTTTTTGCAAAAGATATGATTTTATTCTTTTCCATGGATGAGAAGCATTTCATGGTATGTAGATACCATATTTCTTTTATCCAATTCTCTGTTGTTATCCATTTCTCTGTTGACACTTAAGTTGATTCCATATCTTTGCTATTGCGACTAGTGCTGTGATAAACATACATGTGCAGGTGTCTTTTTTTTCAACTTTTATTTTAGGTTCAGGGGTACAGGTATAGCTTTGTTATATGGGTAAATTGCATGTCTCTGAAGTTTGTTGAACAGATCATTTTGTCTTCTCAATAGTGAGCATAGTACTCAATAGGTGGTTTTGTGGCACTCACTCTTCTCTTAACCTCTCCCCTCAAGTAGGCCACAATGCATGTTGTTCCTATTTTTGTGTCCATGTGTACTCAGTGGTTAGCTCCCATTTATAAGTTAGAACATACGTTATTTGATTTTCTGTTCCTGCATTTATTCACTTAATATAATGGCCTCCAGCTGCATTCATGTTTCTGCAAAGGACATCATTTTGGTTTTTTAATGGCCGCATAGTATTCATATATATATATATATCACATTTTATTTATCCATTCCATCATTGATGAGCATCTAGTTGATTCCATATCTTTGTTATTGTGAATATTACTGTGATGAACATACATGTCTTTTTGGTTGAATGAGTTATATTCCTTTGGGTATATATGCACTAATGGGATTGCTAGGTAAAATGGTAGTTCTGTTTTAAGTTCTTTGATAAATCTTTAAACTTTCCACAACTTTTCACAGTGGCTGAACTAATTTACATTCCATCAGCAGTGTATCAGCATTCCCTATTCTAGACGACCTCACTAATATCTGTTATTTTTTTACTTTTTAATAATAGCCATTCTGGCTGATGTGAGCTAGTATCCATTGTGGTTTTGATTTGCATTTCTGTAATGCTTAGTGATGCTGAGCATTGTTTCATGTGCTTGTGGGCTGAGATTATGTCTTCTCTTGAAAGGTATCAGTTGATATCCTTTGACCACTTTTTAGTGGGGTTGTTTGTATTTTGCTTGTTGATTTCAGTTCCTTGTAGATTCTGCATATTAGTCTGTTGTCAGACGCATACTTTATGAATATTTTCTCCCATTCTGTAGGTTGTCTGTTTATTGTTGATACTTTCTTTTTCTGTGCAGAAACTCTTTAGTTTAATTAGCTCCCACTTGTCCTTGTCAGTTTCTGTTTGTTTTTGTTTCTTTTTCTTTTTTTTTTTACAATTGCATTTGAGGACTTTGTCATAAAATCTTTGCTAACGCTGATGTCCAGAGTGGTATTTCCTAGGTTTTCTTCTGAATTTTTTTATAGTTTTATGTATTTGATTTAAGGGTTTAATCTTTTCTGAGTTGACATTTGTATATAGTGAAATGAAGGGGCATAGTTTCAATTTTCTGCGTATGGCTAGCCAGTTATCCCAACACTGATTGAATGGAGAGTGCTTTCTTCATTGCTTGTTATTATTGACTTTGTCAAAGATCAGATGGCTGTAGGGGTATGGCTTTATTTCTGGGTTCTCTAATCTGTTCCATTGGTCTGTTTCTATTTTTGCAACAGTACATGCTGTTTTTGTTACGATAGCCTTGTAGTACAGTTTGAAGTCGGGTAGTATGATGCCTCCAGCTTTGCTATTTTGGTTTAGGATTGCTTTGGTTATTTGGGCTCTTTTTTGGTTTTATATAAATTTTGCAATAGTTTTTTCTAATTCTGTGAAAAAATGACATTGCTAGTTTGATAGAAATAGCACAGAATCTGTAAATTGCTTTGGATAGTATGGCCATTTTAACAATATTGATTCTTCCTACCCATGAGCATGGAATATTTTTCCATATGTTTGTGTCACCTGTGATTTTTGTCAGCAGTGTTTTGTAATTGTTTTTGTATAGTTTGTTTACCTCTCTGGTTAGCTGTGTTCTTAGTTATTTTATTCTCTTTGTGGATATCATGAATGGGATTGCATTCTTGATTTGGTTGCCAGCTTGGACGTTATTGGTGTGTAGAAATGCTGTTGAGTTTTGTACATTGATTTGTATGCCGAAACTTTGCTGAAGTTGTTTATTAGTTCTAGGAGCCTTTATAGAGAGACTATGGAGTTTTCTAGACATAGAATCATATTGTCTGTGAAGAGATAGTTTGACTTACTCTCTTTCTATTTACGTATCTTTTATTTCTTTCTCTTGCCTGATTGCTCTGGCTATGTTGTATAGGAGTGGTGAGAGTGGGCATCCTTGTCTTGTTCTGGTTCTCGAGGGGAACGCTTCCAACTTTTGCATGTTTAGTATGATGTTGGCTGCGGGTTTGTCATAGATGACTCTTATTATTTTGAGGTATGTTCCTTCAATGCCTAGTCTATTGAGGGTTTTTACATGAAAGATGATGAATTTTGGTTTTGTATGTTGAACCAATCTTCCATCACAGGAATAAAGCCTGCTTTATTGTGATGAATTAGCTTTCAGTTTATTAGTATTTTGTATTAGTCTACTAGTATTTTGTTGAAGATTTTTGTATCTATGTTCATCAGGGATTTTGATCTGAAGTTTTCTTTTTCATTGTGCCTCTGCCAGGTTTTGATATCAGAATGATATTGGCCTCAGAATGAGTTAGGGAGGGGTCCCTCCTCAATTTTTTGAAATATTTTTAGTAGGATTGGTACCAGCTCTTCTTTGTACATCTGGTAGAATTTGCCTATGAATTCATGTGGTCTAGGACTTTTTCTGGTTTGTAGGTTTTTTATTACTAATTCAATTTCAGAATTTTTTATTGGTCTATTCAGGATTTCAACTTTTTCCTGGTTCAGTCTTGGCAGGTTGTATGTTTCTAGGAATTTATCCATTTCTTCTAAGTTTTCTAGTGTGTGTGCATAGAGGTGTTCATAATAGTCCCTGAGGGCTTTTTGTATTTCTGTGGGGTCAGTGGTAATGTCACCTTTGTTATTTCTCATTGTGTTTATTTGGGCCTTCTCTCTGTCTCTCTTTTTATTAATCTAGCTGGTGGTCTATCAATCTTGTTTATTCTTTCAAAAATCCAACTTTTGGTTTCATTGAGTTTTTGTGTGAATTTTCGTATCTCAATTCTGTCCACTCCAGCTCTGATTTTGGTTATTTCTTTTCTTCTGCAAGCTTTAGGGTTGCGTTTCTTTTCTTTTTCTAGTTTCTTTAGGTGTGATATTAGGTTGTTCATTTGATAGCTTTCTAACTTCTTGATGTAGGCATTTAGTGCTATAAACTTTCCTCTTAATACTTCTTGGCTGTGTCCCAGAGATTCCAATATGTTGTATCTTTGTTCTCAGTAGTTTAAAAAATGTATTGATTTCTGCCTTAGTTTCATTTTGTTTATCCAAAAGTCATTCAGGAGCAGGTTGTTTAATTTCCCTGTGATTGTATGGCTTTGAGTGATCTTCTTAGTATTGACTTCTATTTTTATTGCACTGAGGTCTGAGAACATGGTTAGTATGATTTTGGTTGTTTTGAATTTGTTTTGAGAATTGCTTTATAGCCGAGCATGTTGTCAATCTTAGAGTATGCACCATGTGCAGATGAGAAGAATGTATATTCTGTTGTTGTTAGTTGGAGTGTTCTATATCTTAGAGTATGTGCCATGTGTAGATGAGAAGAATGTATATTCTGTTGTTGGGTGGAATGTTCTATAGCTGCCTGTTAGGTCTATTTGGTCAAGTGTCAAGTTTAGGTCCCAAATATCTTTGTTAGTTTTCTGCCTTGACAATCTGTCTAACACTGTCAGTGGGGTGTTGAAGTCTCCTGCTGTTATTGTGTGGTTATCTAAGTCTCTTCATAGTCTTTAAGAACTTGTTTTATGAATCTGGGTGTCCCAGTGTTGGGTGCATATATATTTAGGACAGCTAAGTCTTCTTGTTGAATTAAGTCCTTTATCATTTCATAATGCTCTTCTTTGTCCTTTCTGATCATTGTTGGTTTAAAGTCTGTTTTGTCTGAAATAAGTATGGCAACACTTGCTCTTTTTTGTTTTCTATTTTCTTGATAGATCATTTTCCACCCTTTCACTCTGAGCCTCTGGGCGCCAATGCAGATGAGATGGGTCTCTTGACAGCAAACACTTGGGTCTTGTTTCTTTGTCCAACTTGCCACTCTGTGCCTTTTAAGTAAAATGTTTGCACTTTTACCTTCACACATATCGATACTGTGAATATGTTGGCACTATTAATTGACCTTTACATTCAAGGTCAATATCAATATGTAAGGATTTTAATCCTGTCACTGTGTTGCTAGCTGGTTGTTCTGTAGACATGATTGAATAGTTGCTTTATAGTGTGAGTGGGCAATGTACCTAAGTGTGTTTTTGTGGTGGTAGGCTTCAGTCTTTCATTTCCACGTATAGCACCCTCCTCAGGATTTTTCGTAAGACAAGTCTGGTGGTAAAGGATTCTCTTGGCATTTGTCTGTCTGAAAAGGACTTTATTTCTCCTTCACTTATGAAGCTTTGTTTGGCTGGATAGGAAATTCTTGGTTGGAATTTCTTTTCTTTTCTTTTTTTAAGACATAATCTTGCTCTGTTGTTCAGGCTGAAGTGCAGTGGTGTGATCTCAGCTCACTATAGCCTCAACATGCTGGGCTCAAGTGATCCTCCCACCTCAGCATCCTGAGTAGCTGGGACTACAGGTCCATGCCACCACACCTGGCTAATTTTCTATTTTTTGTAGAGATGTGGGTCTCACCTAGTTGCCCAGGCTAGTTGAAAATTTCTGGGCTCAAGTGATCCTCCTGCCTTGGCCTCTTAATGTGCTGGAATTACAGGCATAAGCTACAACACCCAGCCTAGAATTTTTTTTCCTTAAGGATGCTGAATACAAGGCCCTAATCTATTTTGGCTTGTAAGGTCTCTGCTGAAAGGCCTGCTGTTAGTGTGACCGTGTTCCCTTTGTACCTGACTTGCCCTTTCTTTGTAGCTGTCTTTAAGATTTTTTCTTTCATGTTGAACTTGGGGAACCTGATGAATATGTGCTTTGGGAATGGTTGTTCATCGTCTAGTGTATCTTGCAGGGGTTCCATGAATTTTCTGAATTTGCATGTTGACCTCTCTAGCAAGATTGGGGAAATTTTTGTGGACAACATCCTCAAATATGTTTTCCAAGCTGCTTCCTGTCTCTCCAACTCTTTCAGGAATGCCAATGAGTTGTAGGTTTGGTCTTTTTACATAATCCCATATTTCTCAGAGGTTTTGTTCATGTTTAAATTAAAAAAAAATTTTTTGTCTGCCTGTGTTGGTTTGAAGGAGCAGTCTTTGAGCTCTGAGACTCTTTCCTCAGCTTTGTCTATTCTGTTATTAATGCTTCTGATTTCACTATGAAATTCCTGTAGTGAATTTTTCATTTCTAGAAGTTTAGTCTGATGCTTTGTTAAAACTGACATGTCATCTTTCAACTCTTGGATTGTTTTACTTGTTTTCTTGATTGGGTTTCAATCTTCTCTTGTATCTTTTTGAGTTTCTTTGTCATCCAGATTCTGAATTTTATGTCTGTCATTTTAGCCACTTCAATCTGGTAAGAACTATTGCTGGGGAGCTAGTATGGTTGTCTAAGGGTAAGAAGACATCCTGACTTTTAGAGTTGCAAAATTCTTGTGTCAGTTCTTTTTCATCTGTGTGGGCTGATGTTCCTTTAATCTTTGAAATTGTTATCCTTTGAATGGGCCTTTTTGCTTTTACATTTTTTGATGTCCTGAAAAGTTTGACTGTGGTATAAGTTGGATGTAGTTGATTGACTTCATTTCTGGATGCTATCAGGGGGCCAGGGCTAAGCTCAGCACTCCTGGGCTTCATGCTTCAACTATGGGGTGCTGGGACCAGGTCTGCAGCTTTGTTTTCTGGCCCCTCAAGGTCAAGTACCTGCTACTCTTCAGGGGCCAAGGTGTTCCCAATTTGCTGGAAGCAACACTCAAACATGGGCTGCCAGAAAAGCACTCTAGCAGGGTGGTAGGGGACAATGGAAGAGTGCACTGCAGAGGGGGCATCACAGGTGAGTGAGCACCAATGGGGTGGTGGGGCAGCCATGGGTGAGTGCACATCAACAGGGTGGTGTGGGGATGAGGGTACATGCCCAGCAGTGTGGCAATTGTGCAGGTATCTTTTTGATGTGATGATTTCCTTCCCTTTGGGTATATATAACCAGTAGTGGTATTGTTGGATTGAATGGCAGTTCTATTTTTAGTTCTTTGAGAAACCTCCATACTGTTTTCCATGAATGTTTTTTTTTTTTTCCTTTTATTATACTTTAAGTGCCAGGGTACATATGCATAACGTGCAGGCTTGCTACATATGTATATCCGTGCCATGTTGGTGTGCTGCACCCATCAACTCGTCAGCACCCATCAATTCATCATTTATATCAGGTATAACTCCCCAATGCAATCCCTCCCCCCCTCCCCCCTCCCCATGATAGGCCCCAGTGTGTGATGTTCCCCTTCCCGAGTCCAAGTGAACCCATTGTTCAGTTCCCACCCATGAGTGAGAACATGCGGTGTTTGGTTTTCTCTTCTTGTGATAGTTTGCTAAGAATGATGGTTTCCAGCTGCATCCATGTCCCTACAAAGGACGCAAACTCATCCTTTTTTATGGCTGCATAGTATTCCATGTTGTATATGTGCCACATTTTCTTAATCCAGTCTGTCACTGATGGACTTTTGGGTTGATTCCAAGTCTTTGCTATTGTGAATAGTGCCGCAATAAACATACGTGTGCATGTGTCTTTGTAGTAGCATAATTTATAATCCTTTGGGTATATACCCAGTAGTGGGATGGCTGGGTCATATGGTACATCTAGTTCTAGATCCTTGAGGAATCGCCCTACTGTTTTCCATAATGGTTGAACTAGTTTACAATCCCACCAACAGTGTAAAAGTGTTCCTATTTCTCCACATCCTCTCCAACACCTGTTGTTTCCTGATTTTTTAATGATTGCCATTCTAACTGGTGTGAGATGGTATCTCATTGTGGTTTTGATTTGCATTTCTCTGATGGCGAGTGATGATGAGCATTTTTTCATGTGTCTGTTGGCTGTATGAATGTCTTCTTTTGAGAAATGTCTGTTCATATCCTTTGCCCACTTTTTGATGGGGTTGTTTGTTTTTTTCTTGTATATTTGTTTGAGTTCTTTGTAGATTCTAGAAATTAGCCCTTTGTCAGATGAGTAGATTGCAAAAATTTTCTCCCATTCTGTAGGTTGCCTGTTCACTCTGATGGTAGTTTCTTTTGCTGTGCAGAAGCTCTTTAGTTTAATGAGATCCCATTTGTCAATTTTGGCTTTTGCTGCCGTTGCTTTTGTTGTTTTAGACATGAAGTCCTTGCCCATGCCTATGTCCTGAATGGTACTACCTAGATTTTCTTCTAGGGTTTTTATGGTATTAGGTCTAACATTTAAGTCTCTAATCCATCTTGAATTAATCTTTGTATAAGGAGTAAGGAAAGGATCCAGTTTCAGCTTTCTACTTATGGCTAGCCAATTTTCCCAGCACCATTTATTAAATAGGGAATCCTTTCCCCATTTCTTGTTTTTGTCAGGTTTGTCAAAGATCAGATGGTTGTAGATTTCTGAGGACTCTGTTCTGTTCCATTGGTCTATATCTCTGTTTTGGTACCAGTACCATGCTGTTTTGGTTACTGTAGCCTTGTAGTATAGTTTGAAGTCAGGTAGCGTGACGCCTCCGGCTTTGTCCTTTTGACTTAGGATTGTCTTGGCAATACGGGCTCTTTTTTGGTTCCATATGAACTTTAAAGCAGTTTTTTCCAATTCGGTGAAGAAACTCATTGGTAGCTTGATGGGGATGGCATTGAATCTGTAAATAACCTTGGGCAGTATGGCCATTTTCATGATATTGATTCTTCCTATCCATGAGCATGGTATGTTCTTCCATTTGTTTGTGTCCTCTTTGATTTCACTGAGCAGTGGTTTGTAGTTCTCCTTGAAGAGGTCCTTTACATCCCTTGTAAGTTGGATTCCTAGGTATTTTATTCTCTTTGAAACAATTGTGAATGGAAGTTCATTCCTGATTTGGCTCTCTGCTTGTCTGTTACTGGTGTATAAGAATGCTTGTGATTTTTGCACATTAATTTTGTATCCTGAGACTTTGCTGAAGTTGCTTATCAGCTTAAGAAGGTTTTGGGCTGAGACGATGGGGTTTTCTAAATATACAATCATGTCATCTGCAAACAGGGACAATTTGACTTCTTCTTTTCCTAACTGAATACCCTTGATTTCTTTCTCTTGCCTGATTGCCCTAGCCAGAACTTCCAACACTATGTTGAATAGGAGTGGTGAGAGAGGGCATCCCTGTCTTGTGCCAGTTTTCAAAGGGAATGCTTCCAGTTTTTGCCCATTCAGTATGATATTAGCTGTGGGTTTGTCATAAGTAGCTCTTATTATTTTGAGGTACGTTCCATCAATACCGAATTTATTGAGCGTTTTTAGCATGAAGGGCTGTTGAATTTTGTCAAAAGCCTTTTCTGCATCTATTGAGATAATCATGTGGTTCTTGTCTTTGGTTCTGTTGATATGCTGGATTACGTTGATTGATTTGCGAATGTTGAACCAGCCTTGCATCCCAGGGATGAAGCCCACTTGATCATGGTGGATAAGCTTTTTGATGTGCTGCTGAATCCGGTTTGCCAGTATTTTATTGAGGATTTTTGCATCGATGTTCATCAGGGAGATTGGTCTAAAATTCTCTTTTTTTGTTGTGTCTCTGCCAGGCTTTGGTATCAGGATGATGTTGGCCTCATAAAATGAGTTAGGGAGGATTCCCTCTTTTTCTATTGATTGGAATAGTTTCAGAAGGAATGGTACCAGCTCCTCCTTGT